>NW_026947493.1:50480000-51085000 GCF_034190915.1 Cavia porcellus | reverse complement strand
CAGGTGGAGCATCTTCACTCAAGGCCATGCTGATGTAATCCAGCTGGCGTTAAGTTGACCACTAGTTCTTAATCCATAACACACTCATTACTAGATCACATTTCTTTTATTTTTGAAATTCCACCTCAAGTATCATCTCTTTGGACATTGTTGTAGTTAGGGGTTTTTCAGAGAGCAATTAGAATCAGAACATGGGGTTTATACTATTATTTTTATAATGGTCACTGGGAGTTAACACAAGAAAATGAAGGAAATATACCTGCAATACCAAAGACGTAATATATATAGTCAAGGGCCTAAATCCCACAGCAATGTCTCACATAAGTCCAGATGAAAACCCAGAGCTCATGAAAATGCCTCACACGAGTTCAACTGGAGGTCCAGAGCCCACAAGAAGGACTCACGCCAGTCTCTTTTACAGATCTGTGCTGGGGAGCCCAAAGGTCAGCAGTGGAAGTGAGAATGTCTATACCAACAGGTGAAGGAGCTATGCTGGTGGGTTGAGGGTTGTATGCTGGAGCTGAGAATTCACACTCACACAAAGACCAGGACTTTCCTGTAGAGCACCACAGCCATCCTCAGCGACATGGAGGCCCCAAACTCCTCCAATGACAAGCACAGTCAAGTATATGCTCGGAAGCCAGGCGTGAATAGTTCACCCTGGAAACCAAGCGGCACACATCTTCCCCTCCAGAGCCAGGAGGCGATGCTTGATGTGAGGACCAGAGCTTCTCCAGGAGAACCTAATGGCTCAAACAGCAACTTGTAGGAGATTCCACAATGCCTCAATGCGTCAATGTAATAATGCATTAACACCTTCCTTTTCCTTCTCCACCTCTCTATATATGCTGGCAACTTTTCTCAGGTAGAGTGCCTATGCTCAGTGCCATGCTGATGTAACCAAACTGGCATTAAGTGGGCCACCTGTTCTTAATCTATAACAGACACCTTTCTCAGTCTCTTTACAGTGTAGTTTTTAACTGCAGATTCTGAAATCAACTTTATGTTCAGACTCTTGCCGTATCATTCATAGTCATGTAACCCTAGGCAAAAAATTAACCTCTTGCTGCCTTAATTTCTTTACCTATACAATGAAAATTAGTTATCTATTTATGAGACTGTTCTGGGATTAAAAATGGAAACCCTCATAATGATGTCTACTAGAGAACACTAAATATACACTAATGAATTATATAACCAACCAGCTATATATTTAATACATTTGCAATACATATACGTATTTGAATGCCTAGAGACTTTTTACCATGTAGGAGATTCAACACTCAAAATGAAATAGAAACAAAGGAGTCAATTCAGTTTTAAAAGCTTACTTCACAGATTTCAGTGATCAGGACCTTGATGTCCAAACCTGGAGTCCAAATGAGGGTTGTGCAAATGATCTGATCCAAATATTGCCATTTGAATTTAAAGCGAAACTAGAGAATTCAGAAATAATCACTTAAAAAAAGGGATGGTTGTTATTTTTGGAAGGGAAGATCCTGTAAGTCAAAAACTGAGATTTGAATTTATGAGGATAAGAACTCAATTTTGGGCAGAAAGGCAAAGAAACAAAAGCAGAAGACAGTGACTTTATCATTCAAAGGTGTTGATTGTCTACCATAGGTGAGAACCTATCTTAAGGTTCTTTTCAGACTAGAATTCCTGACATGAATGAGAACTGCCCTACACTTAACATCTTCCATGGCTGGTGATCCAGCATTCTCATCCCATTTGCTCAAAGGCAGACAGACTGAGTAATATGAGAAGACAATGCATGTCTATAAGTTACTGGGGTAAGAATTTGGATTTGGCTGTTAGACTGCTCCCTATGCTGGTGAAGATTGTCCATTACATTGGACAGAGTAAGTATAAGACAGAAGACACTATTGGACCCAGATATTTGGAGCAGAGATCTTTTAAATAGTGTACTTGGACCTCAATCTAGGCTTAAATTCTGAAAATTTCACTTTTACCATTTTAAAATATATCAGACATCATCAATGAGTGGAATAAATTTGTTCTAAATAGCAAAAAATGGGATAAATTGCACTTCTATTCAGCATCTTTTCGATATTTTTTTATTGTAAACTTGGCAACGTGTTTCTGCCAGTAATGAAAGGGAGGTCATCAGGCATCAACATGTGAGAACAGAATGTAAACAAGTATTTTATTTTAGTCTTGTGAAATCTCTGTAAGACAGGACAACATGTTGCATGTTATTCCCTCCACATTCCCTATGTGGGGAAAAATGAAGTCCACTGAGGTCATGCAATTTGTCAAAGGTCACTTAGTAAGCTGGTGCAACTGCCATTCTTCCAATACGCTTTCCACCAGACCATGTTAGACCTGAAAGGTCATGGATACACACTTGTTTCCAAGTCTGAATTGCAGTTTGGAACATGAAACCAGGTGACTAATGGAGAAACAGTGTTTGGATTCCACGTTGTTGAGATTGGAAGAAATGGCCCTGTTTAAGCCAATGACTGAAACTGTGGAATAGCCTGATGGAAGGCTTAATGTTCCAAAGCCAAGTGTTCCTTGCCTGTGTCAAGATACATGCAGTTTAACCTCCACAGTGAAGAGGGAAACATCTGTGCAGTGGAGCTGCTCCAGTGCAAAGGAGATGAGGAAAATGGTTGATTATAACATTGACATTATCTACCTAATTTCACAAAAATGCACTATTGCACAAGCAAAATTTGCCAGGTTATAAAAGCTGCTGGATTAACCAGGTGGCATTGTTGGAATCAAATATTACTTTCCGCTTTGCACAGTAGATATTTAAACATTAATATATTATTTTGCCAAGTCTCTTTTAGTTCTTTGGCTTATGGAAATGTTTATTGGTATTTACTGACACCCCTTCATCCTACCTGTGAAGATTTGAGCTTCATAAGTAGTAAGATTACATAGGGATATTGTTCATGTTTTAGTTATATTTAAATATCTGTATGAAGAACTATCATGGATATATCCTTTATATTTTCACATCTTGATTCAAGGGCTTTTTTTCTAATTTGTTTGCATGGGTCAGCAGGCAAATTTCTTTTAGAAGAATTTCTTTGTTTACTAATCTAAGAAACCTAAATAACTGACCTATGTGAAAATGTAGAGGTCATATAATTGTCATCCATTTTTTTCCATGTTTCATGCCCTATTTCTCATCCATACCTTTATCCTTATCTGCCACACAAACCCAGAATGATGTACATCATTACTGTACTGAGTTGTCCTCTACTGAATTTTTCTTCCCAATGAGATGCTTTATAGTCAGGCAAACTGGTCCATTCATGGCCTAACATGAGTATGGCCTTCAAGCTCTAGGAAAGATTGGAGTGAATCTTGAGCTTTCTCTGAGTTAAATTGTCAAGGTCATTTTTGTAAAATGAGTTTGAAATAAATTATTAAGACAACACAGTGTACTAAAATGTACAGTGTACGTTAAGTAAATAGATCCCAAATTTAACCTGACATTTCTTCTAAATTTTCATCGAAGTTTGAGGAACAAGAGTTTTGTATTTATGATCTGCCCTAAAAAATCCTACTTTTCACTGAGTCTAAAGTCAGTGTATTATAATTCATCAAAATGAAGCAGGGGTATATGGTGGAAAGAGGTGATGTTAGATAAAAGTGTTCTCATAAATGGTGTATAGTCCTTAGTGATATACAGTGAGAGGTCATTAAGGACATGTATACACAGACACCAAGAAAATAAAAACACCCACATAAATATGTGCATAAGCATATACATACATATTGGGGGAAATGGGCAGGGCTACAAGAGGGAAACGTGCTATTTGGGGATATTTGGACACTGATTCTGATCCAGATTCTCCTTCTCACCTTTATTGATATTGAGCTTATGAGGTTCCAAACAAACATTTCCATAAACAGAAGCTCACAATTTATCATGTGCTTTCTTTCATAATAGTGGCACAACGCCATGTATATGAAAAAACTGAACAATGGCAACTACTGCATTTCCTGGATGTGTTGAGACCATTCTATGAGATTCTCACTGCCAATGGTACTCCCATTAAAGGCTTCTAGCTGCTAAAGGAAGACACCTTGATTTTAATTACATTCTGTGTTATTGGCCAAATGAATCATAATCTGATATCTTTCAGAAACCTTGTATATATCAAAAGTAAAATTTGGGGGTCAGCAAATATGTGTCAATCGCAAATATGCGTCTAATGGCAGTCAACAAGATAGTGGAGAACTATCTTTCTTGCCAAGCACTTAGGATACTCAGATTCTTCCAACAATCCTCTCTTTATTCTTTAAAAGTCTCAAAGTGCTTCTATGCTTTCATTTACTTGTTGGCTACACACTAAATAGAAAAGCGCACTTTTCTCATCATTCTCATTCATATTTTCTTAATAATTAGTATATATCTATAAAACTATAAAACTGACATCAATAAGGATGTATATCTTGGTATAAACTTAAGGCAAATTTTAAAAATGTGTGTCTTATCTTTATTTTTAAAAATATTTTAACAAGTAGATCACTATAAAAATTAAAATTTCTATGTATTCATTCTCCTCTGTCTTAGTTATCTTTTACTCATTGTTGAGACAAAATATCTGATGTCCAAAGTTAGGGGAGGAAAGGTCTATTTTTTTATAGGCTGGAGGTTTTAGTCTATATTTAACTGGCTCTGAGTGGCAGGGTGGCATGGCAGGCCACCATTTATGGCCAGCTGTAAACAGCAAAAGTAAAACCAAAAGAGGGAGACAAGCTTTCTTCCCACCATTATATTGTATTGTTGCCCTACTCCTAGGCAGGTGGAACACTCACAACACCAAACCTAGTGCTAGACAACAAACCAAGCACAAACACTACATTAGCCACATCTATATTACATGAGGCCTGGAGGAGACCAAAGGAATATATAATTTATAACATTCCACCCCGACCCTCCTAAGGCCATGTATATCCTCTATCTCCAAGAGTTGGACAGAGTTTTAGCATTGTTGAAAAGTCTAAGCCTCAAGCCTCCTCTAAGATTTATGGCAAACTCCTAACTATATAAATGAAATGAGTTTAAATATTTCTAAATTGTAAAGGCACAAGGTAAACATTAACATTCCAAAAGTTACAAACAGGAGAATACCAAGGATTAGAACCAAAACAAGTCTAAAATCCAGCAAGGCTAACATTAAGTCTTGGACTTTTACCCTTAACATCTGAAGCAATCTGGTTGTAAACTCTAAAAGACTTCGGTGATTCCACTCCCACAACACTTGTAGAGATTTTAACTTCCTCCGCTTTTCTTTTAACCCCCCTCTGTTCGGTTTTTGCAGTTGTTTTGGATGATCCATGTTTTTGCTTTTTTAAACTTTTGGAGTGCGCACTGCATCCTTGGCTTATCTTTATACATTGTCGTCTCAGGGGCGTGCTGCTTGGCCTCCCAGGCCTTTTGCAATTGGAGTGGAAGTTGTCTTACCCTCAGAATTTCTGCTTGTTGTTTTTTGTACCTAAAACCAGCATCCTGTGGATCCTACTACAAGCTGGAGCAGTAGCCAGGGTTTTTGTTTGTTTGTTGGCTATAGAGGTTGACTGTTTGAATTGTTGAGTTCTCTGAAACTGATTGAGAGAAAAAGCTTTTTTATGCCACTACCATTTTGGAATCTGGTGTGGTTGCCACTGTTTTGGAACTTCCTGTGGCCTCTGTTGCCACTCTGGAATGTGATGCTCTGCAGTTTTCTCCTCTGAGTAAAGTCTTTCAGTTTTGGCAATTTGAGGCTGCAAAATGTGGAGCCCATTTGCTTTCTGAGACAGCCCCAAGCCATCTTTTTTTGTTGTTTGGTTTTTTGTTTTTTCTCAGCAATCAAGGGTTTAGCCCTGTCTTTGTGGTCTATAGCTTTATTTAGTGGAGGTTTTTGTTTTGTTTTGTTTTTTGCTAAACTCACAACTTTTTAAGTTATCTTGCTGGGCTGTTTGCTTTTGATTTGCAACATACATTGGCTAAAGACCTCCAACAATAGCCATGCACCAACTTGGTATTTGACTGCCTTGAAAAATTTTTTTTGCCAGATTAATCAGTGTATTGCTCTTAATCTCAGTCTCAGGCATAGTCTCTAGGCATGAGCAGAACACAGACAAATTTTCTGCCAAGCTGTAGCACACACCATGTGGAGTCCCATAACCAGTGCAGTGCTCCCTCCCAGCATAAACTTCCCTAGCCTGATCTTCACCAGCAGGCTTTCTGTCTTTTTGAGATCTCACAAGAATTTCTCTACAGAACAGCCTAAGCTTTTTCAGCTCTGTGCATTTAGGCAGCAACTCCAAACCATTTTAAGCAGCAGGGTGGCATGGCAGGCCGCCATTTATGACCAGCTGCAAACAGCAAATGCTAAAGCAAAAGAGGGAGACACATCTTCTTCCTGCCATTACATTATATGGTCACTCCACTCCTAGGCAGGTGGAATACTCATGTTGTCAATTCTAGCGCTGGACAACAAACGAGTCACAAATGCTATATTTAACCACATCTCTATCTAGCCAAAGGAATACATCATCTATATCACCTTCTAAAACATTTTCTCTCCCATCTTCACTATGAAATGACTTTCATTACCATCACTCTTTAGATGAGTGAACCAAAGTAAACAAATTTTATACAAATTAGCAGCTATCAAAGGGGTCTCACATGGAATTGAACTTGGCCACACTGATGCTATAAATTCATGTTTTCTGCTTATACCATGTTTCCTGATTCTTCCATCTGCTCTCACCTACAGAAAGTGTGTTCATAATATCCATTAGTGGTGATGGAATTTCTGCTAGGAGATGAGAAATCCACAGTAATGCATTAAAATATGAAAACTTATTTATCTCTTCTCTAAAAGTCCCAGATAGTATCAGAGCTCTGCTGTCTGAGTCTGTCAGTGGTTCACACTTCTGTTTTCCTTTCTGTCCTCCCCGTCTTAAGTGCAGCTCTTAACATTTATCCAAAATCAGCTGCCAAACCCTTTGCATTCAGGCCAGTGTGCAGGAGTTACAATGAGAAGACACACCTCTTCTCATTAACGAGAACAGTCTTGCTCACATTCCTTGGGCTACAGTTTAGTTACATGGCCACACCTGACTAAACAACAGTCTTGTCCACTGGGGGTGACATGCTATAGTCAATAATAAATTAAGAGAAAGAAGAAATTCAGTTCTCACCATATCAAAAGATAATTTTAGATTAAATGTTGCCTTATGAATCCCCATCTGAGTGTTTAATACTATTTCCCATAAAAATTTTAAAGATTATAATGTAGATTCTGTTTAAGAGTTAAATTACTTAAAGCAATCATTTCAACTAGGCTAAGTTTAGTTCTTCAGATTTTACTTTAAAGGTTTGTTATCTCTCCATGGCTTGAGTTTCATGCACAGAAGATTATTTACAATACTCCTTTTAATCTGGTTTAGAGCTTATCATTGAAACTCATGTGCATTTAAATAATTTCAGTTCTATTTAAAGCATAGGCCTGAAAAGTCTAAAAAATGGTAACAGCTATTTTGTACTTTGTGTGTTGCGAAATCTTTCAGGGACAGCAGTATTTGAAGGCAGCTTTCATTTAATTTGAATATCTAAATGGATTGTAGTCTTCCAATAGGTCTCAATCAACAGGAAGTATTTGTGGGTAGAAAGAAGTATCGTCAATAGGCCATAACCAAGCTAGCGTGCATTCTTTCTGGATTCCTACATTTTTCTTTTCAACAAAAATACAAAGAGACAATATAGCATTTTAATGCCAAAACGTAAGACTTCGCATTTTCTATTTCAAATTTGCTTTCACATGAAATTAGCTTCAAAACAGTTTGAATTTTTAGGTAATACATTCCTCTGAACCACACATTTTCTGGTTTCGTTTATGGCACAAGTCAGGTTTCCCGTACATGTGTGTTTATTTTTCTGTTGATACCAGTCCAATACCTTCCTTCTGAGCATCACTTTAACATATAACTATAGGGGTTTTCTGATTCCACTATGGGTAAAGAATCTGAAAGGGCAAAGCTCTTCAAGGTCAAGACTGATGTGAAAATTTACATCAAGCATTTTTCTTTTCCATCTCTCCTTTTTCTAAATTAGCAAATGCCACAACTACTTTTGGAATTATATATTTTAATACTTTCAAATTATTCTTACCTTTTCCAGCACATTGTGCTTAACTATCTTTGGCTGAGTGTTAGTGGACATAACACATAGTCACATATACTGAAAATTGGAATGAATGAAGGCATCATTTGTTCTGAATATTGGGAATTGAATTTAGAGGGTTTTATTGAGATGCTTCATTCTAATGTCTCTTTGAAATCACATATACTGTTTTAAGCTTGAAAACTTTCTAAAATAGTCATACTTAGTGTAGTTTAACTTGGCCTGGTCTTTATTTTGATGGGATAGGGAGAAAAGGAAGAATGTGAAACTGTAAGAATTTTTGGTTCCTAAGACCTTGGAGAGTGGAGTTTCCAGAATTGTCTTGTTACACTGTTAGCTACAGTGCAAATGCCTGTGTGACTGAACACATCAATATTTAAATGCAAATGAAACATTACTCTTTTGCCATACTTCCTTCCTTTAGTCTATTCTCAAAGCAGCTACAGAAGATATTTAAAACTTAAGGTGTGCCACTCCTCTGCTCAAAATATTACAATTAATTCTGCATGTCTGTCTCCTCTTCATACAACCCAGCAGCTCTTGGCTTGATTTCCTACTCTCTTCCCTTTCCTGACTCGATTCCAGCCATTCTTTCCACCTTGAAATTCCTTGAACACAACGCATACCTTTCCTCTCAAGGCCTTTGTTTTGTTCTCATCAGCCTAGAAAATGTTTATTCCAGACACATCTATTTATCTAACACTTCATCACTTTCTTCAAGCTCCTGCCCAACTGTCAATTTCACAAACAGCCTCTTTACCTTGCTTTTGTCTTTTTAAGTAGCATTTACAATCTTGTAAATTGTTATAAAATTTTCCTACTTATTATATTCATTGTTGATTAGCTATATTTTACTTGGTAAGCCCATTAAAACAAGGGTCTTTGATGCATTCATTCTGTACTATCAAAAGGCATTAATTGGTAGTGGATACAAAGAGATTGATCAATACAAATTAGCTGAATAACTGAAGTTGACAACCTCATACTCCTAAGTGTTTGACATGTTATTAAATCTTTCTTTTGGTGTTTCTGTTGTCTCTTTCTCTATCATGTATGCATACATTTGTACATATTTCACCTCAAAAACTTGACCAAATACATAACTACCTAAAAGTATTAAATAATCCTTGTTAGGTTTGGATGTACCTGCCAAGGCATGGTCCCCAGGCTGGAATCCTCAGGAAGTTAGTAGAAATTTCAAGAGATCCTTAGATTACTATCTTATGCCTTTGAAGGAACTGATGATAGCATAGCCTCTTCCTCATTCTCTGCTTCTTGTCTCATAAGGTGAGTGTTTTCTCTGCCATATGTTCTTGACCATTGCCATCTGGTACCTGACAGTGAAGTCTCAGCTATGGATCTGCCAGATCTTGGCATGGTACCTCCAAAACTGTGATTTAAATAAAACTTTTCTCTTTGTAATTTAATCAGTTCAAGTATTTTGTTATTGTGAATAGGAAGCTGACTGATAGAGACATTTAACTTGCTATGAATTCAGGTGACTTCATAGTCATTGTAAAAGAAGATTATCTAAGTGCGAAAAAGCCAAGACTGGTTACTCAGAGCTTCGTATGTCAGACAAGTAAGTGACCATTAAGCTACTTGTATTCTGGCAAAAAAAAAAAAAAAGCAGGCAGAGGGGTCGGAAGCTTAAACTGGAAAGGGGGACAGCCTCAAGATGCTATGATGGGAAACTGTTGTCAGAAAAGCTGTAAGTGGGTGAATTAGAAGTGGAGCATTCCATATTCTTGCTCAGCAGCACAAATTTGGTTTTCTCTGTGTTATAAATTGGAAGTGGGAACAAAAATTAGAGAAATTTTCAGTGATGAATTAAATTCAAGACATTTTGATTGGGTTGTTACTGTTTGGCTTCTTGGATTGTTACTAGAGATAGCAGTTCTTGGTAAATTTGGTCTGTTAATAACAGATTGTTTTTGCAGGCTGATTAAGGTAGGGTAAAGGATTGATTTCCTAAGCTAATTCTTTTTGGTTATGATTGAATAATATTTTATATATAGTCTAGAAATTTTCCATTTTTATAGGCAATCTTTTATTACAAGCGAACAAATGCATACAGTAACTTTCACTTTATTTTCTATCTTTAAAATATTTTATGATGATACATAATAATTATATTTGTTTGGAGAATTGATATGCATATATGTTGTATCTTGATCATTTTTATTACCTTTCCCTCATTTCTTCTTTCTCTCTCTTTTTCCTGTTTCCTTTCAAAAGATGGGTTAATAATCCCATGTACATCCCAATGAACAAAATTAATTTACTGTTTTCTAAATAATCACTTCTAACAACCATCACTGCTTATACGAATTTCTTGGCTTCCAGTATCTTAGCAAGTTAATTAAAGTCTGAAAGAAGTTTCAGCATAGTCCTTCCTAGGCCAACTGAGATTCTTCTCACTTGATTACAGAACTTCGGGGGATCAACCCTCAGCTATATTTCAGGGATGATCTGACCATTCACTGATCACACACTTGGCTAACAGCAGTATTCAGTGGCTTCCAACATTCATTCTTATTTTGCTAGATTCCACACCAATTCATGCAGAATATAGATTTAAGATGAATTTTAGTCAAAGACCACCCAATTCTGTCTTTTTGCTGACATAATTGCTCTAAAGATAAAGTATGAAACTGCTAACATGGACAACAAGACCTTTGACAGCTTGTCTCTGTCCACTTCTTTAACTTCTTGTGTATCCAAAATCCTTCATTTGTGCTCCAGTCTTTCTGGTTAGAGCCCCTGTTTCCTCTTACCTTATGGCATTTTCTCTTTCCTAAAGCTTTCCCCTGCCATCATTTTTTTTTCAGCTAACTTATTCTCACACTTCTGGGGTCATCTTAGGCATTAACTGTCCTAATAGTTTTTATCCCCTTGTGTATTGCCCTCATAGATAACATTTATATTTGATATTAAGAATCACATAAATGCAATTTCCATCATGTCTACTACACTGAAGCTTGGAAAGAAGGAAACTATTTTAATTCTACATTATTTTGTTCTCAATGCCTAACAAAGTGTCTGTCATAATAATAGTTAGCAGATGTTTGTTGAATGGAGGAATTAATGAATGAGTGTGAAGAATACACATATAAATTAAAGTAATTTCAAGGGTCTGGAGGGGTTCATAGTCTAGACAGGAGTTAAGATGGAAAGTATTGCATAATAACCTATAGAATATGGTGAAATAATGGGGAACAATTAGCTTCAAGAATTTAGGACCATCTTTTTGAGTTGGGTTTAAGAGTAGGATTTATTCATTTGTTGAGGAAGTGAAATCAATGACACTATCTTATCTCTGATTCCTGTAACAGTTCTTAAGTATAAAATATTTATTTGTGAGTTCTGAATAAGCGATCATTAATAGTCTATAATAGTGTTCCTCTGTTCATTGAATGTGATGATTTATGGTTGTCATAAAGTATATAAAATATTTTGAAAAAAAATAACGACATTTCCTTTGAAAAGGACTAAGCAGCTATTTCTTTTACTATTCTTAGGGTAAATTAAAAGAGGAAAAAGTAAAAAATAATCTTTCCATAATGCTCATAAATCAAGTCAAAGTTATTCTTTGATGGGTAGAGAAATATTGAACTAGGCAAAGTGAGATTCGAAAACTAAGCAAAGTTTGGTTATGAGACAGAACTTTATTTGGAAGTTTTTTTTTAATAGCACTCAAGTTACCTTGCTGTTCTCAGTTCTAGAGGAAAAAACAACACTCTGAAAGTCGCTGCTGAAAATATAAACTTTCCTTTTTTCCAAAATATTTCCATTTTGAAGAACTGTATATTTAAATGCCAACAGTCTCACACTGTTAGGTTGTCTTGCCTTTTCAAATGGCAGGATTTGTGAAAAAACATTCACATTTTGGTGAATATATATAAAAATTTCAGGATTTCAACATGTTAAGCCATTTGACTAATACACACTATCTTTTATGTAATATATAGTATCTCCTTTAGTATGGTATCCACATATAAAAATAGCAAATTTCCCGATACATAGATTTGCTTTTGAGGTACACCAACAAAAAGTATTATAGCAACTCAAATTGGATCTACTCCCATTTGATGTATTGTGAAGGCACTTGAAGAGAAATAATATGTTCTTATTAAGACTTTACTCATAGGAAAGTTATAAAATATTCCTAATCATGTCAGAGTATTCAATAATTTTCCAATAGTTCTGTCTGAATAAATTTCAGCTGGATCTAAAGAGTTAGTTTGTAATATGACTAGAAAAATTGGGTCACACAGAAAACATGGTTATACTGTACAGACTGACCTTTGAAGTTCTTTCATAATTTTATATCTCTAACAGTATTGTCATGGAAATGGGAGAAAGAATGATGAGAAAACCTGACAACAATAGAGCTCAGCACTGCCCTATGTGATATGTTAATTAAGAGCTGATACAATGAAAATCTTAAGCCCTATGCATTTGTGCTTTTTTAAAAAGTGTCTAGTGAACTTTTAACCTTAACCAGATTTGATGTCCTGATATATACTTCTTGTTGGAAGAAAGGAAACTTAGCCATTGAATTTCAACATAAGTAAGTTTTGAGTAGGATATATAGTGAACAAAGATAATATAATGCAAAAGCTTAATTTTTTTTTTTTTACTAGAAGACTAATGCTCTTGGTCTTGCTTTTTGTCCATGTCTCAGAACCCTTTTATGGAGGTAGGTGTGATGTCTGATTCCCGTGAAAATAATCTATTGGTGTATTGCAAGAAATGTATGCTTAATTCTAAATGTTAACCTTTCTATGTTTTAAGCATCATATTTATATTCATAGATCAATCATTCATTGGTTACTTAATGAAATTAAGTAGCCTGATGAATTTTTACATTTCCCCCCTGCTTATATTACTGACTTGTGGAAAAACTACTTTCAAAAATATAGTTATTCATCCAAACAAGTGGTGTTCTTGGTTTATAATTGCTACAACTTACGTGTGTTTGCCAAGTATCTGACCTATTTTTTCCTTTTTTTTTTAAATTATTCGTAAGGAGCTCATTGAGTAAGAACACCCACACAGCTGGTTGACCTGATTTGACTTCCTGTCCATGCCCATGCAAGTTTCTCTTGCAGTTCTCTGTGAACATTAGGTGTCAGCAAAGGGCAATCCACTGCAAATATCCCCGGCACGCCATCTTTTAAATTAGCATAAAACCACTGACATTCTATTTTTGTTTCCTTGATTAATAACTTTCTACAATAATCACCTTGCTAATTTCTCATCCTTCTTTCTCTTGCCTGGTATATTTTACACTGCCAATTACAAAGTCAGAGACAGAGTGAAACTCTTAAGGGGTAGGTGTCTTTTAACTTAGAAATGTATTTGATCTATTATGACCAGAGAATAATGGGAATTGTGAAGACAAGGAAATCTGTTTCCTTAGCTGTAGAAATATGCTTTTTGTGTACCTCATTTTTTTCTAAAACATTTATAGTTAGCTATACATCTAGTGTGCATATTATAATATATAAATTTAAGCTTAAACAGAATTAAATGATCATACAGTTAAAAAATAACTTTAAAGGCCTATAATGAAATCTAACAATTTTGTGCCCCGAATTCTTTATTCTTGTTTTTACTTCTTTTGTATTGATGATATTTTCACATACAGAGCTAAAATTATTTAGATCTCATTTAATCTTACTCATTGAATTTTTTCCGTTGTAGACACTATCAGTGATTAAAGGCTAACTCATTCACATTTCCTTTCCCACCTATATCATATCAACAATTTCTTTCCTATTATACTTTGAATTAAAGTTCGTATCTGAGCCATGTTTATTTTCTACAATGTCTTCTCATGATCAAAATTTTGTCGTCCCTGGAAATAAATATATCTTTTCTTATTTCTTCATTTCCCAGATCTGTGCAACTGTCATCATTTCATTTTCAATTTCTTCTTTCTTTCTCACTTATTACCCTCACTTATAATCCTTCTCCTTTTCCTGATCACCTTTCTCTAGCTGAATAATAGTTTGCCTTCTCTTTTCATTTTGTCTTTTTAGTTTTTACATATTAGAGAAAACATACAATACTCATCTTTCTGAATCTGACCTTTCAATTAAAATGATGGTCTCCAGTCCCAATCACTTTCCTGCAGATAACATAATTTTCTTCTTTGGGATTGAATAACACTCCAACACATACACAGACACAGACACACACAGAGACACAGACACAGACACACACACACAGACACACACACATACACACACACACAATTTCTTTAACCATTCTTCAATTGGACACATAGGCAGATTCCATACCTTGTCTGTCATGAATTTTGCTGCAGTAACGATGGGTAAGGTAGATAAAGAAACTGTCTTTTCTCTGTGTATTTCTGATTCCTTTGTCACGAGTCGGATGATCACATGGTGGTTCATGCCTGTAATTCTAGCACTTGGGAGGCAGAAGCAGGAGTATTACTGTGAGTTCAAGGCCAGCCTCGGTTAAACAGTGAGCTCAGGGCCAGTCTGAACTACAAAGCAAGAGCCTGCCCCCACCAAAAAGAATCAAATGACTGTAGATGCATGAGTTTCTTACAATCATTTGGTCTGTGTCTATTTCTGTACCAGTGCCATGCAACATTTGTTACTATAGCTTTGTAGTGTAATTTGAACTCAGATATTTTGATGCTTCCAGCCTTTTATTTTTTTATTGGGATTTTTTGATTGTTCTATCTCTTTTGTATTGCTATATAAATTGTGAGATTGTTTCTTCTAGTTCTGTGAAGAATCTCATTGAAATTTTTACTAGGATTGCACTGAGTTTGTGCTTTTGGTGATATGGCTATTTTAAGAATAATTTTGTATGTATGTGATTGTAAGAGCACCTTACATTTCAAGTAGGTTCCTCGGTTTCTTTCTTCATAATCTGTAATTTTCTTGGTAGAAGTCTTTGTTCTTTTTGATCAGGTTTTCTTAAGCAATGGTGAATTTTCTTCCAGATTTATTTTTCTGCTAGTTCACTACTAGTGTATAGAAAAGCTACTCACTTTTTAGCATTAATTTTCATTCTGCTTCTTTGATGAATTCACGTAACAGCTCTAAAATTAAATTGGTGATGTCTTTATGACCTTTTAAGTCTAGGATCATATTTGCTGCAAAAAAGAATAATGTTTAGTTCTTCCTTTTTATTTATCATGGTAAGTTATTTATCTTGCCCACATGTGCTCTTTAAAATTTCTAATCCTATAAAGAATAAAAGTGAAAGTGGACATCTTCACCCCACTCTTGACTTTAGAGGAAGTAGATTCAGTTTTCTCACATTTGGTGTGGTACTGGCTATAGATTTGTTATTTATGGATTTAACCATATTGAGTTATGATCTACCAAAATCTAGTTTCTTCGAAACATTTTTTTGTGAAGCACTTTCAAAATCTGTTAAAATATTTTTCTACATCATTCAAGATGAATATTTGATTTGTACCCTTTATTCTATTTATGTGTTGACATTTGGTGATTTGTATATGTTGAATGAGTTTTGCATCCCTGGAATGAAACTGATTTGTATGTGGTGTATTTTCTTTGTACTGAATATTTGCCCAGAGCACACATATTTTATTAAGAATTTTTACATCTAAGTAAATTTACTTACCATTTCATGAAACACATTGGGTAGCACTGATACTAGTTTTTTAAATATCTGATAAAATTTAAACCTATCTGGTCTTGGATTTATATAGATATCTATTAAGTCCATTTGATCTATGGCACAGTTTAAATAGAATATTACCTTTTGTCAATTTTTTGTTATATGTTTATAGCAGTTATATTTGAGTTGGTACATAAACACACAGACAGATGGATAGATAGATAGATAGATAGTTTTATACACTTCTTCTCTTGGCCTCTCTTATTTTCCTTTCCTTTGTTCTCCTTCTGTGACTTCAAAAAGTCTTCCTATCTCCTTCCATCGCTCTTGTATTTTACTCATTATGTTTCTTGTTTAAATGAAACTGTGGGACATCTCTGAGTCCAATTTAATTCAAATAAAATTATTGTTTCAAGAATTGTCCATTTTACCACAAATGACTTGAATTTATTCTTCTTTTTGACTATGTAATACTTCACTGTGTACATACACCACATTTTCTTTATCTAGTTGTCTGTGAAAGGAATGTATGATGTTTATATCATCTAACCACTCTGAGTTGTGCTGCTCTAAACTTGGGTACACCTGTGTCGCTATAGTATGATGTTTTTCAACTTTTAGGAAGATAACCAGGAAGAATCTAGCTGAATTAGTGTAGAAGGGTATCTTCTCCCTTGAATCCTTATTAGCATATGTCATTTTTTATATTTTTGATAACATTCTTTGTTAACATGGAATATCAGAGTTGTTTCCATTTGTCTCTCCATGATGGCTAAAGATCCTAAAGATTTATTCATGTCCCTATTGGCCATTTTGTTCTTTTGAGAATTGTCTATTCATTTCATTTGCCCATTTTTTATTAGGTTTTAGAGTGGTCTCATTTTTTGAGTTTTTAAAATATATTCCAGATGTTATTCCTCTATCAGAATAGCAGTTAGTAAATTTTTGTTTTATTCAGTAGACTTTTCTCTTTAGTCTGTTATTTCCTTCATTCTGCAGAAGTTTTAAAATTAAAGATAACTCCTTTTATTTATCCTTGATGTATTTCTGTTCAAGAAGTCTTCGCCTATGACTATGTCTTCCTGTGATTTTCCTAGAATTCCTAGCATGTTATTACTTCTGTTTTTATTTGTGGATCTTTAACACATTTTTACTTGATTTTGATGCAGAGTATATGCCTGAATTTTCATTATTATTCTTCATGGAGATGATCAGCTTTCCTTGTCCCCTATCATCTGTTAAAGAGCCTACCTTCTTCCTTTTTTTAGCCTTTTTGTCAAAGTTCAGATAGATTGTTTACGATACATGAGGTTTTTATCTCTTCTAATCTACCCATTCCTCTTCTTTGCATGTTTATTTTTATTATAATATCATGCTTTTTTATTTATATAATTTTGTAGTTTGCCTTCAAATCTAGGATTGTAAAACCTTTCACTTTGCTTTTTTTTTCAGTATTGGTTTGGTTCTTCTGGTTCCCTTCTGCTTCCATATAAATTTTTAGGTTTTTTTCTAGTTCTATGAAGAATGCTGGTATTTTGATTGGAATTGCCCTAAATATTAATATCATTTTTGGTAATACCATATGGTCATTTTGATGGTACTGATTCTACTTATCCAGGAAAAGGGAATGTCTTTATGCTTTCTAAAGTTATCTAGAATTTTTACTTCAGATTACTAGTTTTCATTATAGACAATTTTCACCACATTGATAAGGTTGATTCCTAGGGATTTAACTATTTTAGAAGCTAAGATGAATAAAAATGTTTTCCTAGTTTCTTTCTTGGTGGGTTCATTACTAGTGTTAGAAACATATTTGTGTGTGTGTGTGTGTGTGTGTGTGTGTGTTACTTTTGAATCCTGCCATTTTTCTGAATTTGCTTATCAGCTCTGAAAGATTTCTGATGACGTTTTGGTGGGCAGTGTATTGGCTGTGTTGATTGTCATTAATGGTTGACTTGGTTACTTCTCTCTCATTACTAGGACCTGTCAACCAAAATGAAGCAAGGAAAGGTTTATTTAGCTCCCTGTTTGTGGAAGTTTCAGTCTATAATCAGCTGACTCCAAGATAAGGTGGCACGACACCTAGTCAACCCTTCAAGGCATCAACCAACAAAAGCAGTCAGAGCAAAAGGGAAGAGGGAAACAATCCTCTTCTTCTCTTTTATATTATAAGCAGGCTACTCTCTGCTCCTTGGGTGAGTGTAGCATTCACACTATCTTCATGCCCTCCTCTTGCACTGGCTGAGGATGATACAAAGTAAGGACTATGGCCCCCTGCTGAACCTCTTAATTAAATTTCTAAAAACTTCTCAAATTGACACAATATAACAACCATAACAATCCACCTCTTGCCAACTTGGCAATCAGATACATTCTTTAAACCTTAACATTTTACAACTTCAACATTATAACACAGGTTTAACAATCCATAAGAAGCACCATTAAGTCTAACAACATTAAATTACATTAGAAACATAACATTTTGTCTGTAGCTGCCCTTTACGAAAAATGCATTTAGTCCATCCATAAAAGTTGCCAAAGTCCTAGCAGTTTTAGCATTGCTAAAAAATCCAAGGCCCAAATCTTCTCCAACATGTAAGGCAAACTCTTAGCTACAACCCCCTGAACAATGAAAACAAAGTTAAATACTTCTAACATTCAATGGCACAAGATAAATATTTCCATTCCAAAAGGTACAAACAGAGGGACACAAAACATTGGGACCAAAGCAAGTTCAAAATCCAGCAGGGCAAACATTAAGTCCTTGTAGCTGCATGTCCAGCATCTGAAGCATTCTGTAGCAAATTGTGAGCTCCAAAGGGCTTATGTGGTTTCCAACCCTATGACACTTCTGGTGGTTACAGATTCCATGGCTTTTCCCTTAAGCTGGCTTTGCTCCCTTCTTGCAGCTCTCCTTAGATGATCCACATTCCTGGCTTTTCCAAACTATTAGAGTCTCCACTGCATCTTTGGCTTCACATTCACGATCCACACACTGCACCTTCAGAGGCACATTACCTGGCCTCCCAGGCCTTCTGAAATTTTAGTGGAAGGCTTTTTAACTTCAGAACTTGGGCATTCAATATGCACCTAAAACCAGTGATATGTGAATGGTGCTGAGGTCTGCTGTCAGTTGGAGCAGTAGCCAGGCTTTTCTCTTTCTTGAGTGTAGGAGTTGAGTGCTTGAATCCTTGAGCATTCCAAATCTGATTCTGTGGAACAGATTCTTTATGCCTCTGCCATTCTGGAACCTGGTATGGCTGCCACTGCCATCCTGGAGCATTGTAATCTGTGTCTTTCACCTCAAAGCAAAGTCTTTCACTTTTGCAGTTTCGAGGCTACAAAAGTTCATGACTTACTGCTTTTTGTGATGCCTTCAGGCCATTTTTCTATTCTAGTTCTGCTTAGCAATGGCAATCTCAGTTGTATCTTTGTAGTCTACAGTTTTACTGGACCTTCCTTTCCGGCCAAACTCACAATCTTTTAAATCGTCCTGCTGGACTCTGCTTGATTCACAACATAAATTTGGCTAAATGCCCCCAACAGTAGCCATACCACAGCCTCAACATTTGACTGCCTTGAAATTTCTTCTGCCAGATTTATTAGCCCACTACCCTTAATCTTAGTTTCAGGAAAAGTCCCCCAACATGAGCAAAATTCAGACAAAATTTCTGCCAAGCCATAACATATAACATCTGGAGTCCAGAACCTAATGCAGTCCTTTCCAGCACAAACCTCCCAAGCCTGGTCTTTTCTTGTTTTCTGGTCATCTGAGCTCTCACTGGAATCTTCCATACAGAATAGTCTTAAGTTGTTCCAGGTCTACTCTTTCAGGTGGCATCGCCAAACCTTTCCAAACTCTTCCCATAAGCCATTCCCACAGGCTCTTGAACTACATGATCAGGTATAGTCACAGCAACAACTGCACTCCCCTGGTACAAAATTCTGGCTTGATTACCTTTCTTTCATTGCTGGGACAAAATACTCTACACCCAAACTGAAGCAAGGAGTTTATTTAGCTCACTGTTTTTGGAGGTTTCAGTTCATAATCAGCTGACTACAACATATGGTGGTATGGCACTGGGTCACTGCAAGTCATCAGCCAGAAAAAGCAGTCAGAGCAAAAAAAGGGGGTGGAGGGCACGGACAAGCCTCTTCTTCTCTTGTATATTGTAAGCAGGCTACCCTCCCCTCCTTGAGTGGGTGTAGAATTCACACTATCTTCATGCCCTCTGTTACTAGATTTCATCTGGCAGGTTTCTCCTTCAAATTTTCTTGCCATCGTTGAATTTTTTGTTTATCCTCCTGTATCCAAGAACGTGTGAGCCTTGCAAAGTGTCTTCTAAAGATCTCATGGGTACTGGGGCCTCTGCCCCTCCAGGATGCCAAATTCTTGATATTTCTTTTTTTGATTCTTTTAGTTCAATTATAAAATATTGGTGAAAATGAAGTATTGAATAAACAATTATTTTTGTATTGAAAATGTATTTCACTTTACATTGAATAGCGTAAAATTTATGAAATGGGGAGCATCAATATTCCATGTACACAATTAGAATTGTTAAGTCTTCTTGGTAGATTGCCCCCTTTACCAATATGAAGGGACATTCTTTATCCCACCTGATGAATTTTTTCTTGATGTCTGCTTTGTCAGATGCTACTATAGCTACTACTGCTTGCTTTTAGGTTCTATTTGTCTGCAATATTGTTTTTGGTCCTTTCATTTTTGGCCTACATACACCTTCTTAAAGGAATTGCATTTCTTGCAAGTAGGAAAAATTTACATCTTATTTTTTAATTCAATTTGTCAGCCTATGTATTTTAATTGGAAGAGTAAGATCATTTACATTCATAGTATTTAAAGCTATGTAATAATTCTTATCATTTTATTATTTTTCTAATGTTTGACTTTTTCTTAATCCTCAGCAGCTTACATAGGCTTTATCTTCTGAGTGCAAGATTCATTTAACTATCTTTTGCAGTGGTGGACTAGTGATAATGAATTTCTTAAATTTATGCTAATCTCTTAAAGTCTTTATATCTCCTTTAATTTTTAAAGATAGTTTTACTGGATATAGTAATCCTGGTTGGCAATTATTTTCTTTCAGGGCTTGAAATATATAATTCTATGCCTTCCTGGCCTTTAGAGATTCTACAGAGAAATCAGTGATTACACTGATAGGCTTACAATATAGACAACTTGACATTTCTCTCTTGAAGCTTTCTATATTTTTATTCTTTTTCAATGCTCCTGATGTTTAACTCTTACATGCTGTGGAATAATTCTTTTCTGGTAACACCAAGTTGTGGTTCTAAATGCTTTCCATTCCTGGATATCTACCCTAAAATTAGGCCAATTTTTACTATTTATTTCATTAAGTAAAGTTTGTATGCTGTTACTTTGCATTTTTGTGCCCTGATTTTCACCAAATTTTCATGAGTTTGACCTTTGACTTGTTTCTGAGAGTTCCTGATTATTTTGTTTATAATTCCTTATTGTATTCTTTATTAGTGTCTGACTATGATAATGTTCCGCTTTATATTCCAGTCCTGAAATTTGGCTCTGTTTGATCCAGTCTGTTGTTGAGATGCCCCACTAAGTTTTCAATCTGACTTCTTCCCTTTTTCATTTACAAGATTTCTATGTGAGTCCTTTATAGATTCTCTATCCTTTGTTAATTATTCATTCAAAGTCTGCAATGTCTTCACTCATTTGTTTATTTATATCCTCTTTGAAGTTCTTGATTATTTTAAAAATAAGCCTTTTGAGTTATTTGGCATTTTATCTACTTTCATATCTATATAGGAGTCCTGTTGCCTTGCTTTTTTATACTCCTTGTATTTTGAAATTTGTATTGAGATGAAATATCATGCCCACCTTTATGGAAAGATCTCCTTACTGTTCATACTTCTTCTTAGGACTTGCTCTTCAGAACCATTAGAAAGAATGAATGAAATCAAAATAATGACAGTGATACAAAAAATATGTTGCCAAACAACTACCATTACTAATAGATAAAAAAGCAGCAATAATAATCTGTAGCAAACTAAGAAACTAAAAGTGCAATTTAAAGGAATAATGATATAATGGTAATGATAATAATAATAAATGGGAGGAGTAGGGAAGGAGAAACATGGGAGGAAGTAAAATAATAAGTTGAGAAAAGGAATAGAAAAAGATGAGTTAAAAATCCTATTAAAGATTTTTTGTTTATTTAAAAAGAGCAAATCAGAAAAAAGGGTAGAAATGATTCAGAATTTCAAAATGGAATATTACTTAGCTATAAAAAGGATGATCTTGAGGCTTTTATAGGTAAATGGAGGCAACTTGAGGCTATCCTCATATATGAAATAAATGACACACATTTGTAAATATCACTTTGTCTCTGTAATGTAAAAAATAAATAATAATGAAAAACTGAAAGAATAATAAGATCCAAAATGTATAATAGATACTATAAAGAATTTTTTAAAATCAGTAAAATTTAGTAAATGTATAAGGAAAATTCAATAAATAAATATAAGAGATTTTTAAAATGAAGAAAGAAAAAAATGGGGAAAAGAAGATAAATACAAATAAATACAAAAAAGTTCCTCAACACCAATGTGTTTGGATGAGTCCAGTTCCTTTTAAAGTCTGTAGTAATGGAATCCACCAGGTATAGAGAAAGGACAGTGAGTCATTATTGGAGCCAGTTGTGTTTCCATGTGCACCATTGGCTGTGAATGTTAAGCACTGTTTCCCCCTGGGGAGGGCCAGTCAGTGCTATCTTGTTTGCCTTAGAGCTGCATTCCCTCCAGCCACTGTGTCCATCTGTTTATCCTAGCCCACTAATCCCAAATAATTTCACATTCTCTGAAATGGTGAGGTTCCCCACTTGTTCCACAGGCCCTCTGGTCTGTGTACCTGGGGACCTAGCAAATGTCCAGCAGCATATCCCTGAACATAACTGTGGCTGGGAAAAGAACATATACCTATGCTGAAGTGGGGCAACAACGCATGAGGTTTGATCTCAACACTGTCAGACCCAGTGTTGAGAAAACCTCTTGTAAAAGGCCTAGATTTGCACCACAGAGGATGGTGTGACCAAGTCTGTGGTCTCCACAGCCTGAGCGCCTGATGCTTAACTTTCCCAGGGGGTCTGTAACTAGCTCTCCTCCTCTCCACAACCATCTTCTGTGCCCATCCCCAACCCAGTCACTGCAGTAGGGTGTCCCCAGAGGCCTGAAGTATGTTTACTTCATGACCTCTAATCCTTGGAGTACTTCAGTCCAAAGCAATGAACACCATCTCAAAATGACTCCCAGATATATTACTCTGAGATAGAACACTATGTATTTATTCCTCAAAGCTAGCTTACCATACAAGAATACTCTACCATTCAGAGTAAATATTCTTACTGCGTGTACATCTTGAAATAACCATGGATTTTTCCTGAGGAAAGTCCACGTGTCTGTTTATCTTTGGAACTTCTGGCCCTCTCCAAGCTCACCAAGTGCATGTGGAGTTGTGTGCCTCCCATCTCAGGCACCAGGAAGAAGACTATCATTGCAGACTGCTTACTCCTTTTTCTGTATTATATTTCCATTTCTCTATAATTTTTACTCTCTTTTTGGGTCTTTCTTGATCCCCAAATCTGTTCTCTTTCTCCTTGCTGAGTTCATTTGCCTTGATTCTGGGTTGCAGAGATGCTTTGTACTATTGTTTGCACCTACTCTGCCATCTTGGTCTCTCTATCTTCACATTTTTGATATGAAGTGTAAAGGTATTTGAGACACACCCAAAACTTCACTTTTGATTCAGAAGTTTATGTTTAACAACTTTACTAAGATGTAATTGACATACCACAAACTTTACCCTATTAAATGCAGAACTCAGTGAGTTTTAGAATATTCCAGTATTCATCTCTCTTCATCCACTATCACATTCTATCTTAGAATATTTTCATTACCACAAAAGTGGAATCAACACCTCTCCCACCAACCCTAAAGGCAACTGATAATCTATCTATCTATCTATATCTATAACTATGTCTATATATCTGTATACATTTGCCTATTCTGGTCATTTTATACACATTGCATAACACAGTGTGTTGTCTTTTGTGAATACCTTCTGTAAAGTCTGTAATAGTGCTGCTATTCTCATTCCTGATTTTCTGATTTTGATTTTTGTCTTCTCTCTTTTTTACTTTACATATAGGATGTGTTTTGCTATTTTGATAGATGTATATATTGTGCAATATTTGAATCAATGGAATCATCATATTCACCTCATCCACTTATCATTTTTGTGACGGGGGCATTTAAAATCTACTCTTTCATTTGTCCTCCTTTTCTATCTTTTCTAGGCTCTCATTATTACTGTGTTGTTATGCTCGATGGGTCCTGCAAGTGACTTACACTCTGTTTATTTTTATTCATTCACTTTTTTCTGATATTTCAGACTAAATGATTTAAGTGAATTGTGCTCAAGTCTGCTGGTTCTTTCCTGTATATTTCAAATGTTTTTAAATTTCTACAGTAAATTTTGTTCCATTTATTATACTTATTTCCACAATTTCCATTCTTCTCCTTTTTGTAGTTTCTGCCTCTTTAGTGATATTTTCTGTTTCATAAGAATTTCGGCCATCTGCTTTCTGTAGCTCTTTGACCATAGTTTCCCTAAACTGTCTGAAAACATTTAACACAATTGTAAATTCTTTGTCTGGTAACTCCAATATCTTTGTTCACTCAAGAATTGTTTCTATTTTTCTCTCTTTTTTTCCTATGTGTTTGTTTGTTTCTCTCTTTTATAATTGCCAAGAATGGGCTATTTTCTTATTTCATGTCAAATCCCATAATCTTTTGTTGAAAAATAAGTGTTTGGATATTATTTTATAACTCAGAAAATACCGATTTCCTTTTATTAAGGAATTATAATTGTTGTTTGTTGTAGATCTATAGTTGTTTTAGTAAATTTTAAATCAATTTGTGCAAAAATTGTACTCCATGTTATGTGTGGTCTCTGAGGTTTTCTTTTCTTTAGATTAGTAGCCAATTATTTATTTGGAAGAAATTTCCTTAAATGCTTAAATCTCAAACAAAAATAAAAAGAAAGAAAAGAAAATTTTGTTCAGGTCTTTGTTCATGAACTCTGTTGGAGTATATATTCAGAATTTAACCAGTCCTTTTACAACTCAATCTTACTTTTTCTGCCTGTTTCATTGAGTTTAATAATCTTCCAGATGTGAAGCATATTCTCTTCTCATGTCTTTTAAGAGATTCTGCCCTGTGCATCCATATAACTTTACTTTTCTTAACTTTTCAGGGCATATGTGGAAATTTTTTGCATTCTTTTTATCCAAAGTATCATCTTTCAGTGTAATCACTATTTGTCACAATTTTTGATACATCAATTACAACAAATAATTAACATTTATCAGTGTTTTTGAAGAACATGGTCCATGAAGACTTCTTGGACATCCATTCCTTAATTAGGTAAACAAAGGGAAACTCCCTTCATCAGTCCTTCAGTGATCCATAATTACAAACAGGCAAATATAATTCCTCAGGAGCAACTTCCACTGTGCTCCATCAAGAGCAGTAACACCCCAGGCTGCCATTCAGAAGGCGATCACAGAGGCCTTGGGATTGGGTGCAGCACAGGTAAGTTACTGCACAACCCTGGCTTCACTGCTCATAGTCTTTCTCCTGGTTAACCATTAATTTACTTGCTATAAATGTCTGATTGTCTTTCAGAGTTCTGATAGAATAGGTTTTGACAGATTTTGTGGTTTTCAGGAAGAAACCGTTCGGTTCCTCACTGTTCGCTTTTTGCCGATCTCAGTGCAGCCATGTTTTGTATTCTATCAAGTCAAACATTTTCTAGTGAAATTTGCAAAGCTTGTGAAATGTAGACGCTTTTAACTGTTACATTAATGTAGAATGTTCTCTTCTGGCGTTGAAATTTTGGAGCAATTTACAAAACACAAGCAGAAACTATTCTACAGAAACAAACCCATTCACCCTGGATCCATCAGAGCAGTACATGTAGAATAAACTGAGTGAGAACTCACCATAAAATTGATTCACAAGAGTAAACTATAAGATTAGGCAATAATAATCTTGAAATACAGAACAGGAATGGTTTTACATATGATGTGTATGATACAGGGCCACTCGTTTGAGAGGATCTGTGAGACTCCAGATGTTACATAAGAATTTAAATAAAGTGCATGACAACCTGTTCAGCCCCCTTCCTATCTCTCCGGGGTTTTTCCTGCTCCCCATTTCTTTTCCCCAATGAATTTTTTGTACTCTAAATGAATAAATAAAAAATAAATAAATTGCAAAACACAGGCAAGGAATTCAAGAGTTTTTCAAATTCCCATCAAGAGATCAAAGGCTTCCCAGGATGCTTCTCACCAGACAAGGTGAGCGAGATGTCTCTTTTAATACTGGATACTCCATTGCTTAAATGCCTCTATGACAGCGAATCTCATGTAAATAATAAGCTACTTTCGAATGTGAAAATGAAATTTCTGGTTCCAGAATTTTTAACGAACTTTTAAGGTGGTGTGTGAGGTTTATTTTTGATGGGCTTAAACCTCTCAGGTTTTCTTCTCCCATAAGATATCTAAATCTACCATCTCACACCATGGTAACTTTTACTTTATAGTTCTTAAAACTCTTTCCATACATAATTCTTCATTATTCTTCATCTAGTTCTTCTGGTGCCATAATTTGGAAATATGTTAATTCTACCCATTGAGTAGATTAATTTTTACCTTCTAAAAGTACAACAAATTGCATGTAACATGCCTTCTAGATTGAGTGATGTTCTTGAGCAACTATTTGTAAACCACACTGCTAGTTTGGCATCCTCTGAGAACTGATCTTAAGCATATATCCATTCAGCTATATGGTTAGATAATTTCAGGGAAACTAATGTAAAACCCAAAGTTGTGGAGGTTATCTTATAATGTATACAGTAGTCCGTGTGTGTCATGCACTTACATATACTACTTCCATTCATTGAGTACCGTTATATTTTTCTGTTAGAATGTTACTTTGTGCAATGAATTCCACGATGTGCATTTCAGGTCTTAAAATGAGTTTGCATCCTTCCTGATAGATGCAGATTTAACTAAAACACAATAAGAGATCAACAACCGGTTTTCAAAAACAACTTAACAAGGAATTACATCTGGAAAATTTATGGTCTAAAATCTAAGTGATTCCCCTCGGGTGGCTGTAATGGACTTTCGCCTAATGCTTCAGTGCATAGGTGCAATTGCTAGCACTCCAATCCCATTCCAAGATCACTGGGGCTACATGGTACCCAGAATATCCTTTGGGAAAAGACTGATGCCCAAGAGAGGGATTATTAATTGGAGTCTTACTCAAATGCAGTTTTTTTTTTTCTGTTGGCTACATTGAAAGTTACAGATGCTTGTAGTTTTATAAAACAAGTCAATCAATTTTGCCTTACTTTTTAAGGTGAAAGGAATGATAGTTTCAATTTTGGTTATTTGAAGAATGTTGCTAATGTCTCTGAACCAACTAATTCCTATAAATGTTACCATGTGTTCTTCACCTCTATTTTAGCTTGTTAGCCAATTCCTGGTAGTAATCTGATTATCCAGCAAGTCTTTTAGTACATAACAATTAAATTTTTCCCTGGGAATTAGTGCACATATACATAAAACATCCTAATTCTTATTTTTTACTACAGACTCTGTATTTGTGTTATGATTTCCTGTTTAAGAAGAAATCTTGCATACAATTGTCACAACAACTTCATGAAAGAAGAGAGCTATTATTATTTCCATTTGAAAATAAAGCATAAGAGAATGGGGATGTTAAACAATTTGTCCAATATCCCATGTTTACGGCTGGGATAATTAACATGGCTAAAATGCCAGCACTCTCTAAATTAGTGAACAAATTTAATGTAATTCTTACCAGAATCCTAGCTGCTTTCGGGAAATAGTAGAAGCTAATCATAAAATTCATATGCAAATATAAAAAAGCAATAAGAGTTAAAATAGTTTTAAAAAAGAATAAAATTGGAGGGTTCTCACATCTTGATTTCAAAATTTACCACAAAACAGTATTAAGCAAAACAGTGTCAGAGCTGGGCATAGTGGTGCACATCTGTAATTCCAGCACTCTGCTGGCTAAGGCAAGAGGATCAGGATTTTTGCAAATTCGTAATCATCCTTGGCTACAAAGTGAGTTCGAGGCCAGCCTAAACTCTATGGTGAGACACTGTCTCAAAAAGACAAACAAACAAACAACAGAGTCATGTGGCATACAATACAGATATGGATCTATAGATCAATGGAACAGAATTGAGAATTCAGAAATAACATCTTTTTTATTTTAAAGAGAAAAAGTAATTAAAAACAATGATACAAAATTTCAAAATAAGATAGTAGGAGAGTATCAATGGTTAACACACTATGTGTTGTTATCTCCAAAGTAGTTGCTGATATTACAAAATATAGGTATGAAAAATTGATCAAATAATATATACACAAACCTTTCTTTTCTGTTTTTAAAAATTTTATTTTAAAGAGAATGAAAGCAAACAAACTAAAACAAGAATGAAACCAATCAAAACAAGATAGTAAGTGACACAGAATTTCAAAACAAGATAATAGGAAATCAGTAATGGTTACTGTAATGCCTCTTGTCTACAAAATAGCTGCCTATAACCTCAGACATAGTAAAATCAAACAAAACAGAACAGAATAGAACGAATAAAAACAAAGCAATGATTGCAACATAGGACTTCAAAACAAGATAATAGTAAATCCAAAATGGCTACCATAATATAACTAGTTATTTTTGTAATAGCTGCCCATGCCATCAGATATAGTAAAATCAAACAATATAAGGGACTGGGGATTTAGCTCAGTGGCATAAGCACCTGCCTTGCAAGCAGGCAGTCATGAGTTCGATTCTGTTACCGATAAAAATGAAAAAGACAAAAAAAAAAAAAATCAAACAAGATAAAGCAAAACCAAACCCAACCAAACAAAGCAATGAGAATGATATGGGACTTTGAAACAAGATAAAATGGAATTAACAATGGCTACAACCTTCAGAAGGAAACTCTTTATAGATGCTACTGTGCACAGCCATCCCCCAGATAGATGATCAGACTATCGGTCTCAAGCCTGCAAAGACAGTGAAACACTGAACACTATAAGCGTTAATCTGTATTTCACCTCATTAGCTGTCATCACAGCCTAAGTCCTTCCAGACCAGCTGGTCCCCTATAGGGGAGAACATTGGCTATTCTCATCTCCCTGCCTGTGGCCAGAAGGCTCTGGCATCTGGCTCTCCCCCAGTGAGCCCACACATGGCACCAACCCACAGGAGATCTTAGCTTCTTAGTGATTTCTTTTCTCCCCCGCAGTTGACATCCTAATTCTTTTACTCCCCTCATCTCCTCCTGCCTCTATTGTTACATATCCTTCGTATTTGCAAAAGATATATCCTCCCTGTTTCCTACTATCTATTTTTAATTTTTCTATTTACATTGTTTATATATTGAATTTCTCATACAAGAGAAACTGGGATATCTGAGCTTTTAAGCTGGATAACAGTATCTCATTGTTTTAACTTGATTTTAGATTGAGATCAACATTATAGCATCAATAAAATTCATAACAGTGCATACTGATTGAATCATCCAAAACCTTTTAACAGGTTGTGGTGATAAACAGTGGATTGTAAATATCCCTGTAGACGCTCAGTGAAACTATACTGGGTTCTGAGTCCTTTCTGAATGCACATTGACTTTTTCTTTAATAATAAAAAATAAAAAAGAATGTGTCAGATGAGTCCATTAAAGAATGTTGATCTTTCTTACTTGTTGCAATCTTGACTTGTTAACACTTATCCAGTATGGCTGACACTTTGGAGGCACAATGTTAGATTTCTATAGCCTATAATTAACCTCCAGGGCTTTCCAGGTTAATGTGTTTCTCCGGGACAATATTGGATTATTACAAAAAGCATGTTGTGGATGCTACTTACACTTGAATCTAACAATCTAGTCATGATATCAAGTATAAAATATTGTTTTCAACTAATCACTTAAGTGGATAAGGTCATTCCAAAGATACTGTGTAGCATACCCAATTAAACATGATAGAGAGAAGAATTTGATAACATTCTTTTGTTTAAAATTTTTAAGAGAAGAATTCCCTCCTTTCTCTCCTTTCCATTTGCTATTCAAGGTATCAGAAACATCCCAGGAATGTATACTAGTAGTTATATCAGAATCATAAATACCTTTTGGCTTAATTGTCTACATTGATTCATATTCTCCATTTTAAGCCACTGATAATTATCATATCATCATAACATTATTCCATTATTGTCTTTTGCAGTTTTACTAGATTTACTAGAACAATTTCACTTTCTTGATCCCACCTATAATATCAGCCACATCAATACATATGGTCTTGGGTAGCCCATAGAGGCTGCAACAGCCCCTCTGCCTTGGGACCATCATCCTAACATACCTTCTTTAACTCTATGGTTTCAATTAGCAATAGTTCTAAAGATCCGTGTGTATGTTTACATGTGTGTATGTTTACCATATGTGTATGTTTACATGTGTGTGTTTGTGCTCATAATTTTTTATTGTTATGCCAACCTATGAAAAATTGAGCAAATTTGCCTTGATCTCTTTATAGTTTAAAAAGTTGGTCAAGCAGCCCACACACTCTGTAGCAGTTGGTTAAAATACTACAACTCTCTCCATTTATCACCTCTTTACCCACTGCCTTGTAAATTAATTATCTAAATAATTTTACTGTGTTTAATTTTTTGAAAATGTTTGGTTTTATCCCCTTCATTCTTACTGTTCATTCTCCACCATTCCTCTCACCAGCGGGGGTTGAGTGTGTAGGCCTGGGACAGCTTTACTCACATATTTTCACACTGCTCAGGGGAAAATCACACAAGAATCCCAAACCTGGAGTTCTGTTTATCACATCAATCATTTCTTGGGTTAAAGTCCCATGTTTGGAGTGTGCTTTTGTCATTATGTAATCAACCTAACTGTGCCTTCCTTTTCAAAATTTCAGTGCCCTCAAGAGTTTTCAACTGATCATATAAGAGTAGAATTAGATTATTTCTTGTACCAAGTTTTATTTTTAAAATATACTTCTGCCTTACACTAGCACAACAAATGAGACTGTCTACATCTCTGCAGAATGAACACTGTCCAGACCCTTTGAACGTTGACTGGTTTTCAGATATCGCTCCATTGTCAGTCCATTGCCGTGAGCCTAACCTCCCCCGCTTGCCCACGGCTTTATACAGTCTTTGCAATGATGATGAGGTAGGCAGAGTAACATTTTGAGCAAAAGAAGTAATGCAGGCTCCATGTCTTCATCATGTCCTTTCTGGTTGCAGACAAAGTCAGTGGTGGTAACCAGAGGCTTCATGGTTTTTCTTAATTACTGCTATTTTTGCAGCCAAGACACAAGGCTGACTTTCTTTCAGTCACAATTTACTTTTTAAATCTGTTTTACTGTTTCCCTCATCTCCAGATCTACCCACATCCAAACTGACATGTTTTTCCTACCCTCCATAGGCACCCGTACCCTCCACTCAAATGTGTGCTAGCCAGGCATCAAAGCCCCTTCATACCCTATTCCCTCACCTTCCTGTCCAACAAAGTCTTATTTACTGTTGTTTAATTAGAAGCAACACTGCTTTAAACAGTTTTCTGAGGGTATTAATTATAATTTCAAAGGTCAGATAATTGAAAATGCTTCTGATTCCTCTCCAGCAAGACTTTAATGAAGAAAAAGGATACAATGCAATGGGTGAATGGAGATTTCTAAGTGCAGCTTAGATTCTTAGTCACAGAATATGAGATTTGTGATCATGAATCACCGCATATATATATGCGAAACTACAATTTAGTAGAACCAAGGCATAAGTTACATAAGTGATACACTACTGTCTTGGAGTAAAAAAAGACATTGAGTAACCAGGTAAATTACATATAAAACCATTAATCCATTCTTTTTCAATAGAGTAGACAATGTGATATGAAATACTTCTAGATTACTTTTGGACTTTAAACAACACACTATAAATCATTGGCTGGTACATTTAATCAGATCGCGGCCAAGGGTCAGATTTGCAGCATCACTGGAGACAAGAATAAAACTGTCACAGAGAAGCCTGTGTTAACCCTATCATCGCATCATGTTAAACACTAAAAGCAAATGAAAAGGTCAAGAAAATGGGGTCTGTCTGAAAACTATCAAATAAAATTTCTAGAATGATGACCAACCAAATTTATGTATTAAAAATTATAAATTAGAAATTTCTGAAAAAATAAAGAAATGAAAAATAAAGAAAAGATTTAATACTCAGAAATCAGCAGAACCATGAAGAGAAGCACAAAAGAAGCTGAAGTTAAAAAGCATAGGAAATACACTGAGTGCTTAGAACATAACTGTTAAACACTGCAGACAGAAAAAAATGATGTAAAGGAGATATTGGAAATAATAACTTTTCATAACACTTCAATTATATGCATTAGAATACTTAGTAAAATGCTTGCAGTAAAATGAGATTAAGCAATTGTATCAGTCAGGGTTTACTAGAGAAACAGATATAACACAAGATAGGCAACTGTAAAGACAGTACAAGATTGGCTTACAATGGTCAGCCAGAAAGGGAGGGTGCAGAGGGTGTCTAAATGCTAAAGAGTCCAGCCCGAGGGCTGGAGCTTACTGCAGGGTCCCGTGCAAGTCCATATCAGAAGGCTGACGGGTCTGCAGAACACTGAAGAATCTACACAGACAACTGACGAGTCTATCATGAAGGCTGACGAGTGCCAGGCAGGAGCCAAACAGTCTGTGCCAGAAGCCAGGAGATGACACTCAAGCTGGCGGCTAGAGCTCTCTGGAGAGCAGCAATCAGTCCCTCCTCGCTTGCCTTTTACTGTGTGAAGGCTGCTCCCCTGGGGTGCCAGCCTCCTTGGGGGGAGGATGTTACAAGCTAGGGACCCTGGCCCCCTGCTGAAACACTTAAGGTTCAGACTTTCTCAAATTGACACAATAAAGGATATCCTAGAACTGCAACTGCTGGTTCTCTGCACCCCAGGATGGAGAGCTAGCTAGGTCACTTAGTGAAGCTTCTAGATTTCTCAAGTTGACACAATGTATCAACCATAACAGCAACATAAATTTTAAAAATTCAGTGTCTTCAAACAAAGATTGCATGATTCAAAGAAAATTATTTAACATGTAATTGAAGAAGAAATACCTATTAAAATAATTCATGAGCAAAATGTTAAATGAAGTAAGTCAGACACAAGATCATATGATTTCCCTTTTATGAGAAACCCCTCTCTTGCTCTCTGTCTCTCTGTCTTTCTATTTCTTCTATCTCTCTTTCTCTGTATATACTGTATGTATGTGTGGGGTGTGTGTATAGATAGATAGATAGATAGATAGATAGATAGATAGAGAAAGAGAGAGACAGACAGAGAGAGAAAAAGAGAGAGAGAGAGCAGAGAGACAGAGAAATATAAGCAGGGAGAAATTCAAATAATTCTCCAAGTTACCTACTCCATTGTTTCCAACATATGAGGTAAATGTCATACTGAAGTAAATTATCATATATATGTATGTATGACAATGTACTTCATTTATACTACTGATTTCTCTTAGCTCATTGAAAAACAAATTGTGCTAATATCTGTTTCATTCATTGCAACAGAAAATCATGTTTGTGTATGTCTGATATTCTAGTAAGTACCATGTAATGATGTACAGTGAATTAACTATTGAATGTAATGATACACAGTATATTGACTGTAGGTAATGATATACAATGTACTAACTGTTGCTATTTTGTTATTGTTCTATTTTTCCATGAAATAAAAAATGCAAAAAATGTTAAGACAAAATCAAGACCTGGGAAGTTTAGATACAGTCTTTTAAGAAACTAATATGAGGCCAGGTATAATGTAATCCCAGAAATCAGGAGCCTGAGGCAGGAGGATCAACATGAGTTCGAGACCATTTCAGGCTATATAATCAACCCAGGGCCAATCCAAACTACATAGTGAGAACCTGTCTAAAACAAACAAAAACCAAAAAAACCAAAATCAATCAAACAAACAACTAATATGGCAAGATAACAACAAAACTAGGCATGGTGGGTGTATACCTGTAATCCCAGCACTGGGGTGGCTGAGGCAAGAGGATCACTGTGAGTTCAAGGCTAGCCTGAACTGCAAAGTGAAACCCTGTCTCAAAAACAAAACAAAACAAGATAAGCACAGCGCTCCACATTGATATGTTACATAGATAGAAAGTAGAGACAGTGATTAACTTTAGACTGCTTAGTCATTCTTGCCCGGCAAATTTCTAAGGCTGGTATCTAAATGATGTATTGAATGACTTTCAAATTGATAAAAAGTAACTTATATAGTGTTAACCTCTGTGCTAAATAATTTTCTTACTTACAAACTTAATTGACTCTTGGTACCTCTGCTTATGAGGTATTTATTTTTCTATGAATTCCCAACATCATCTTGCAGGTAAGTTTTGATCCTAGCTCAGGTGAGGAAAGTTCTGGAATCTGCATGCCAAGCCTTTACACTGTAGTGTCTCCCTGAAGGCTGAAAGACACAAAGAAAGGAAATAAGGAACTTAATGAGAACGTAATAAATAAAAATAAAGTGAACTTTACAAAACTAGTAAGAATGGGAGAAAAGAGGCAAGAAAATAATGCAAATATAAATATATCAGGAGATACAATAAATATAAAATTATTGGTTATTCCTATTCAAAAAAGAGATAGTCTCAGCTGGGCATGGTGGTGCAGTCCTGTAATTCCAGATCTCAGGAGGCTGGTGCAGGAGGGTAGCTACAAGTTCCAGGCCAGCCTCGGGTATATAATGAGTCTAGGACAGCCTGAACTACTTAGCAAGGCCACATTTTTTTTTAAAAAAAGAAAGAGACAGTCATTGTAAATTATATGAAAATGTAGCTCTGTGAGAATAATAAAAAAACACTCGTAAAATATAAGAATGTTGAATACTTAAATATAATGGAAAGGGAGGTATAATCCATGAAAGAAATATTTGGTAAATTACATTAACATTAAAAGCTCTTGAGCCAGGCATGGGGGCTCACACCTGTAATCCCAGCACTCGAGAGGCTGAGGCAGGAGGATCCTTGCAAGTTTGAGACCAGCCTGTGCTACAAAGTAAGCTCAAGGCCAGCCTGAACTGCATAGTGAGACCCTGTCTCAAAAAGGCAAAAAAAGGCAAAAAAAAAAAAAAAAAAAAAAAAATTAAAAGCTCTTCTTTGTGATAAAACTGTCAAGATAATGAGAAAAAAGTCAAAGATAGGGAGAAAGTATTTACAAAAGACGTGAAAATAAAGGTATACATGATAAAGTGCTGTTATGCAAAATACACAAAGAACTCTTAAGCAAATTTACAAACGGAGAAATGCCTTAGCACACACTTCACCAAATAAGACCTGCAGATGGCAATTAAACATAAAAGAAGATGCTGACATCAAGTATAACTAAAGAAATATGAACTAAAACAATGAGATATGACTACACATCTGCTAGAACAGTAACAACACCAAGTTGCTAGCCAAAATGCGGAGTGACAGGAACTCTCCTTGGCAATAGAGGTGCAAAGAGAAACAATAACTTCAGAGACTCTGGTGATTTCTTACAAAACCAGCATGTCATCTAGAAATCACAAACCTTACCCAAATAAAGTGAAAAGTGATTTCTATTCAAATATCTGCACATGGAATAATCAAGAAGTTTTTCATTATATGAATGATAAATAAACTGTATTAATACAAATGATGAAATGCATTTAGTGCTAAAAACAAATGAGCTGTCAGCTGGACATGCTGGGTCAGACGTTCTAGGAGGCTGAGGCAGGAGAATTATAAGTTCAAAACTAGCTTAGGAGACTTAGCCACATAGTTAGAACCTGCCTCAGAATAAAAACAATAAAAAATGAACTAGGGATGTTGTTCAGTAAAAAGGGCTAGGGTTCAGTTGTTAGTTAAAAAAAAAATCTAGAAAGTTATGACAAAATATGGAGGAATCATAAAGGCTTAAGAAGCCAATCGAAAAGATTACACACTGTATGCTTTAAACAATTTGACATTCAGAAAATACAAAACTGTGGAGATAGTAGAAAGATAGTTGTTTGCACACAGATTGGGGGAAAAGGAAGACAATTGGTAGAAAACAAAGGTTTCAGGCTGGTGAAGCCAGTGTGTCCCTAATAGTGGACACAGGTCCTAATACATTTGTCAAAAGACAAATAGAATGGACAAATCATGAATGTACCCTCATGCACACTATGAATTTTCAGTGACAGTTATGTGTCAGTGTAGGTTTACCAGTTGCCACAAGGGCACAATTCTTTTGCAAGGCAGTGATAGTAGAGAGATTTGCTAAGGGCAGGGATAAGGAAAGAGGTCTGCGGGAACTCTTTGCATTTTAGGCTTAGTTTTACTATGAGTTTAAAAAAAAAGTGCTCTGAAAAATAAAAAGTTTAATGTATTAGATTTCATCATTGTGACAAAATACACTTGAAAGGAGGAAGATCTATTTTGGCACATGGTTTTAGAAGTTTCTCTTCAGGAGCTCCACTGTTTGGAGTGTATGGTGAACAGAGGAGCACAATGGGGACCTCATTATGGATGTAGCTGCCGGCCTCAAGAAAGGAGAGAGGAAGGGAAGAGACTGAGACCTCAATGTCACACCCTCGGTGACCTAACTTCCTCCACTAGACCCCACTCTTAAAGGTATTACCACCTGAATAGCGCCACAGAACATATGAACATTTTGGGGCAAATTTAAGAATCAAATTATAGCATTCTGTCCCAAGGTATCATGGTTAATGTCAGCTGGACTGGATTGATAGAGGTGTAACAATGCTGGTGAAGCAGGATTCAGTTAAAGTAGTATCTGAGGGAACAGAAATGTTCGTGGCATTCTACTGTTTACCACGGTGGTGTGTAACACTGGTGGACAGCATCTCTCTGTCTCTGTCTCTCTCCCTCTTTCCCTCTCTACCTCGCTCCTTCTCTCCCTCTTTCTCTTTCTCTCTCTCTCTTTCTCTCAGCGTATGTATTAGTACAGCATAATGGGTAATATAACACTACATAGATGTTTAAAAATGACTCAATTTTCATGTTTTTTCCTGGGATTTGACACTAAATATTCTCTAGAAAACACATTACAAGAAAGGTTTTTCTGTGTATTAAGAGTCTATAATATGACTCTGGATTACTTTAGCTAAGATAAAATAAGAATTAGGCAAATATTTTAAACGTAAATTTAGTTAATATGGCAGACATGTGACATGCATTCTGGACCAGATTGTTTATAGGAAGAGGCAAGGAGACAGACACTCAGCGGCCACTAGAGGGAGTGCGACATCCACCATACTTTTCTTAAAAGTCAGGACATTGACTATAGAGGAAAATGGTAGTTTATGCTACCAATAAGAAAATGAAGCTTATTTATATTTCTAAATATGTTTTAATTTAATTTAAAATTAAGGCATTTACTTAAAAGATAATTTTTTATTTAAAAGGAAAAAAACAGAACAAAACAAAACAGTGTAAGGGTACAAGTAATACAGAACTGCAAAAAAAAAAAAAAAATAAGTAAGAAATCACCAGTTAATAGATTACACATTATTATTTTAGAGATTTTTGCTCAAGTCACAGGATCAGAGCATATAAAGTGGACATTCAAACAGTGAGACTGCAATGTTCACAGCTGGTTCAATGATCCAACCAAAAACATTAATATGGTCATCTATTTAACACCCCTAAACACACTTGCAATTGTTAAAAGATACTTTTCAAACAAGTTTCAATATTTAGGTGCTACTTTCAAGAACAGAATTTTAAGCATAATACATATAATTCTGAATCAATGAATAAGCAAATACAACTAGATTTTAAAGGTAGAGACTACCTTTGAATCCTAATGCATTTACCGTTCTTCAAAATTCAATAGTGGTTTTCACAATACAAAATAAAATATTTGTATTTGTGTTTGTCAGATTTGACAAATGCCTGAGATCAGTCTCAAAGGAGGGAAAAGTTTCTTTTGGCGCATGTGTTTAGAAGATTTACTCCATGGTTACTTGATCTGCTGCCTGCGCTGGTGGTAACACAGCATATTCTTGAAGAAGTAGGTGGGAGAGCAAAACTGTTTACCTCATGGCAGCCTGGAAGCAAAGAGGACAGAGCAAGGATTTGGGTTTACAATGTCTCCTTGAGGGTCATCCCCACAGTGACTCGGTTTCCCTCAACTCGCCCCCTTGCAGAGGTTCTGCCACCTCCTAACAGTGCTACTGGCTGGCAACCAAGCTTTTACGCAGAGCCCTTTGGGGAACCTTTGGGATCCAAACTGTACCAACACTGAACTAACCTAAAGATTTAAAGGCTTATAATGCAATTCACATAGGTCACTTTGGTAGATTTATATTGGGGTGATTGTACCAGCAAATTTATTGTTAAGAATTCATATCAGGTGACAAACGTGTATGTCAGAAGCAAGATATGTCTACAACTATTTCTTCTATCATCTATTTTTTTTAAACTCATTTAAGATCTCTATTGACTAAACCTCAGATCAAGTGCTGGGTATTTTGGCCCCATATTTTTCATTAACCCAAACCTTAGATATATTTTCATTTTCCCAGACTGCCTTTGCAAATCTGTCCTAAACACTCCCTTGCCACAGACACCTGAAAGTTGGCTTTTATTGCTGTGCTTAGGTAAATTTTTCCTGGCTTTCCATCTCAGTTATCACAGTCTCTTTGTAACTGGCATTTCCTGCTCTGTTTCCCTTTACAATCCCCTTCTGTAAGACCACCAGCTCAATTTTGTTTCAGTAATGCTTTTACAATGGTACTTTAAGGCAATGCCTCTCTAGTGAATTTTTTTGTACAATACATCCATATGAAAGCCACCTGTCCTATATAGAAGCTTTCACAAAAGATGAGCCCATCCAACGTATCAAAACTTCTCTTTGGGTTTTTAACATGTACTCTTATAAAATAAGTCATTATTTCTGTTATAACCAAGAGGGTACTTTCCTATCACAACAATAGCAACTTGAGACTAATATTCACATAATTTAAATTCCAGTTTCTCTAAAGTTGGCTCCCTCTCCCTTTCTATTTTTTGCATTTTTATATATTTCCATTAAAAAAAAGCTCCCAGAAAAGGCACAATTATTGTGAGTTGACTGTATCCACTGTGAAATCACATTTAGAATCAGTTCATTTTACTTTTTCCACGCTTTCATAATATTTAGGTCAATGTATCATGATAGACACATATGACAAAGTAAAATTGTTCATTTGATGGCGGACTGTTTTAGTTTGGATGTTGAATGCTTCCTAAAGGCCCATGTATAAATGACTTGGTGCCTAGAGTGGTGGTGCAGGGAGATACTGTGACCCATTAATATGAGCCTAGGTAAGGAACATTTATCTTATTGAGAGCATGACCTTAAAAGGCACTAGAGGACCCTAGTCCCTCAGTCTTTCCCCACTTTTCCCCACTTACCACTTGGCTCATGTTAGATGTCTGCTTTGATTTATGCTATTTGTCTTACTTACTTTTTACTCGTTGCTGAGACAAAATACCTGATGCATAAAGTTGGGAAAGGAAAGGTTTATTTCTTATACTTTTTGGAAGTTTCTGTCCATCCTCAGTTGGCTCCAAGATAGGCTGGCATGGAGGGGCCGCAATTCATGGTGGCTACAAAGAGCAAGGCAGAAAACAGCAAGAGAGAGAGACACACACACCTTCTTCCTGCCATTACATTGCATCCTGACTCCACCCCTAGGCCAATGTAGCACTCACACCCCCAATCCAGTGCTAAACAATGAACAAATCATAAATGCATAATGCAAAGGCATGAGGTTTAGGGGCTACCGACATAAAGCATGACATTCCACACCTGGCCCCCAAACACTCATGCACATCATTTATACAAAAGATATTTAGTCCATCTCCAAGAGTTGCCAAAGTCCTAACAGTTTCAGCATTGCTGAAAAGTCCAAGTCCCAAGTCTCCTCCAAGATTTATGGCAAACTCTTAACTGTAACCCCCTGTACAAATGAAACAAGGTTAAACATTTCTGAATTGAAAAGGCACAAGATAAACACTACCATTCCAAAAGTTACAAACAGGGGAATATAAAGCATTGGAAACAAAGCAAGTCCAACATCCAGCCCGGTAAACATTAAGTCCTAGAGTTCCATGATCAACATTTGAAGCAATCTGGTTGCAAGCACCAAAATGCTTGGATGATTCCACCTCCATGGAATTTCCAGGGATTTCAGCTCCCACAGCTTCTCTCTTAAACCTTCTCTGCTCGCTTTTTGCAGCTTTCCTTGGATGATCCATGTTTCTGGCTTTTCCAGACTTCTGGGGTTTCCATTGTATGTTTGATTTCACCTTTACATCTTTACAAATTGCCCTCTCAGGGGCACACTGCTTGGCCTTCCAGACCCTTTGCAATTGAAGTGGAAGCCATATTACCCTCAGAATTTGTGCATTTTCCTTGCACCTAAAATCAGCACCATTTGGATGCTGCCAAGGTTTGCTGCCAGCTGGAGCAGTAGCCAGGCTTTTCTCTCTCTCGGCTGTAGGGGTCAATTGCCTGGATACTGGGCTCTCTGAACTTGATTGTGAAGAAAATATTCTCTATGTTGCCGCCATTCTGGAATTTCATGTGGCTGCTGTCATTCAGGAACCTTATATGCCCTCTGTCACCTTTCTGGAGCATGGTGCTCTGGAACTTTTCCCTCTGAGCAAATTCTTTCACTTTTGCAGTTTTGAGGCTGCAAAAAGTGGAGACCCACTGCTTCCTGGGATGCCCCTTGGCCATCTTTCTTATCTCTCTGTTTCTTCTCAGCAATCAAAGTCTCAACTCTATCTTTAGCTTTGCTGGAGTTTTCCTTCTGGCCAAACTCACAGCATTGTAAATTATCCTTCTGGGCTCTTTGCTCCTGATTTGCAACATAAAGCTGGCTAAAAGCCCCCATCAATAGCCATGCCACAATCTCAACATTTGACTGCCTTTAAATTTCATTTGCCAGATTAATCAATCCATTGCCCTAAGTCTGTCTCAGGCAAAATTTCTGGACATGAACAAAATGCAGAAAAACTTTCTGCCAAGCCATAACACACATCGTGGGGAGTCCAACAACCAATGCAGTCCTTCTTCCAAGCAGAAACCTCCCAAACCTGGTCTTTACCATGAGGCTTTCTATCAGTGTTCTGGTCTCCTGAGCTCTGACCAGAATCTCCTCTACAGAGCATGCTAAGCTACTCCAACTCTATGCAGCCAGGTGACATGTCCAAACATTTCCAAACTCTGCCCACAAACCATTTCCAAAGCCTCTTGAAAAACATGGTTAGGTATAATCACAGCAAACAACCCCACTCCTGGTACCAAATTCTGTCTTAGTTACTTTTTACTCATAGCTGAGACAAAATATATGATGCCCAAAGTTGGCAAAGGAAAGGTTTATTTCTTATACTTTTTGGAGGTTTCAATCCTTACTCAGTTGGCTCCAAGACAGGGTGGCATACCACGGCTACAGTTCATGGCAGCTACAAACAGCAAGTTGGAAACTGGCAAGAGTGAGAGAGAGACACACACCTTCTTTCTGCCATTACATTGCATCGTGTATCCACCCCTAGGCCAGTGTAGCACTCATACCCCCAATCCAAGCGCTAGACAATGAACCAATCACAAATACATAATGCAAAGGCATGAGGCTTGGGGGCCACCAACATAATCCATGACACTATTAATGTAATCCAGTACATAGCTGGGGACTCAAAACAAATAGGGCTACAAATATTAGACTCAAATCTCTAGGATATTAGATAAATACATCTTTTCATTTTGAAAGTTAACTACATTAAATATTTCATGGTAGTACCACAAAACTAATACAGTGCAATTGAGAACAAGGCATACATGGTTCAATCAGGAGCCCTATGTTTGAATCCTTAGTCTTCTATCTACTAGCTATAGAATGCAGGGAAAGTTTCTAACCTTTCTTGAAGTTGCAACAAAATACTACTCTGTTTCCAACTGCAAAGATAACAGAGATTATGGCAGTTTAAAAATGATAAATGATAGGAAATAATATAGCTACAAATCTATGTATTATATTTGTATTTCCAGTGTATTTATAGCCCTATTGTAAGAAGCAACCATGGACTTCAAGTTTTAAAACAGTTTTAGTGCATTATCTTGTAGGTCTGCACGTCATAAGTTGCAATGAATTTTACTGGACTAAAATCAAAGTATTGGCAGAATTGCAATCCTTTCTGCAGACTCTAGAGAAGACCTGGTTTTCTTGACTTTCTCATCTGATGAAAGCTGCCTTTTTTAGCTTTTGTCTTAGCAAAATGACAGGATCCTCTATCTTTAAATCCAATAATTGCCAGCCTGCCCATTTTCACAACATGTCACTATGACAGCGATTCTTCTACTTCATTCTTTAACATTCAGGAGGAATAGTATTACAGATTATTTTAGACAATTAAGAACCATCTCTTTATTTTAATGTTATATGATTTCTAACCTTAATTTTATTTGCAACTTTTAATTTCTTCTTGAAAAGCAGTAAAACTTATTCTCAGATTCCAGCATTCAGTTGTAGACATATTTGGGGTGATAGGATTTTTCTGCCTATCGCAGTCTACATTATGATCCTCAAATATTCATGTTTCCTATTTAAAGTGCCTTCTTCTCATTTTGACCTCATCCCAAATCTCAATTATATACAGCACCAATTCAAAGTTCAATAGCCCACCAAAATATCAAATTTCTGCTTCTAAATCTTCCACTGGTACACATCAGTCTCTAGATATAACTCACCCTAAGTCACAACTGATCTCTAGCTGTGAACCAGTGTGACTCAAGAGACAAATTATCTTCCACCTTCACAACTGGAATAGGGGAAAAGAGAAAAGAAGGGAAAAGATTATATGTACAAGATGGATAAGTATACTACTAACCTCTGTTAGTTCATCAAAAAGAATGGTTTGCACTTTCACTGTTTGATTGTTTTATCATTTTTATGCCTATCTTGCAATCTAAACAACTACTTTGAAGATAACAATACAAGATATGTTAACAATTTTTAATCTATTAATTTGTTTCCAAATTCTGTCTCATTTTTATTTTTTCACTTTAAAATAAAATGAAATAAATTATCTATACCCAAAATAAGCAGTAGACATTGTGCAACAGTTTACAAATAATATTGAGAGAGATACAGAGACAGACACAGAGACAGAGACAGAGACACACAGACAGACAGAAAGAAATAAAAAGAGGAAATGAAAAAAGAAAGGGGTCACTGATCCCAAGGAATTTTATATCATTTGGGAAGGTTTCATTTGGCTTCAAGTGTTGGAAACAATCCCCCAAGGCTTCTGGTGTTCTCACACTTCCATGGAAGTTATTTCTTCTTATTATTGAAAGGTGGCACAGATTTGTTCTTTTGCAGGACTGAAGAAACTGTCCATTTGGATGTTTGGCACACAAATCTCACCCTTCCCCTTTGTGTTCAAACTTTATAGAACATTGTCATAAACTTTCAGGTCTCCTATACCTGATATCCTTAAAGACTTCTCTGTATGAATGCATATTCTATTGTTTTTCTCCTTCCAAAGCAATGGACAAAATCTGTTCCATTATATGTTTGCCTGTTTCTGGACAATATGCAACCTTGGCAGCAAAACCTCTTCATCTTTTATAAAATGAAAAATCTGAAATTTTCATTTAACACAAAAGATCTTAAGTTTCTTCCTTCTATGTATTTATTAGCAGAGTTATTAGCATCTGTATTAATAGTCCTTTTAGGCAAAGTAAACATTTATTTTTAAAATTTTATTTTTATTATTACATATTTGTAGTACTTAATCATTACAGGCCCCATGGAGGGTTAGAATATGTAGGTAACATAACTCAGTTCTTTAGTCTCCCCTCCCCTTGCCCTCCTTCCATCGCTTAGTACCTTCCTAAATACAGAAGATCCAACTTCTCAAAAATTTTTGTGCTCCACCTACTATCTAATTCAAAATTCATTTCCACATTTTTAAATATACACTACCACAGCATCCAAGTTCCATTAACAGAACATGTATCAGCCAGGATACAACCAGAGGAACAGATCCAGTGACACATATATTAATAATACAGTGACATATATATTAATACACACATACATAATATGTATGTTTGACATATATAAAATGTATTATATATAGATGATAGATAGATAGATAGATAGATAGATAGAAATTTCAAGGAATTGGCTTTATGATCTGTGTTCATGAAAACGTGGGGCTGGACAATTCTGACATCTCTAGAGCAAAATTTCAGCAAGAGTAGACTACAGTCGAACTTTCTGTCCACAGAAAGAATTTCTTACTCATCAGGAACTCTGAGGCCTACTCTCAAGGTTTTTCAATAGATTGAATGAAGCTCATCTACATTGTCTAAAACAATCTCTGTTACTTAAAGTCAACTGATTTTTTAATCACAGCTACCAATAGTCTTTACAGAAATACTTAAAGTTGTCTGAACAAAGCCATGTTAGCATATCAAGCATATAAAAGACTGTCCAACCATGTTATTCTAACATAATTTTTATGCTAATTTTGTATATTTTCTTTGTCTTTATAAATGTGGCATTAAAGAAAATTACATTCGTGATGCATGTGAACCTGATCTTCTTTCACGGCTTTTGTCCATAAACCTTCATTTTATATGTTGGTGCACATTTTGCATAATTATAATAGATAACAGTCACTAATATTCACTCTTATCCTGAACAATAATTAACATTTTATTTCATTTTACCAGGAAAAATGGTATGATCATCAAAAATTATACCCTAATGCTTTTTTCCTAGTTTTGATTTTAAGCTATGAAATTGTGCATTACTAAGTTAGAAGAATAAAACATAATCTTATCTACTCAAAAATATTATTACATTATGAGAAAATGTATAAATTGTTAAGAACTCTACAACCATCTTTTTTTATTTTTGGTCTGATATAAAACAGACACCATCTATTTCGGGGCAGGCCAGACAGTAAATATAGGTTTTATGGGCCACATATGTATTCTGTGGAAACTGTGCAGTTCTATCATGGTAGTGAAACCCTGAAGAAACTGAAATTTCTAAGATCCAAATGAGTTAATTAATACTATAAATATCTTGAAAGTTAAAAAGTAAGAAAAGAACAAAGAAATCTAGAAAAGTCTTCACCAATATCAGAATTAAGGAACCAGAATATTCCAATATATAAATTATTTGTTGGGGCACAAAAGTGCTAGTCTGGCTTTTGATCAAATAGTTAATAAATTATTTAGACCAGAAATGAACAAACTGAAAACCATAGGTAAAATCTGGCCCATCATCTATTTTTTAATACAATTCAACATAATTATATGACACATGGATTCATTTAACAGACAGATTTGGACTTTATGTATTTTTAATTATGCAGAAAAGTGAGAGAGGAGATATCTGCAGGGCTCAATTCTATTCTTGGATTCAGTTCTATTTCTAGGCTCTCTACACATTCTATGCAATCTTATGGACAACCTTACACTTTTTATGGCTTCTTTTGCCTTCCATGTAAACCACTAACTCCTCAAATTTTAAATTATGACCATTTTCTGAGCTGCAGCTATTTATAACCCAGAATTCACTGAACAGCTACAGTTGTCTCACAAACCCTAAAAATGTGACACATGGAGTTGAGTATCACTTCCAGATATGCGTTTTCATCTGGTGTTTTTTAGTTCACAAAATAGTACTATAACACACTCACTTACTGTCTTACTTACTTTTTACTCGTTGCTGAGACAAAATACCTGAAGCCCAAGTTGGGAAAGGAAAGGTTTATTTCTTACAGTTTTTGGAGGTTTCGGTTCACACTCAGTTGGCTCCAAGGCAGGTGGGCATGGCTGGGCCGCACTTCATGGTGGCTGCAAACAGCAAGCAGGAACCAGCAAAGAGCAAGACACGCCTTCTTCCGGCCATTAAATTACATCCTGGCTCCACCCCTATGTGGGTGGAGCACTGACATCATCAATCCAAGCACTAGACAATGAACCATCACAAATGCACAATGCAAACTCATGAGGCCTGGGGACCACAGACATAAACCATTGACACTTACTGAATCAGGAAATCTTCTAGTCAGTCTCCCTGTGTTCTTTTTTCCTACCCCTTGATATAGTTAACCACCATAGTTTCTGCATATCCAAAGCCCATTGAGTTCCTTTCTCTATCTCTCTACTCTCATTACCTTCATTATGGTCTATATCATCACCACCTATTTTCAGTCTCACTAGGGTGTCATGAAACATCATATAGTCAGACTAGACTGGCACAAATCAGATTCTTTGTTCAATGTCAAGCTTCAGTAGTAATCCCAAGGAGATAGATGCTCAAGTTGCATAAATGATACACGGGTGATCCGGGTCTTTCTGCCTGTCTGCCCTCCTGAGTCCCATGATGTCTGGCTTTGAAGTTGGCAATGGCAATTGAGGTGAGTAACATTTCTTTTACTAATTTTGGAAACATTTAAATTATAAAACACCTCTACTTCACATTCAAGAGAGTTATACATTGCCTGGTACTCTACAAAGATTCATCTTGTTGATCCATAGCTTCCATAGCAATTTTACCTCAGGAATTTTTATTCACAGGTATTCTGCTAAAAGCAGTGGATAAAATTTAAGAATGATTTTAAAATGCGTATTATTAGTTTACTTACACCAGCGTTCCAGGTGAAAAAGAGACAGCACCAAGTCACCTGACTTTCCTGTCAGGTCTCCACTCTACTCCTAGACACTTCTCTGGATAAAGGACCAGGCGGATTACTGTGCAGTTCCTGTAATAGTGTCTTTGTCACTGAGCATTGAAGTTTATGCTTTCTTTCTCTTGTTTGTGCTGAGATGAGTTCGTGTAGGTTTGTGTGGTAAACAAATTGTTCTCTGAAAATTAGTGCCGGGACCACTAATGCAAAATGGCTAATATAGCACACTACCCTAAGAGATGACAAAACGGAAATTGGAATTGTCAGTATTTCCTATTTGAGATTTCCCATGGATTCTTCTTAGCATATGATCATCTACATCCTCTTGCATGACCCCAGGAGGACACTCCAGGACATCCTTCTTAGTATCTGATCATCTATGCCCTCATGAGAATGAGTCCTCTGCCTAGCCCCACCTATCACTGTATGCACCTAATAAATAGGGGCTGCTTTGAGAGTGGAGGAGGACTATCTGGAGACACTGAATTCCCAGCCATTGACACTTTACTATTCTTGTCTTTTTTATTTTTCTCACCGCACTCTTAAGGCAGGCAATCGGGACTCTTGGCCAGACTCCCTATAAATTACGTTGCTGTTGATAACAGAATATTGCACCAGACTTGCGTTGGATCAAAGGAATAAATACAGGAAACTGGGAATGGTAACAGGAAAGATAACAAAATTAAATATGTGTACTTTGCCTGTCTCTTTTTAAAAGACATTATAACAGCATAAGTAGTAAAATGCTGCACGGGAGTGATTATTATCAACTCAATCTATTTTTTCCCTTACCACTAACTTATGATCTTCTTAACTGTCACTTATTTAACATTTTAAATACAAATGCTAATAAAACAATATTTTAAATGAGTGAACATTATTGCCAAAAATTATGCATTTTTCTATGTATCATATTTTGCTCTGTGAACATAAATAAGTTATCTATGATTTTGCATCATTTTTAGTACTGCATATCAGGTCCTTTCTAGCTTCTAGTCTAAGAAATAGTACTTGTTCCATGAAATATACTCATTTATTTAGGAAAATGTCTAATTTGAAGCCCAAAAATTCATTAATTATAGTAACTATATATTTCTGAAAATGTGACAGAGGAAAACACTGTTTTCCAAATTGTACTTAATAATTTATTTGTAATAGAATTCTAGACATGTTACTAAGTCTACTTTGAAAAATTTCAAAGTGCTGCCTGACTCTATACAATATGTCAGTTTGCTAGAAAATCTTTCAGTGACGTTATTTCACATTCTGGATAATGGCTTTCTTTATGGCCTTAATCGGTGAGGAAACACTAATGGACAGACAATAGAACTAAAATCATGAATTTCTCTTGCTCCAATATCATTAATGGTTTTTGCCATTTGAAAAATAAATATTACTTTATTTCCTAATGTAAGCACTTTTTAAAAACTTGTCTGCTTTTCTGCTTCAGAAAACAAAATTACGCAAGATGTTGAGCAAGAACAATTTTTATCAACTAAGAGATGCAAACCTTTCAAAAACTTAGGAGAAAAGCAGATTGGCAGCATGCTTATGGGCCCTCCTGTTGAATGACAGCAGTTTGGACACAGGCCCAGCCTTCTTCTCCAGAGGATTCTGTTTATGTTTTCTGTTTACTTTCCTCATGGAAAAGGTTTAGGTAGTTTTTAGTCTGTCACAATGGGTATTTCAAGTAAGAAATTCCAGAAGAATTCATGTCATATTATGAAAAATTAACATATACAGTCCAAACAATGGTTTGATGACCATTTCAAACCCAAATGTCTCTTGTAACTGGAGGTCAGACTATATACAGTATGCTTCCTGGATGGAGTCTAACGAATTCTCCAAAGGAAAGATGGGGAACCTACATCATCCCACCCACAAGGCAGATTGCATTTTCGTTGGCTTCTATCACAGTAAAAGAATTTTCTGTACATCAATAAAAGCCATTGGAGGTTTATTAGGAGGAATTTAAAGTCACTAAAGAAATAGAGGGTGGGATCTCAAAAGGGAAAGAGAGGCACATGTGGATTTGAGCTTGATGTGTTTCTGGTGTTCCTTAAAACCTCGGAATAGCTCTTGGGCACTAAAAGATATCCAGACTTACTGAGCACCGCTGCCTTTGTGACACTGACCACCTTCTTTTTTGAAAGTGTAACTCTTTACAATAAATTCTATGTATGCTTCTGGACAAGCAACAGTATGCCTTTGCTGAATTCTTTCATGAAGGGCAGGCATAAACAACAGACCACTAAGGAGAAAAAGGGCTGGCTCCTGACTGTGTCAGCACCCAGATTCCTGCTGCCTCTTATCACAGCTTCCTTTAAATTTATTGCCCATTTTCAAATTGTATGATTTGGTGTTTCGCTGTTGGGTTGAGTACACTATATATTCTGAACATTAACCCCTTATTAGATCTATAATTTTCAAATATTTTCTCAAGTATTTTGTAGATTTTCTCTTTACTCTTACAATTAGAGTTTTGTAATACAGAAGCTTCTAGTGTAATATAATCTCATCCGTCTATCTTTGCTTTTGTTTCATGTACTTTGGAGTCTTAGCCAAAAATTCCTTGCCTATTTCTGAAGTCTTGAAGAATTTTCTTTATAGTATCTTCCAATACTTTCTAGATTTAATCTTTTTCAAGTTTTTAATCTTTTTAATATTACTTTCTCTTACACTATTATTCACTTTATTCAGTTACAAATTCCTTGAAAGCAAAGTGAGTATTTGTCTGTTTTGGCCTTCAGTGTAACCCTACTTCTGGGAGGTTATAACACATGAGCACTGCTCAGAAGCACTGGAACAAGAAGCTGAAATTCAGTGTGACCAGATGAATAGCTACACTCATCACAGGAAAAAGGGGGCTTTCTCTAAGTTGTGAGAAGGTGCTGAAATGTCTCGCTATGAAGTTATTTAGTGTAACGCTTAACATAATTCATGGTAATTGAGTTTGTTAAGTTTGGATTCCTCTTTGAGATAAACAGAAGTCTACCTCTCAATCCAAATGAGCAATCTCAGAGCATCATGCTCTGGAAGGACAGGGATAAAAATTAATTCATATAAAAATGAAGAAAAATGTATAGAGTCAAAGCAAAAAGGGAATTGCTTAGGAAATATAACTGGACAAAAATTCAAAGAACACTCCATCAGTTTTGTGTGCAGGAGACAACACTGATGATGGTAATAATAGTGCAAATAAATTCACTTCTTTCTTTTGAATTTCTGCTTTTAATAAAATGTAAAGAAACAAATACACTTGACTTCAAATGTTCTAGTAAAACTTTCTAAGCCATAAGGATATAATGACATCAGTTGCTTAAAAGCAATCTTTCAGCAAAATTAAAAACATGTTTAAAACTAAAGATGTGAATAATATAAAGATAAAATAGATATAAAATCAATTTAACTACAAGATTTAAAAAGGAAATAATATTTGGTTTTGACCAAATATATATTTTGGCAAAGTTCAAATTTTAGTGAAATCTGATAATAGCCAAGTATTTTATGCATTTGCAAATTCATCTGGTTGAGAATCAAAATAAATTTTGATTTAAATTTGGAAATTTAAAAGTCCACATAAGGGGCATCCTATTACCAAACTTCACAGAGATCAATGACTAACCATTTTATAAATATGTAGAGTCCAATAACATTTTGACAAGCTCTCAGAAGAGTGAGGAAATTCTAGATCACCCAAACTTTAGAAAAGATTATTCTTGAATTTAAGTTTACAATATTTGTGCCATTATCTAAAGAACACTTTTTCCATAGAGAATCTTAGATTATATTCCACATAGGTTAAATTTGGAGAAGATTCTAATAAATGCTACTTCTACATTTAATGGTGAAAATGACTTTTATAACCAATTAATACTTTGATATGTGTCCCTTGGATATCTGCAGTGGCCTTTGCAAGAATTATATATGATTCATACATTCGAAGAGATGTTATAAAAAGTGATTCTTTACAAAACATTAATAAGGGTTACAGAAAATGTTATCTCCCATATAATACCTCAGCGGCTATTGGCTCAACCAAACTGTAAGTCAGAGAATTTGCTACTATTGTTCATATATTTTGTTACTCAGTAAGCATGGTAAAGAAAATAGGGGCATAGATCTTCAGGAACAAATAAAAGATATCTAGCATTTGATTATAGGATAAAGACCTCCCCCTTCTGTCTCTCTCTTTTGCTCTTTGTTTCTTTCTTTCCTTTGTTTCCTGTGTTGGTTCATACTCAGGTCAGTTTTCCAATACTGTCTTTTAAAAAGACAGCAAAATAAACATAAAAGAAAAAAACATTTCTTTTGGCTCACAGCTTCAGACATATATGTCAATTCCTGTTGGCTCCACTGCTTTGGAATCATGGCACATACATTATGGTGAGAGCACATGGTGAAACAAATTACTGACTTCAGAGCTCAAAGAGTACAGGAAAGCGAGTGGTTACATCATCCCCTTTGAGAGCGTGCTTCCGTGACGTAATGCCTCTCACCGAATGCCGTGTCTTTGAGGTTCCAGAACCTTCCAGTAGTGCCACAGTCTGAAAATCAAACCTCCAACACATGGGCCTTTGGAGGACACTTGAGATCTAAGTTATAGAAGTTTATATATAATGGAATTTAATTGTTTTGATTGTGTGTGGCATGTTACATTTCATACTGTTGTTTCAATAACAAATTTATTTTTCCTTTATCTCTTACTCTACTGAAATTTCTTTCAAAACTTTGTAAATTTTTGCTTAAAAAAACCATTTATACACTGGAAATTACGTTTTCTACCTCATTAGCCAACCAGCACTAAGGGAAAAAAAAAAAAGAAGAAGAAAAATATTTAAAAAGCAGTAATTCTAGATTACATTGCTTTATGAAATTTTATTATGGTTTTGTAGAAGTCTTTTTTTTAATGCTTTTAGAACTATTTTTGACAACCATGAAAGTTAGTATAGCAGAACATAAACGGTAAGGGCAAGGGCTGTCTGAATCATGGATCTTTATTTCCCATGAATCACCTAGCGTATGATATGTATAGTCATTAACTCTCAGGATTATTAAAATTTTTACTACAATATATAAAATAACTTTATAATACTCAGAATAAATTTAAATGAATATAGAAAGTTATGTTCAAACAATAATGAAATTTTATAATTTTTTAAGCATTTATTAAATTTTATAATGTATTTTTAATATTACTACTATTATTTTTGGTCTCTTCTTTGAAAAACAACCAAAACTCTTCTACTCTGCTTAAATTGTGGATGTTTATTATTCAAAAATAGAGAAACTTAATTTATTAATTTAATTTATTTAATTTATTTAATTTATTTTTCAGGTCAGGAAAAGATAATCACACTCTGATTTTCTATCATTAAAGTTTGTGTAGTTTTCACAACACTGAAAAACCCAGGCTCTGAATTGAATTGAATTGAATTGAATTGAATTGAATTGAACTGAATTGAATTTGGCATATACTATATTCTAAAAATACTCTGTGACCAGCTAAAGTGTTTACAAAGTTGTGAAAAACATAAAGAACATAATAGTATTGGCATCAAATTCTTAAAAATGTAAAGCAAATCCAGTAATTTAATAAAATCGTCATATGTCTTAAGAAAGCATTTTAAGATAATTAGACCCCAGTTAGTTATTTCATCAAGTAAACAAAAATAAATTTAGTATTAATTGTATTGGATTAGATACAACATTGAAATTTTGATGAGAGTAAAAAAGAGTTGCTAGAAGGCACTCTATATTCTTCCATCTCAAAAATAAAACATTGTTAAGTATCTAAGAAATTATGCAACTTAAAGACACCTACTTTCATAATCATCTGGAGAGGATAAACAGATTTCATTCATATAATTTCATGTATGTTGTTTTATAACTAATGGTACTTTCCTCCCAGTTGTTACAGATGTTTCAGTTTCTGCTCACCCAGTGTTAAGTGGGTTAATTGTGGGTAGCTGTTATTGTGTGGCAAATCTTGTTGGTGATTCTGTGCCAGAGTGCCGCATTAGAGTGAAATAGAGTTGGGTTACATTTTTGCAATCAGTTTAATCTAGGAAAAATTAGTGTTCATGAAACTCCAGTTATTTTTAGTTGACTGAATAGTTTTCATTATGTTTTGTTGCTGGAAAGACAAGTGAGTTATAAAGCATCTTCATTGTTGTACAAACAGAAACCATTCATTAGAAGGGATTCTTATATATACCTCCTGACACACCATTTCACCTGCCATAAATTTACATTCTACTTGGGGAATTAGTGATTCTGTCGTCAACACTACTCCTACTGTGGTGTTGTGTTAACCTGAGAGTATCTCACATTTTGGAGCTTTCACATCCATCACCAAAGATACAAATTTTACAATAATTTTAAAACATTAGAATGAGTTAACAGTATTAAAATTAAAGCAAACCTTAAAGTTAAAATGTTAAAGTAATATGTTAAGATTCTAAAAGTAAAAGTATAGAAAAATAATACAAAGAAATGTGTTAAATGAAATGGTAATGCTAACTACCCTGACTTATCATTCTGTATTGCAGATGTGTATTGAATGGTAACATTATGTCCTGTAAATACGTGTAATAAAAATGAAAAGATAAAATAAACTAAGTAAAACAACATTAAAGTAGGAGTTTCAAAGTGTATCATTATAAGAACAAATCAATAATGAATCTGATGTGGAAAATAAAGTTCACCAAGTTTTAAGTACAAAGAAAACTAAAATAATATGAGTAAAAAAGACACAAAATACTTTTTAAAACTTGTAACTTTAAAAAAGCCTTAGGACTAAATAAACGAGTTACATGAATAAATAAAATAGGTCCAAAGCAGTATTAAAATACAATATGTAAATGTTAATAACAAGTTTTGAAAGATTAATAAATATAAAAATAAGAGCATCTTAAGAAGCTAATAAATAGAGGATTCAGAGGAGGGTGGAAGGTGGCAGGGAAGAGATTAAAACAAAGAATCAAGCTGTTTTATGTTTACACATTCCCTCCTCAAGATGTTTGTAAACTTGTATGCGCTGCCAACATGTAGTAATAAAAAATGAAAAAATTGAAAAGAAATCCATAGATATGAGATGGTTAAAGCTATGCATGATAAAATATGCTTAATTTAAATAAAAATGGTAAAAGAATGTGTATTACAGTGTGTCCTCGGTTTATGAATGAGTGTTTTTCTGGGTGAGTGTTCATACATCTGATTCATTTATAAGTGGAAAGTGAGTCTTACATAGCATAAATGTAAAGTTCACAGCTCAAATGTTCATAAGGTGGGGACTTACTGTAAAATTAAAAAATCATGTGAGTTAAACTTTAAAACCAGAAATCCTAACTTCTGAGAAAGTGAAATAATGATACATCGCTTGTCAAACTCATTTCAGTAGAAATGCGTGTTTGAAGACCAGAAGGTTTGAAAATGGAACATATTTTTACTGTAAGAAACAATGGAAAACTAAATAATCAGTTCTGAGTCCCAAAAATTACACTTATAAATTTCCTTCCCCAGGATTTTAACAAATTTCTCAATGATTTCATTTTTCAACTCTATCATGGTTCAGGGTTTTCCTCTTAGCTGATGGTATCACCAACTTTCTTCAGAGCCATGGTTATGACATTTCACAGAAATAAAGCCACACACAGAGAAAGAGCACAGTGATGAGAGTTTTAATGCACCAACACAAGGATTATATGTTGTCTGGGCGAAAGCAAAACTTAGATGAAGGGGCACCCCTTGTGTCGTCAGCAAGATATGATATGTGACTCACTCTCTTTTTGTTCAACCATCAAACAACCTAATAACACTAAATAGATGTTTTTCAAACTCTGCTCTTAAAGTAGTGGACAATTTGAGCTTGGAGCCATTCAAAATCGAAGTATCACTGTAATTCTAAAGAGAAAACAAGAAATCATCATTCAATATTTTAAAATATGTCAAAATATAATGCATAAGTACTGTTACTTTTAAAAAACTTTAACCTGGAAATGTCTGTGTGTGTGTGTGTGTGTGTGTGTGTGTGTGTGTGTGTGTGTGCACATGCATACAAAATATTTTGGAGTAGAATAAAAAAAAGTCCCAGAATACTTGCTTCAGGATTTAGTTTTAATGTAGAACAACCATCAAGTGGAAGTAGAGTCTTAAACAACTATCTTATTTGACTTCATGACCTCTGTGTTTCATGTGAGGCCAAACATTCACAGAAAAGGAGAGACATTAGCTATTGTGAAAGTAGGATTATGTATGGGAATTGTGTTTGTGAAAAACAATGTAAGGTCTATGAATGATATTTCACTGAATGCTCCAATATTGAAAATCAGTATTGAGATTTTCAACATTTTATCTTACACTTCTGGTTAAATCATAGTTCCTAAAGTGTAATGTCAATCTGAAAATCTTGTAAACCATCATTTTACTGACATTTCATTTACTGCTACAGATAAAACCTTTGAACACTGTCCCTAAAATATTACTTGAGAAAAGCTTGGTGCGTTCACCTCTTTCTTGTCCATTTTAGCACAGTATCTGTACACAGTATCCTGCGTGTCACACAGTATCTTTGTTGAAATAAGGATTCAATAAAAATGTCTTAAACTGGTATTGGATTTTTTTAATTCTAAGACTTCTTATACAAACACAGTTTAAAACAGAAACTTATACAATGAATTTGATAGTTAAATAATTATTCCTATTTTTTACTTTCCAGTTTTGATTAGTTTTAATGAAAGTGACATGATGAATAAATTGAGAAATTTAACATTACATCATTGTTTAAATGATGTTAAACATTTCTGAATTATCACTTCTTCCTTTGAAAAATATGCTTCCAAGTTTATTCTGTATAACAATGAAATGACAAAACATATATACTAAATATGAATATAAGACCACTTGGAAGAAAAAATGTATTTCTTTATTTTCTTTCTTTCTTTCTTTCTTTCTTTCTTTCTTTCTTTCTTTCTTTATTGTCTTTTTGAGACAGGGTCTCACTATGCAGTTCAGGCTGTCCTTGAGCTCACTTTGTAGCCCAGGCTAGTCTCGAACTCACAACGATCCTCCTGCCTCAGCCTCCCGAGGGCTGGGATTACAGGCGTGAGTCACCATGCCTGGCTAAAAATGTATTTCTTTATTCAAAGATACCAAAAATGAAAACTATTGTGGTACATTTTTTTGATTTACAAGTAATTTACTAAGAAAAATTTAAAACATAGAAAGTTTATCCAAGTAATTCACCTTTTACCTAATTTGTGCTTTGTTGTTTAGCTGCATCAATAACAAGAATCTCATACTCTAGGTCTATTTGTTTTGTGTAATTTATTTGATGGTATTCAAATGACTATTGAGACTCATTCACATCATACCTTCCGATGGAGTTTTTTTGGCCAGAGGCTTCTCTTATTCCCTTCTTAAATTTGTAAACAAATTTATCATTCTCTTTATTCCCTCCTTTCTCTTCTCCTTCTCTTCTTCCATCTCTTTCTTCTCTTTTTTCTTTATAGCCCAACTGTATGTTTAAGAGCAGCATTAGGTTCACATAAAATTATATATATAGATATATATATATATATATAATTTTTCCATCCACTCCCTGCTCCTACACATACATAGCCTCCTCCATTATCAACATTCCACACTTTTGTGTTCATTTTTACAATTGATGAACCTACAAGAACATTTCTCAATAACTCACAACCCATAGTTTATGTTAAGTTTCATTCCTGCTGTTTATGCTTAACTTAACAAATATAAAAGGCATGAAACATCATTGTAGTATCATGAAGAATAGTTTCCGTGGTCTAAACATTCTCTAAATATTCATCTTTTCCTCCTCACCCCAAATCCTAGAAAACACTAATATTTTACTTCTCTATAGTCTTACTTTTTCCAGAGTAACTATCAAAATTATACAATATATAGTTTAGGTATTTTTCATTTCCTAATATACATTTAAGGTTTTTCCACGTCCTTTCATGGCTCTATGGCTCACTTCTTTTAAGTGATCGCTAATTTTCCAATGTCTGGATGAAACAATTTACTTATACACACATCTACTAGCAAACATCTTGGTTGCTTTCTCCTCCTAACTTCTTGCTCTTCAAAATTCTATGTATATTTGCATTCTCTATTTCCTCTATTATTTAATTGCATAAGTCCATTAGAGTCTGTCTTGTATGCATTTGACTTCACCACAATGATTATTAAACTTGATAATTATATCCTCTTGTATTATTTCCAATCTTTGTTGATGTGGATATTGGATTCCATGTAAACACTGTTTGTCTCAACTTGATTGACACTCCCCACCTAGCTTGGCTTCTGATTCCTAGAAACAGACATATCTTTCTAGCTATTTATCAGTCTCTCTAGCTTTTCATCTAGTCAAACTGTGAGTGCTGAGATTATTAAAGCTTATTAAATGTCTTCATTTCATTTCATACTGTGTTGTCCACCTTATAGACTCTCTGATTTATTTTTTATATGAAAAGGATTCCTTGAGTGTCTAATTCTCTGTGTACAATACTGTACGTTTAGCTTCTTGCTCAACATTCAGTTCAAATGGTCTTCATCATTAACGTATCATTGTTAAAATGGACCTAATACCTCTAATTCTACCTCTAGTTCCAAAACACTGGCCCTTTTATGCTGCTTATTCACTAAATGGTACCAATCAGAAACAGGAATCATCTTTGAGCTTCAAATTCCCATATGTGAAGAGATCTTTATTTATTCTAAATGTTCTTGTAGCCCAATATAACAAAATATTGTCCTATAATAAGATGTACAATAAAAGAAGAGTTCAAATGAAGGAAAGAATGACTCACATAAATATCTTGATAGGGCTTGGGATGTAGCTCACTGGCTTAGAATGTTACTAGAGCCCTATTGGATCCCAATGTAATCAATCTTACCTAAGCATTTATACTCATTGGTTGATCATAATTCTGTGCTAACTCTTGTCCACCTTGCAAGTTTCCATTTTCCACCACCTTGGACTCTTCTCACCTCATGGTTTTGCTCTATAAAAACCCCTAGAAAAGACAAAATCTTTGGCAATGCACTCAGGACTCCTGTCTCTGTCTTAGACAGAAGCTTTCTTTCTCTCAATCAATATAATCTGCTCTTTTTAAAAAATACTGGAAAGGCTGTGGGGGAAAAGGAAACTTTCTCATCTCCTTGGGCCAGAGAACTAATTGCATAGTCTCTTGTTAATGGCCAAAGTGTAATATAATGAGTTCATTCATGTAATGTTTTTATGCCTTTGGTCATGTCATTGCCACTCATATTCACTGGCTAAAGAAATAGGTATGTTGGGCTAACACCTGTCTGTTATCCTTAATTAATTCTATTGTTAATGCTCATCTAAATGAGATATTTATTGGCAAAATTCAGCCTGAACTTGCATAGTAGGATGATCTAATATTAGAAAAGATAATAATTATTAAGATAGTAGGTAGGTAAGAATGATTTTCAGTGCTCTTGAATATATGAGTGTACTGAAAACGAAGGATTGGCTTCACACTAAAAAGCAAATTAAAAGATTCTCACAACCCGAGGAAAACTACAGTCCTTTTAACTCAACAGCTGAAAGATTTATTTCTCTGCAGACCAGCATTTTAGCCAATCAATTAATAGAGCATGTTCTTCTCTTCGGTTGCCATGTACAGGAAGAAAAATGTGTCGATTATGCCATTTCAGAGCACTGTATACACAAAGTCAACTTTATGGGCTGGTCTAACCTGCAGTGAGGGACTCAGCAATTGGGAACCAGAAAATAATCATTCTCTGTCCACTTGGCAGCATGAACTATTACGAAGGCCAGCAGTTGGCAGACAGGATCTGGAGCCCAGAGTGGCTGTCACTTCACAACTTCTGATCAAAGAAATGAAGCTCTTAACTCAGTAAGGTTTGAGAATCAAATTAGCACACAACATATGTCCTAAGATTTACAAAAGGTTTAGAGCAAGGTGTTCTTTCTTGGGGGAACAAAATGAATGCCATTAAAATAATTATGTCTTGCAATTCTGCTAAGGGAAAAAATGCCATTAATATCATCAAGTCAACCATAATGGCTTCTCTTTCAGCACACAGATAATTTTTGTTTTGGCTTCTTGAGCTACAGCATGATTTTTCTGTGTGGAGCCTCTGTTAGGTTAAGGCCAAACATCTTGTATGCTACAGCAATAAATTAGCTGCTTAGTATGAAACTGGCCTTCTCTAATTTTGTGATTTTTAAAAGAGGAAGAAAATGTGCACCATTCTCTAGATAATGTCTATGTAGCTTAGGGATTTATTATTTCTGAAATATATAACTAAATTCAAATAATAGCAACTTTCCAGCATGATGTGATAATAGGACAAAGTTTATGCTCCTGCCTTGGACCTGAAAATGAGCTGGAGACATCAAATTCATCTGTACATTAGGGCACGAAGCTATGCTAAAATATCACTGAAATTGTTGTCAACTTTCTGATGGAACACTTTTATTGAAAAAAGGAGCTTCCAAGCAAAAACATGAAGCAAGACCCTGAAAATATCCATTACATTCTCCACTGGTTCTTTCTTCAGAGCCATATTATAAATTGTCTTAAAAAGGAAAGGAAATACAAGAATTCATCAAAACTTAAAAGCACTGAGTGAGAGATTAAAAATTTTAAAATATCATTTAATGTCACTGTGTATCTTCTTTTCCAGAGTATCAGTTTGAAGAAAAGAGGAAAGATAGGAGAGGTGAGTGAATAGTAAGCAATAATCTTGCTGTTGAAGAAAAATTTGATTTTCTGGAATACATTTTGTGACAGCAGAACAAAGCTTGGCAAGAAACAAGTAATGGCTGGCTGGAGGGTAATCAGCATTTTCAAGGAATATTACTGCACAGACATGAGAGAGAAGAGAAAGACTGGCAAAATTGAATGCCCAAGGACTGGCACAGCAATGGAAGTACAGTATTTTGATCAACATAGAATTAATACATAATTGTCTTCTGCTCTTCTGATCATAGAATTCATACTGTCAGTCTTCACATTTCATTTAAATGAAGGAATCAGTGAAAATTCACAGACTTACCAGCTGGACACATGAGCTACTTCCATTGTAAACATCAATCTAGGAAATTTTAAGCTGGATCCCAATGTTAATATGCCAAAAACAAAAACAAAGCAGTTTCCCTGGGTTTTTCTCCTTTATCAATTAATAAATGACCAAGTGTCCTCAATATGGGAGTGCCTAATAAATTGATTCTCCCATTAATAACCATAAAATCTAGACAAAGACAAAAAGGAAAAAAGACCTCTTAGTTATGGATACTGAAAAAGTCAGTTTGTGGAAGAAACATAAACATCCATCAGAGTGTTACCTTCTTTTTTTATTTCTCTTTACTGAAAGTAAGTGAAAATTTCAACTTGGTGGTTGTGTCAAGCAGCTCAAATTGTGATAGAAAATTTCACATCTTTCTGACAGCAGAAGACAAAGGCCAGGGGAAATAATAGTATCTGAAGATTAAAAGGAAATCTTGACCAAAGAAACCTTTTCAGAAATACTTAATTATATGTATATATTTTCCATAAGACCATGTTCTTCCTTGAACCACCTCTATTTGGGGCAAACTGGGAGCATATACAACTAAGACATGGAGAACAGCACTGACATCTGGGTGACTCCCCAAATTTCAGTCTAACCATGATAATTGCCTCTAAAAATATGATATCCACACAATGTTTACAATGTCGAGAGTGTATAATGCAGACATTTAACATTAAAAAGTCAGGAAAATGTGTCCCAACCTGAAGGGAAGTCAATTAATGGGTCCCAACATCAATTTAACAGAAGTACTAAACTTACAAGACAAACACTTCTTCAGGACAACTTAGTGAAATAAATGCAAATATTGTCATTATGAATGAAAAGATAGGCAATCTCAGCAAAAGTATGTAAAACAAAAACACCCAATTTTTTATTTAAAAAAATAGAACTTCTGAAGAGAATTCCATGAACTGTCTCAGCAAAAAAAAAAAAAAAAAAAAAAAAGAGAATAATAATAGGAAAAGCCAATGAAAACAGGTCAATTGAAACCACACAATCTGAAGAAAAGAGACGAAAAGAGAACAAGTGAAATAGAGGTCTCCAAAGAACTTCGGGAAAGCTTCAAGAAGTAAAACACATGAAAACTTAAAGTCACAGAAAAAAAAAAAAGAGTAGTGAGATAAAAGTTTCAAAAATATTTTGACAAAGTTGTCTGAAAACTTTCAAATTTAAAAAAGGTATACATTTACAGATTTAATTAGCTTAGCAAATGCAAACACAATAAAATCAAATCAAACAATCCCTAAGAACATCATATTTAAACTGCTGAGAATCTAGAAAACAGAAAAAATGACATTAATTTACATGCAAAGGAACAATAAATTGACTGCCAACAAACTTTTCTACATAAATCCCAGCACTTGTTAAAATGCTGGAAAAACAGATGCTGATCAAGAACTCTACATCAAAAGAAATTACTCAAAACTGATGATATATTTTTTTCAAAAATTTATCAAGTGCAAGTGTTCTGATTTAGTATTAAACTTGGATTTTTGGTGTGCTGATTTAATAGTACATTTGTACCAATACCATACATTATAGTAACTTTGTAGAGAGTCTTGAAGTTAAGTAAGTCACCCAGATTTATTGTTGCTGTTCTTCCTCTTCTCCCCTTCCTTCTCCTCTTTCCCTTCTCCTTATTCCCTCCCAAGACTAGTAACGTTACTAGATCCATATTTATATTATTTCATCTACTATGATGCAAATTTCTCCAGCTGGAATTTTGGTATAATTACAGATCTTGTCTTTTTTGTTGTTTGTATCATTCTATCTTGTTCTTTTGTTTTAATCCAATATTTCAGTTTTAGTCATAATTTTTTTCACTTTTGTACTTTTTCACTGAAGTTGATCCCAACTTGGGCAACTTAGCAAAATATTGTCTGGAAATAAAAGCAATAAAAGGGGGGAGGAATTTATCTGAGTTCCAAAGACCTTGGTTAAATCCCAGTGTTACCAAAATTTTAAAAAAATGTACACAAAAATATGCAAGACCGTAATGACTTTGAATATTGTAAACTATGTAGTTTTGTAAACTTTAACTACATTTTGGTACAGTGTTGTATCCTCTCTAATCCACGGCAAACCACAGTATTATCTATACCATATTAAATTGTAGTAGTTAACACTGTCTAAAGATATATATCATTTATGGATATTTTATATTTGTCATTGTTGAGGTTCAAGAAACACTGATTTGTACCAATATTGGAAAAGTAAAATCATTGCTAGGAACTGCAGCCGGTAAAGCCAAGGAGCTCCTATCTCCCCCACCCTTAGGAATCTACCTCTGGCGCCAAACTAAGACCAATGGGCTACCTGTGCATCCCTAATGCCCCCTTAGGTTCCACCCCAAGCCGAGGCTACTTATGTGCCTCACTCCACGTGTTCCATGGAGAGATCGCCGGCCCCGGGGTGGAGATGCCATGCCCCAGGGGGTCAGGGGTGTCTCTCCCCGCATTCTCAAAATAAAGGTCATTTATATTTCATACTTCTCATCTTTTCAGCTGCCGCTGTTCCCCCCCCCCTCAGTTCTATCAGGAACCTCATAGCTTTTTATAAAAGATAAATATTCTTGGGCACAGATTATTTCAGAAAATTAAATGTTTTTTGGTTAATATAAGTATACTGATTGTTCAAAACTCTTATCTATTAAATAGAATCCTAAATTCAAGTGGGAAAAACATTAATTTTGTATCATCAGCACCACTCTGAGTTAAAAATTTATAGAAAATATAATTAATCACAACTGTATTTGAGTTCTGTAATCAATTTCAATGTGTTAGCTAATAGGCTATATATTATTTCTATCAAGCCACTTTCAAATAATGATTGTATATTGTACATTTCTGTCAAAGGTTAACAAATGAGCTAATGAGACACCACATAATCTTATTAATTCTTTGATTATAAATTATATGCAAAGAAATGGAGAATTAGTGTATATTTTAACACTGTAGAAAAAACCCATAGCTTATAGAGTTGAAAGTTTTTGTACTACATGTGAAATGTATCTAACTTGACCTGTCAAACATATTGTTGGAGCATAGAGAAAGGGTTTGATAGATTTTTTGCAGTCAAAATTCCCATGGGCTCATTTTTGTTTTTCTCCCTAGATTAACTATAATTCCCTCCATCTAGGATTATAAAAATTCTCAATTAATACCATAAAACTTCCAAGAATGGGAATGTTCTATTTTCTTCATTCTACTTTGAAAATTCCTAGGAAGGAATGTGATGACTTAACTGGTTTGTTCATTCCTGAGCCAGTGACTTAGGCTAAAGATTGGGGGTCTCCTGCTAGCAACTAATTATTGTAAACGTGGAAACAAACTACCTACAAATCGGTGGCTTCTACTCTGACTATTTTTGAAGTATAATGTGTGATTATAGGAAGTAGAGTGATTATTGTAAAAGAAGCAGTTATTTTCAAGTAAGAGAGGGCATATAAGAAATATAAGCAATAAATAATCTGCCCTGAGAAGCTGTGGCTCTGAAGAAAGCACTCCAGTACAGTAAGTGTATGGGTATTGTAAGTCCCTACTGTCAGAGTTTGTTCACTGTAACATTTCCATTCCGTTTTCTTTTTCATACTTCTTGTCATTGCATCAACAAGATAGTAGCTTATTCAATTAATAGTGGGTTATTTTTCTCCTATAGCATACAATCCAGAACGCAAAAATGTATCTTGTTACATACAGGTTCTCCATGGTGTGCTCCACTCATTCTCTTTTTCCTTTACCATTTTTAACGTGCATGTTTCATTCTCATATTTCTCTAAAAGGAATTTCTTGAATGTGTAAATTGGCATTTACAACTCTGTCTTCACAACCACAATGCTCTTAGGAAAAAAGAATAAACAAAAAGTAGAAGAATGAAGCCAGTATTAAAGAAGCAAATTTTTCATGGAAATCATGGTCAAATTTCAGCTTATATTTTATTGACCAAACTGTAACACATGAATCATAAAGTCTGAAAAGAAAGCTTGAAAAAGTAGCTGCTTAGGCAGATTGATGCATTATATAAAAGTCCAGATTTTATTAATAGGACATGGTCTAATTATTGAAAATTATACCCTGCTTCTTCTAGCTTCAAGCTCAGGATTTTTTTTAATGATTTCTGTTTTTCTCAGCTACTTATTATATGCATATGTAACTTTATAAACTTTATAAAAGGCAACTCTAACCACTCTTAAAACTTTATAAAAGCCAAAGATAAATAACTTTGAAGATAAAATTGAGAGAAACAAATAACTTTTTTACTTTTTCAGAAAAAGTAAATGGAACACAATTCATAACCTATATCAGATTCTGATGAATGGGCAGGTAAGAACACATGCCTTAGAAGAGGACGAACCTCCCTGTCAACCGTTGTGAATGTCCCTTCCATTATAGGAATCTATCAAGGTATTTGCCACCATGACTTGCCCAAAAAGAGCATCCCAATTTATGTCTCAAAGAGAGGGCTAGAATTGCTTTACAGCTGGTACAAATACAGCATTTGCACTTCTTCTGAAGTAACAAACAATAAAATCCCACAAAAGTCTTTTAAAACTATTCTTGTCTGTCAGTTTTGCTGGGGAGGGGAACCAATTAGTAGCCTCTATCAGTAATGAGGTCAGGTCTTCATTTTACTATACGGGCCCAGTATTCACTTAGCAACAACAGATGTGCCTATCCCTCTGGGATTTTGCATCATGACATTGGTTTTAGCTTCATAGCTATGTTGTAAATAATGGACTAATATGGGAAAGCATTCCTTTTCTGGAATGTAGCCCCTGACACATGGCTATATCTTTATTCTACAGTTACACTGAAATTCCCTTGTCAGGCAAAGGGGATGACAGATATTCCTGGTTCTTTGGCTTCATCTGAGACTCTGTCATATTACCATTACTACCATCCCTCCTCCTCCGCATCCTGATGGTTAACCTGATCCTCATCATCACCATTCTCTCCGACCCTTCTGTTCCCTTGCTTTCTTATTCCTCTTCTCCCTCACTCACTCCTTCTTTGTCTCCATCCTTTCTTCCTTTATCTTATGCCAGTTTCTTTCTTTATTTTCCTTCTTGATAAAATATAAACAGTCAATGTTCAGAAACGAATCGAAAATCACAGTAAGTATAGACCTCTGAAAGTACTTGATCCTGCTGTGCTCAAAATTTAAATTAGAATCTCTACAGTCTCTAAGTGAAATTCTGTTTTCAATGTGGCATTGAAGTTTTTCACATTTCCAGAGTGTGTGCTAGCCTGTTTAAAAAATGCAGTAAGAGTTTCCTGGACCAGCCTGCTGGTATGAGTTTACTTTTTCAGACAGTGTTTCACAAGGCAAAGTTTGGCTATAGCACAGCTCTTGGCTAGTTTTGCTATTATATTTATATTCCACTCTTCTGTATTTCTGATGTTTTCCATTCTTTATTTTTCTCTATTCAAAAGTGAAAAAGTTTTCATTGTCTATTAAAAAGTACTTCCTTATTTGACACAACCTTTTGAATCACTAAATTCATCAGTTGGTTCTAACAGCTTTGACACACAACATCACCAGACATATTTATATCTGTATTTAAACTAGGTGGGCTGTTTTTAAATACCTGTCCCAACGTGCATCATGTGAATAAACACACCATTTAACACTGACTGAACCAAATCAGACATTCTAGTTAAAAACAGGCTTCTCCTTTTCCATTTTAAGTGAAAATTTTCAGCTAATAGAAAACCTTCCATCCTAATGAAAATTTTAGAAATGGATTTATTCCTAAATATTTTGCTACCCACAGGTATTTTTCTGCAAAAGAAACTAATTATAAGGTCTGATTCCTAACAAACGTTTTCTTACCTTGTAAATCTGCTCATTTTCCATAGCAATTTGATCTTTAAGACAATGATATTGAAGCATTATTCATCATGTTACATGAATGCATACAAGTTAAAAGGACAATACAAATATTATAGAAATCAACTGATAGAGTAACAATGGTTATTCATTTTAAAAATGCTTTTCAAAAAATTTTAGAATATATTTATGGCTATTATGAGTGAATGTGACTATCAAGTCCCATTTTCTCTTCAAATTTTCCAACTTGCTCATTCTACTTATTTCCCAAACGATCAATTTAAGGATAATAATAAAAACAATGAAAATATTATTTTACTTTCAGTGTTTCACAAGTAATAAACTTGCTGAAAGAGAAATAAGGAAAAGCACGCCCCACCCTTTACAATAGCACTGAGATAAATGAAGTACTTAAAGAATTGATCTAACAAAGGAAGTAAAAGATCTATACATTGAAAATTACAGTACTCTGAAAAAAGAAATTGAAGAGAATTTCAGAAAATTAAAAAACAATCCTTGTTCATGGACAGGAAGAACAAACATTGTAAAAATGGCCATTCTCTGAAAATTATTATACTGATTTAAAGCAATTCCAATCAAAACACCATTAGCATAACTCACAGATATACATAAATCATTCCTAAAATACATTTGGAACTTGAAGAGACCTAGAGTAGCGCAAGAAATCCTGGGCAACAACGACAAGGCAGGAGACATCACAATCTCTAACTTGAAATCATATTACAAAGCTACTGTTATAAAATCAGCATGATACTGGCAAAAAAAAAAAAAAAAAAAAAACAGGACAGAAGATACAACCTCAGCTGCAAACATACTAAGCTATCTTAACTTTGACAAAAAGGCCAAACAAGTTCACTAGAAGAAAGACAGCCTCTTTAATAAATGGTACTAGAAAAACTTGACTTTCCATATGCCAAAAACTTAAACTAGAACCACAACTATCACCATGCACTAAAGTGAAAATGGATCAAAGATCTAAATATTAAAACATAAACACTAAATCTTCTGGAAGAAAAGTAGGTAGAAATCTTGAAGTCATAGGGTTACGTAGAGGGTTCATGAATAAAAATCAAACTGTACATGAAATACTTCCCAGAATCAACAATTGGTATCTCATGTTATTAAAATTTTTTGCATGTCAAAAGAAATTTCCAGCAGAGTGAAAAGAAAATCCATGAACTGGGAAAAAAATCTTAACCAACTCTTTTTCAGACAAAGGACCCCTATCTAGAACATACAAAGAACTGAAAAAAAAATCAGGCCTCCAAAATTCAAAGACCCAACCCAAAAATGGGTATATAAGATGAATATATACTTCTCAGAGGAATAAATAAAAATGCCAAGTAAATATATGAAAAAAAATGTTCAACATCATTGATCAGTTGAGAAAATTAAAACAACACTGAGATTTCACCTCACTCAGACAGAATGGCTATCAACAAGAAATCAATAAACAAGAAACTCTGGAGGGGTTGTGGGGGAAAAGGAGCCCTTTTCCAATGTTGCCGGGGGAGAAGACTGGTGAAACCACTGTAGAAATCAGTGCAGTGTGGAGCTTCCTCAGAAAGCTAGGATTAGAGGTCTCATTCGATCCAGCTATACTTTCTGGTTATTTTCCCAGAAGAAGGAAAAACATCATACCAAAGTGATAGATGTGCACCTATGCTTATAAGTACACAATTTATAATAGTTAGATCTTGGAAACAACCCAAATGCCCTTCAGTTGAAGAATGGATAAAAAGATGTGGTGTTTTCATACAGTGGGATTTTACTCAACTTTAAGGAAGAGCAAATTTGAGGCTTTTATAGATAAATGGGTGCAACTAGAAACCATACTCATAAGTGAAATAGATCAGACTCACATGTGTAAACCCTGTATTGTCTCCCTCATGTAAGAACCTGAAAGATTCAACAAGGTCCAAAACACTGGGAAAGGGAATTAAACTGCTCAAAAGGAAAGAAAAACTAGAATGGAGAAAAAGAGAAAACAAGATAGAGGACAGAAAATACATATAATACACACACACGCACACACACACACACACACACACACACATATGTGCGTGTGCGTGTGTGTGTGTGTGCGTGTGTGTGTATTCAAGATAGTTAATATAATTGTACTATCAATCCTATTAGTTTGGGGAAAGAAATTGTGATTGCTTGTATTACTTGATCTATTTTGTATGCCTGTATCTTGCAATCTGAGTAACTATTTTAAAGATAGCAATGATCAATATAATGACTTGTTAATTTCCTATCAGCTTGTTTTGAAACCCTATATTGGTTCTACTGTTTCTTGTTATTTATTGCTTTATTTCAGTTTAATCTCTCTTAAAAATAGTAGCACTATATGTCTTCTCCAATATTTTCCTAATAGCATATAATACAAAACTTTTGATCAAATTATTTAGTGTCTGCATTATTACTATTATTTTTCATAAAATGCTTTTCATGACTATGTCATAAATGATTATTTTTCCTCTTCTGTTTTATTTTATTTCTCTCTTAAAATAATTTGCTTATTTTTCAAAGTTTGATTGATTGATTGATTGATTGATAGAGTGATACAGGACCTTGAACCCAGGACCTTCACACTGAAGTACCTCCCCAGCCATTTTTATTTTTTTTCCTTTGAGTCACTCTCATCAAGCTGAGATGGGACTTTCAGTCCTCCTGGGATTAAAGGCGTGGGCCTCTATGCCCAGTTTACTATTGATTTTATCTCTAGGTCTCTTCCCTTAATCACAATTCTGTTTCTAGATCCCATCTCTGCTTCTTTCTTGACATATTTCCTCAGATCAATGGAATATTATTCCCGAAAAAGCCCATGTAAGGCAAGCATATGTGTTATCTTCTGCCTAAAGAATGTACTTATTTTCCTCTCATAACAAAAGTTTGGTTCAGAATAGAATTCTGGGTTGAAAATAATGTATTTATGAAGGAAAACTATTTTCTAGTTTTTTGATAAGAAACATGATCCTATTCTGATAGTTGAGCTTTTGGATGAAATATTTTCTCTCCTTTCTGGAAACTTCTAGGACTTTCTTTACTGTGTGTTGCATTCAGTTTTTCACATTTATGTGCTTTGGTTATAGGTTTTGATCCCTTTTTCTTAGTAATTAGTAGTGATTTCTTTTTTGCAAATCTACTTTTGTGTTGAAAATATTTCATAAATTATTTTTGATAACTTTATTACCAGATTTTCTTTATCTCTATGATCTCAGTCACTTAGATGTCAAAACTTCTAGAATAGGGGTTAAATGATTAAATGTCCTTACATTTCCTTTTTTTCCCCTCTGAAATAAGGTCTTGCCATGTTCAGGCTAGCCTTGAACTAACAGTGTAAATCTAGGCTGACCTCCAACTAGCAGAAGTCCTCCTGACTAGGCTTCCCAAGAACTAGATTACAAGTGTGTATCACCAAGTTCAGCTATATTTCTATTTTTATCCAGGTTTTCAATTTGATTTATTTTATCTACCTCCTTAACATTCCTTTCCAACATTTTTCTGCTCTTATCATTTGCTCTTTTCTTTCCTTCATTGTTTGTTTTTTAAAATAACTTCACTGATGTTTCCTATAGATGGATTTTTCCTCCAGTGCTTTATTTTTCACTTAGTTTGTTTTGCATTCCTTGCATGTTTTCTTTCTTTCACTTTTTTGTTTGAGTTTTCTTCTCTTATGAAACTTCTTTTCAGTGTTTAATGAATTTTCATTATGTTTTCATATTTTAAATATAGGACACCAAAAGAAAATATATACTGGTTTGAATAAGTTGGTTCCCAAGAGAAACTTTGTACAACTTGGTATGAGTAAGTTCCTGTGAAATAATCTAATTGGCTGATGTATCAATCAACTCTGATGTAGGCCACTAGATATTTTTTTTTTTCTTTTCTCATTTTGTTTGGCTAAACTTCTACAAGAGATTGGTCTTTCTCCTAAAAGTTAAGTGTTTAGCAGCTTCTTAGGGACCATAGGTAGTTCTACCTATAGGATCATAGGTAGTACCAGGAACTTTAGTATTTCCATATTTCTTTTATTTGAATTTTTGAGTTGGTGTCTTTAAAATAGTTTTTTTTTATTTTTATAGCGATGTTTTGGAAGAGAAATGTGTTAGAGACTTACTCATTTGAGTTACAATACCCAGCACTCAGAAGTTAGGGAAAGAGGTTTATTTCAGGGGAGCATGGTTTAATCTACACTCAGGTGGCACCAAGAAAGAATCTGCTTAGTGGAATGAGTGGCAAAATAAAATCTGCTTAACCCATAGCAACTAGGAAGAGAGAGAGAAGAGATATGTGGGGAAAAGAATACATCCTTTTAGATTATGTGCCAGGTACCAGCCTCCAACCAGGCCCTATTTCCCAGCAATCATTCATTGATGAATCATCAGTAGATTCATCTACTGATGACTACAGTGTTACCATGATCCAATCACCTTCCAAACACATGAGGCTTAAAATGAACATTCATGTTCTAAACCTTGACAAGGGTAGAACAAAATACACAAGCTTACCTTCCAAAATTAAACTCATTTTTTCAAAGCAAGAGAGAATTATAAAACATCTCTACCCTCTCAACAAATAGAGTGTGTCATCACAATCAGAACATTAGTCATTACTCATCTTTTTAAGATTTTTAAAATATAGGGGCTGGGGATTTAGTTCAGCGGCATAAGTGCCTGCCTTGTAAGCAGGCAGTCGTGAGTTCAATCTGCGGTACCGATAAAAAGGAAAAAGACAATATATATATATATATATATATTTTTTTTTTAATACATATTAGTAATTTAGGCACACATTGAAATCTCTTTCTTTAGAGTTGTGTAATATGTTGTATTGCATGGGCATGAGCTGTGAGGCTCAAAAAAAAATACTAGCAAATGGAATTCAGCAAAAAAGATTATACAATATGATCAATTTGAATTCACCCTAGGAATGCAGGAGTGGTTCAACATATGCAAATCAATAAATGTAGCATACCCTATCAACAGAACCAAAGACTAAAGTTACATGATCATCTCCATATATGCAGAAAGAGCATTTGAGAAAGTCCAGAACAAATTCATGATAAAGCCCTACAGAAAATAAGAATATAGGGTTTGACCTCAATCTGATAAGAGCCATCTTTGACAAATCCATAGCCAACATCATACTATATGGACAAAAACTGAAAGCTTTCACTCTAAAATCAGGAACAAAATAAGGATATCAACTATCACCACTCCTATTCAATACAATTCTGTAAACACTAACCAGAGCAGTTAGACAAGGGAGAGAAATGAAAGAAATGAGGATGGGAGAGGAAAAAGTTAAACTATCATTATTCACGGATGACATGGTATTCTATAGAGAAGACTCCAAAATCTTCACCAAAAGACTCCTAGAGTCCAAATTCAATAGCATACCTGAATACAAATTCAACATTCCTATATACAAAACAACAAACTCACTGACAGAGAAATTAGGGACACTATGTCCTTCATAATAGCATGTAAAAAAATGAAATACTCAGGAATAAATCTAACAAAGTAAGTAAAGGATCTGTGTATTGAAAAAAATGGAAAGATATTCATTACCAATGGAGAGGAAGAGCCAACACTACGAAAACAGCTATACTCCCAAACTTGTTATACAGATTTAATGCAATCTCAATCAACATACCTCACAGAACTAGAGAAAACATTCCTAAAATTCATTTAGGAACAGAAGACACCTAGAATAACAAAGGCAATCCTGGGAACGAAGGCAAGGCTGGAAGTATAACAACCCCTGGCTAGAAATTATACTACAAAGCTACTGCAGTAAAAAAGCTACAAAGCTATGATGGCAAAAAAGAAGGCCTGAGGACGAGTGGAATTGATTAGACGATGCAGACACAATTACAAAGACAGTCAGCCACCTTACCTTTGACAAAGGAGTCAAACATGTCCGCTGAAAGAAAACCTGTTTAATAAATGGTGCTGGAAACACTGGCTCTCTATATGGTAAAGACTAAAGTTAGACTCATGTCTATCACCATGCACTAAAGTAAAGTCAAAATCAATCAAGGAGCTGAACATTAAAATAGAAACACTAAATCTAGGAAAGGAAAGTAGGTAAAAATCTTGAAGATATAAGGGTAGGTAGAGACTTCATAAACAAAAGCCAAATAGCGTGAGAAACACTTCAAAGAATCCACAACTGGTATCTCATCTTGTTAAAAAGCTTTTGTACATCAAAAGAAATCATCAACAGAGTGAAAGACAATCCATAGAATGGGAAAAAATTTTAGCTAATTGTCCTTTAGACAAAGGACTTCAACCTAGAACATATAAAGAATCAGACCCCTGAATTCAAAGACCCAGTACAAAAAAGGGCATTTGAGATGACAACACACTTCTCAGGTAAAGAAATAAAAAAAGCAAATAAATGAAGAAATGTTGAAAATCCTTGATCATTTAAGAGATGTAAATCAAAACAACACTGAGAGTCCATGTCACTCCAATAAAATGGCTATCATTAACAAATCAACCAATAATAAATGCTGTCATGGCTGTCAGGAAATAAGAACACTGCTCCACTGTTAATGGGCATGTACCCAGGTATAAACAATGTGGAAATCAATGCAGACATTCCTCAAAAAAACTAGGATTAAAGGTTCCATTCAACCTAGCTATTCCCCTTCTGAATATTGTCTCAGAAGAATTAAAAACATCATACCACAACTATATATGTGCACCCATGCTTATAGCAGCACAATTTATAATAGTTAAATCTTGGAAACAATCAAACTGCATATCAATTGAGAAATGGATAAAAAGATGTGGTGATTTTATTTATTTTTTGGTAGTAGGGATCAAACTCATGACCTCATGCTGGCAAAGCAGTCACTTTTGCCATTGAGCTAAATCCCCAGCCCAGTGTGGTGATTTTATAGAATAGAGTGCTACTCAGTCACAAAAAAGTATAAACTTGAGACTTTCATAGGTGAATGAATGCAACTTGAGACCATAATCACAGATAAAATAAATCAGACTTGCAGAAGTAAACATTGTATTTTTCCCTAGTGTAAAAAGCTAAAAAAGCAAATAAGATCTAAAATGTACAATATATATTGTGAAATTGGAAGAAATTGCTCAAAAGGAAAGTGAAACTGGAATGAGGGAAAGGCGAAATAAAGGAAGGAAAAAGGAAAAAATTGATATATATGCACAAAATAATTAAGATAATTATACCACTAATTGCTATTAGTTTATTGAAAAGTTTGTGCCTCTATTGTTTGATCAAGTTTTCATGCCTATATCTTTTAATAAGGTCTTTGAAAATAACAATAAACAATGTACTAATCATTATTCCTCCTCTCCAATACTATTATGAAATTTTGTCCCATAGTGCTTTTTTTTCTTTAAAATAAAAAGATTGTATGAGGCTAATCCCTCTGTGACAGAAATTAATATGACAGGAGTTGGTATTCTATTAGTCAGTAAGGTCAGTGGCCCCACCATGAAGTCAGGGAGTCCAAAATAGAGGCAAGTGAGGTCCTACCCTTCATAATTCTAACAAAAACATCTGCCAGACATCTTGTGGCTGTCAGGGAACTCGCCATAGTATGATTAGGTAGACTGTTGGTTTAAGGGCATGTGAATCCTGTATGGGCAATGATGAACATTACACGTGTTGCACCATGAAAAATATGTAGTCTCCCAAAAGGCAGAGATAATATCTCTTGAGCAACATCCTGAGCTCTCCTTTACAACTCTCAAAACTCTTAGATAAACAGCCTTCTTGGGTATCCTACTCAGGATCATCTCTTGACTAGTGAGCGTTCTACTTCCTTAACTTTTTATATTTGCTTCCTGTATCCATAATTTTTCATTCCTTATCATCATGGAACATGACCCCAGCATTCCAGTTTCACCTTCATGTGTCATTTTTCAACTGTTTTACAACAGGTATGGGATGTATTGTAGTCAGGGATTTGCAAAGAGAATAAGACAATTATATACAAGACACAAAATTTATAGTATTATTTATAATGGTCACCCAAGGAGTCAAATACAAGAAGTACAGGAAATCTATCCACATACTAAAGACCTAGAAAACTCAACCAAAGGCCTGGATACCATGGCAATAACCTGCATGAGTTCAGCTGAAAATCCAGAGCTCATGACAATACCTCTTACAAGTCCATCTGGAGGACTAAAGCCCATAACAATGACTCATGCAACTCTATTTCATAGGTATGTTCTAGGAAGGTCCAAAGGTCAGTGGTGGAAGCTAGAAAGTCTATGCCAGTAGGCTAAGGATCTATGCCAGTAGGTTGAGGGTTCTATAGGGGAGTCAAGAAGTGATACTCAAAATAAAGACCAGGGTTCCCCTGAAAAGCATTACATCCATCCCTTAGTGACAATGAGGTTCTGAGCTCCGCTGATGATGAGAGCAGCTGAGTTCATATCAGGAAGTCAGTGTGACAAGCTTCTCCTGGAGACTGAACGGCACACATCTTCTCCAGGGCCAGGAAATGATGCTCAAAGTAAGGACCACAACTCCCCCAAAGTGAACCGCAGCCATTCTCAGTAACAACATCTTAAGCTCCTTTGATGATAACAGCTGAGTTCGTATCAAGGAAGCCAGCATGACAAGCTCTTCCAGGTGAACCAACAGTTCCAACCAACAACACTCACTTAGGAAAACCCACAACACTACACTTCCTCTCTAGGTCTCCTTTTTATGCTGGTAACAGTCTTTAGGTGGATCACCTACATACAGAACTATACTGATACAGTTTAGCTGGTGTTTAACTTGACCACCAGCTTTTAATCCACCACAAGATGGAAAGGTCCAATTATTTTTTGACCAACAAACATCTACATGCAGTACTAAACACAGAAACTTAAGAGAGGTTGAATTTAGAAAAGAAATACTGTTGGTTCCCAAGAGAAAATTCACCAAAACCCACAATCAACCCTGTTGTGCATTGCTGGTAGGTGGTGGTTCTGACTGATAGATGAGCCTTTCCTGATTACACAGCCTGTTGATATTCTTGCCATGTGAGAAAATGACTAACTCTGGTAAGGAGACAACATTGTTGCCTCTTTCAGCATGTTGAATGGTGGTTTGAATTCCCACAATGGAGGAAGAATAATCTTTTCTGTTTCTCTGACTCACAATGCAAGCAATGCTGAAGTTCAACATTGGGAAGGTCAAACATCATGTAGAGAAAAATTATATTAATTTGTGTCAATAATGTAAAACCAAAGCATTGTCTCATTACTGCACAGAGAGAGAAGCCTATTGTTCTAATTCTTGCTTAGAAAAACTCTCACAAAGAAAGTATACATTACAGTACAGGTTTCTTGTCCAATGCTCTGAATTTGAGACACAATTCTCCCAATCCATAACTTTATGTGACTTTGGAAATGTCTATGTATTTCTAAGGTTTAATTTTCTCATTGTTATATGAGATAACAATTTAGTGTCTTCATTATAAACATACTGTGAGACAACTTGGGTGTGTAGTAATGCTAAGTAAATTTTAGTTATTGTTTTGCTATTATAATTGGTCAAGAATAATTCATAAGGAAAAAATACACTGCCATACTGTATCAGGAGCCTTTTTTCAGTGTAGAATTTTCTGCACGTGTTTCAAAGTGGAACACCAACCAGCAGGTTAAATCTGTACAAAAGTCATTACCACCACTTCTATCATGAAAAATCGATAATAGTCTTAAAAAATTCAGGTGAATATGGTGGAAAATGAAAAACCTTCTCCATTCCCTCTCCTTGTGCCTGGCACCCAGATCTGGATTAAACATTCCTAGTGCCAAAGGCACTAAGAAATCCAAGGGCCCCTGAGCTAACCCTGAGAAAATTCCCTGTCTAAAGTGAAGTTGTAGCTTTTTTTTTTTTTGTATTAACACCTCTATAATCCTCAGAAAAGTAATTTATGAAAGAATGGGCTTTACACAAGCTAATGCTGTGCTTGTGAGAACCGTTCAGTAGAGTTTATGAAATAAGATTATAAAAAAAGAATGGTCCCTATAGGAAAAAGCTAAAGCACAATAGGAAATTCTATAAAACATGTACATATACAAAGTAGAAAATGTTTTTTCTGCACAGCTTTGACAAATTCTTGAATATCGGGAAGGAATTTATCAATTTTACAGGGAGGGATTGTATCAGAAGTAGATATTTTCTGTCCTGGAACAGATTATATTTTAACCATTGCAAATTAAAAGATAAAATAAAGAATAATACGTGGGTATTCCTATAACAAAAGAGAAAATAAATTTCAATAAGTTTTACCAAAAACATTAAAGTATAAAGTTGTATAGTATAATTGCCTAGGAGGAATGTCAGACTTGATTTGTTTTAGTTCGGCTTGGTTTGAATTCTAAAATTTCAAGGAGGAATATCAGATTTAGGTTTGAATTCTAAAATTTCAAGGAGGAATATCAGATTTAATTGGTTTGGTTTGTTTGGTTTGGTTTGGTTTGGTTTGGTTTGGTTTGGTTTGGTTTGTTTGGGTTTGGTTTGGTTTGGTTTGAATATTGTGTGTGTGAAGGACACTTGTGTATGTTTGAGTTAGTTATTGCTTCTGATTCTATTGTCTTATTGCATCATGTTATGTTCTCCAACATCATAGAATTTGCTGTTTGTTTTTTCTTTTAATTAGTTGGAGTCAATTTATATTGTTTCTCAGTAGTTATTCCCCATCTCCTCCCTGCCCTTCCCCTCTCATACACTTTCAAGTCTTCCCTCCCTCTCTTCATTTCTTTCATATAAATATTATCATTAAAATGTATTTCTCTTTTCTTTATTCTTTTTGATTTTTTTGAAACAAGGTCTCTTGTAGTTCAAGCTGGCTTCAAAGCTGCACTTGCCTAAGCTTTGCAAGTGTTGAGATGTGTTAGAGCTTGCTAGAGGAATGAATTTAATACAAACCATATTACAAGACTTACAAAAGTAAGTTTACAATGGTTGTCTGTGCAATGTGGTAAAACATTCTCCTGTCACTGGAGAGTGAGAGGTAAAGGTCAAAGGCCAGGAGCTCCCTACAGCCCAGGGTGAGTCACTATCCAAAAACCAAACCTTCTTGTTAGAAGGTTGAAGAATGTGCATTGAAAGTGTGAAGGAACCAGAGACAAATGTCCAAAAGGGACGGCAAAGAGTGTAACTCAAAGAAGCCGAAGTGCAAACTTCCTTCCTGTTTCCCTGTTTTATTCCATTTAAGGTATTAGCCTACTAGTTGGTGCCAACCATGTCAGGGGGATCTTTCCTCTCTAGCTTGCCATTTATTAGTCAGTTACCCAGAAACACTGAACTGCTTGGCATTTCTTAATCCATTCCAGTTGACACTACAATTAACTCTCCTGTAGGAGCACAGGAGTGCACCACCACGCCCAGCTTCCTTTATCTCTTTTAGTGTGTGTACGTGTACGTGTATGTATGAACGTAACTGTGTATAAATGTTAATTAGCACTTTTTCCTTTACAGTGTCCCCCTACTTTGCTTTCTCAGGTTTTCCTCAACCAAGCATTTTTCCTTGAGTTTTCTAACTTTGTAATGCTGGCACTTTATTAGCTGGTTTGAATTTTTTTATGACTTCTCTTAATTTCCTTTTATAGTCCATTCTTTATTCTTTATTTTCTTCCCTCTGAAAAAGTTAACAAATTTTCTTTCCCTACTTACTTCCTTTTTCCCTGATTTACAAATATTATCATTAAAGCCTATGCTTTCTTTCTGTTTTTCATCCATCTTACATCTTCCCTTTTTCTTAAAGTTTTTCTTTTTTCCTGGCCTATCTTACATTATCAGTATTCCCTTATCTTCCTAGGTTATGAAAAACATGGAGAGTTTTAAAACAAGTTTTAAATTTTAGGTTCCTGTATGGTTGATTCTTTGATGGTGGTTATTTTCTTATCGCAACTCGCATTCCAAAGGGATAACATGGAGCTAGAAAAGAATCAGCCCAAATCAAGATTGAAATCAAGCAAGGCAAATCTTGTATCCTGAAGTTCCATGGCTGACGTCCAGGACTTGGATGTCCCAAGACATCCCAGAGGTCTTGGGTGACTCCACTAAAATTGCCTTACAAGTTGCAGAGCTCAAGCCTCTCTTTTGGACATTGTCTTTTCTGACAACATTCCACTTTTTCTGACCGAGATTCCATATTACTACTTCCTAAAATCAATACTGACCTTTTTGCTTCACCACCACAGCTTTGCACACCACTCTGGCCACAAAGGCTTTCCTTTAAAATCTAGGTGGTTGCCTTCCTGGCCTCCAATGATTCCATCTGAAATGTGAGTAGAAGTTTTATTGACCCAAGAACTTTTACACTTTGAATGCCTAAACAACCAGCATGACATAGACAATATCAAGGTCTTCTGTAAAGATTTTTAGTAGTCAAGTACCCTTGGACCATGGTTGTAGCACCTTCTGAGTGCAAGGATTCTTGAGCATGGTAAAATAAATCCTAAAGTATCCATTCTTTAGATGGTCTGTCTTGGGCAGAGGCCTCATTATTTCTATTCTCAAATGAAAAGTTTACATATTTGCAATTTATTGAAGCCTGCAATGAGTGTAGCATGCTGGATCCTAAGATACCTTCAAGGCTTCCTTGTTTTGGCTCCTATTTAGTTATTCTTTAAAATGTTGCTAATCTTTATAGTTGCCATACTTTTCTTTTAATCCCTACTTTACAAGTTGCTTCTTTGGGGCCAAAATTTAATTTCAAAGTTTTATTTTTTTCTTTGTTTATTTTTACCAGTTCTCATTGGAAATCTTGCTAAACACATGCCAGTAGTACCTATGACATAGCCTGCGTATGAAACTGTTTTAAAATTTCTTCTGCCAGACAAATTAGTTCATAGGCCCTAAACTCCTGCAAAGTCAGAAGATGTGGGAAAAGCGTAGACAGTTTTTTTTTCCAGAGTATAACATACATGACCTCAGTCCAGCTCCCAAAAGAATCCTCATTCCTAACTGAAACCTGGCCTTTCTACCCCGCATTCCTCCAACACTCTTGTTTTCTACACTTTGACCAGATTTGCTTATCCAGACCACATTCTAGAGATTCTGCAGCTAGTATTTCATAAATCTTTCCAAATTCCAGCTATAAATTGGCTCGAAAGATATCTGAATCATATGATCAGGTATAGTCACAGCAACAACCTCACTTCTCTGGTACCAATTTTCTTTATTTTTAAATTTTCTCATCCACTGACATACAATACCCTCCACCCACAACTTAAAAGGAGTTCTGTTGGGCTCCATGTTTCAAGGGAATGAGTCTCTGGGTTCACTGGTTCCAAGGCAGCAACACAATGAAGGAAAAGTGAATGGACACAGATGCTTAGTTCATAACACCCAAAATCAGAACATGGGAAATTATTCCAGGCCTAAGGGAGCCAAGGACCATATTTATTCCCTAAATTCAAATCTCCATGACCACTCATACAAGCCTTCACTAATCCTTTAGGCAGCTCCCAAATGAATAAAATTGACAGAACCTTAACCACCACACAGTTTTGAGGTTGTGTTTCTTCATGACTGAAGTTTAATAATTCTGCCAGCATATTTCTCAAGAATATCACAGAGAATTTTCTATCTATGATATAAGGTTTCCTGTGCTTCCTTTCCATTCACATATTCAAGTCTTTTTATTCAATTAAAATTACAAATAGCAAATTGGAACCAATACGCTGTTTCATTACTCAGGGTCTCCAATTGTGTGAGCATTATTTCATCTTTGCCTGTCTATCACTTTCACCCTGTTCTTTCTGGTTTTTAATACTTATCTAATTTTTGTATTTCCAGTTTTTGATTCTGTTTGCCCAAATTTATTGCTAGAAAAATTTTATGTCTTTGCATAGTTATGTTGTACAAAAATGATGTTTTGATATATTTATGCATAATGAAACAATTATTACTTCTTTTTTTTTTTTTTTGTACCAGAGATTGAACTCATGACCTCACACTTGCCAGGCAGGTGCTCACCCTGCTGAACTAAATTCTTAGCCCATAATCAAACAATTATTATAGTCAAACAAATTAACATATCTCTCACTTTACACAGTTTTCTTGTTTTGTATGGCATAAGATTTCTTAAATTTGGAGTGTCCTCGCACCATCCCGAGCCCCGGGAGTTTGGGACCTTCTATCCCGCCACTGGTCAAGGAACTTTCCAGGTTCCTGCAACACTCCACCGGCTCCTAGGTCTTGGGCCTGCTTGCCTCACACCCAGTGACCCTCTCTCAATCCTGGGAACTGGGTGGCTGGAGATGAGTGTTTCTGCACCATCCCAAGCCCTGGGAATTTGGGATCCTTGCTCCCTCCTACCTGGGTGCTTCCTGGCTTCCTGCCACATGCGACCAGCTCTGCAGGTCTTGGGCTGGCCTGCCCCACCCCCAGTGACCCTCTCTGTCCAGGGAATGGGGCAGCCAGAGTTCCAGGAACTGAGGGCATAGAAGATGATTTCCAACAGGCCCAGGGGAAGCCTAGGAATAACACTTGAAACACAGAAATATAGGAAAATGACAAAATGAAAGACCAAAATGCAATCTCAAAACTCCAGCCCACCCCAAGAAAACTTAGAAACTATGTACATAGAAGAAAACATGTGCCATACACTTGAAATACCTGAAATAATAGCAACTGAAATAAAGAACCAACACCGGGAAGCTTTAAAGGAATTCAAACTAGAAGTAATCTCCCAGGTAAAAGAAGAAAAGATAAAATAAATGAAAGAGATGCTGAACATATCTAAAGAAGACACAGTTAAAAAATTGGAGGAACTAAACAAAAAGGTAGAATCCCTAGATGGACAATATAAGAAACAAACAGAAAACATGAAGCAGATTCAAAGAGATAGACAAGAAATCAAAAATTCCATTGAAAGTTGTCAAAAACACCTCAATGAAAGTGAAGATAGAATTTCAGACCTCAAAGACAAGATTGCAGCTAGTGAATAGGAAAGGAAAGATCCTTTAAAAATAACAAGGAATCAGGAAATAACAATTTAACAGCTGCAATATGATGCAAGAAAAAACAATATAAGATTGATAGGGATAAATGAAAAAGAAGGGGACAACACAAAGGATAACAATAGGCTATTTACAGGAGTAAAAGTTGAAAATTTCCCAAAAATGAGAATGGAAACTGACATCAGGATCAGTGAAGCATATAGAACTCCAAATAGCCATAACCAAAATAAAGCTATACCCAGACATATAATAATCATCATCCCAGAAATCCAACGTAAGAATAGAATATTAAAAGCTGTCAGAGAGAAAAGACAGATCACCTATAAAGGAAAACCAATCAGAATCACAGGCGACTTCTTAGCAACAATAAAGTCAAGAAGAGCACGGAGTGAGGTATTTCAGAATCTAAAGGAAAATTATTACCAACCTAGACTGATGTACCCTACAAAACCCTCCTTCAAAAATGGATGGAGAAATAAGATACTTCCATGACAAAGAACAGCTGAAGAACTTTATGATCAACAAGCCAACCCTGCAAACAATACTGAAAGACAGTTTAGATACACTTGGGAAAAAACCACTCAGCAAAGCAGACAATCAAACAGAATGGAAAGATAAAGGTGCAACAGCAGAAAGATAACATGTCAACAATAAACCAGTATATAATAGTGATAACCATAAATGTAAATGGTCTCAATTCAATGATTAAAAGAAACAGGCTAAATGCATGGATCGAGAAACAACATCCAGCCATATGCTGTCTATAAGAAACCCATCTAACCCAAAAGGAAACTCACAGACTGAAAGTCAAAGGATGAAAAACAATACTTCATGCAACAGGACCCCCCCCAAAAAAGTGGGAGTAGTTCTTCTGTTTGTAGACAATGAGAACTTCAAACCAAGAATGATCAGAAGAGATAAAGAAGGTCATTACATACTGGTTAGGGGAAAATTTCAAGGGGAAGAGATAACAATCTTAAATATATATGCACCACATTCCAGAGCACCCAGTTACACAAGGAAAGTATTAATAGAAATTAAAAATCAAATTATCAATAACACAATTATAACAAGAGAACTTAACACACCATTGACACCAAGGGAGAGATCAACCAGATAGAAAATCAACAAAGAAATAACAGAATTGAATCACACCTGTGAACAAAAGGACTTGATAGACGTATACAGGGTGTTCCATCCAACAACATCAGAACACACATTCTGCTCAGCAGTACATGGGACATTCTCTAAAATAGAGCATATACTAGCCCACAGAACATATTTAAATAAATTCAAAAGAGTTGAAATTGTCCCATGCATGTTATCAGATCATAGCACCATAAAACTAACAATTAATGATAAAAGAAACTGAAAAAAACCCACAAACACATGGAAATTAAATAACACATTCCTGAGCAATCAGTGGGCCACAGAGGAAATTAAAGAAGAAATTAAACAATACCTACAAGCAAACAAAAATACAAATACAACTTACAGAATCTGTGGGATGCTATGAAAGCTGTCCTCAGGAAAATTTATTGCACTGAGTTCCCACATCAGGAAAACAGTATGAATACAAATAAATAACCTGATGCTACACCTCAAATATCTATAAAAAGAAGAGTAAGTCAAGCCCAAAGTCAAAAGAAGGGAGGAAATTATAAAAATCAGAGCAGAAATTGATGCAGTAGATACTAAGAAAACAATCCAAAGAATTGATGAATCAAAGAGTTGGTTTTTTGATAAGCCCCTAGCCAACCTTATTTTTAAAAGGGAAGAAAAAGCTCAAATTCATGCAATAAGGAATGAAAAAGATGAAATCCCTACAGACTCTGTATAAATACAGAAGATCATCAACATCTATTTCAAAAAACTCTGCTCTCATAGGTTTGGTAACACAGAAGAAATAGACAGATTCCTAGAAACATATGAAGTACCATAGCTAGGTAAAGAAGATATAAAACTGCTAAGTAACCTAATTTCTATTAATGAAATTGACAATGTAGTTAAGTCTTTACCTACAAAGAAGAGCCCAAGGCCAGACAGATTCACTGCAGAATTCTACAAGAAATGCAAAGAAGACTCAATGCCAACACTTCACTAACTCTTCAATGAAATCAAAAGGGAAGCAATCCTTCATAAGTCATTCCTGGAAGCAAATATTACTCTAGTACCAAAACCTGAGAAAGACCCAATTAAAAAAGAGAACTACATGCCAATCTCCCTAATGAACGCAGATGCAAAAATCCTCAATAAAATATGGGCAAATAGGATGCAGCTAATCATCAAGAAGATTATACACCATGACCAAGTGGGATTCATACCAGACAGGCAGGGATGGTTCAACATATGGAAATCAATAAATGTAATCCACCATATCAAATAAAGCCAAAAGTAAGAATCACATGATGATTTCTACAGATGCAGAAAAACTTTTGATAATGTCCAACATTCATTCATGATAAGAATCTTACAAAAAATTGGAATAGATGGTCTTTACCTAAATATGATAAAGGCAATCTATGACAAACCAACAGCCAGTATCATACTAAATGGCCAAAAACTGAAGGCCTTTGCCTTAAAATCAGGCACAAGACAAGGATTTCCCTTATCACAGATCCTATTCAATGTAGTACTGGAAATATTAGCCAGAGCAATTAAATAAAAGAGAGAAATAAAAAGGTTAAAGATAGGAAAAGAAGACATTAAATTATCATTATTTGTGGATGATATGATACTCTACATAGAAGGCCCCCAAAACTCCATTAAAAGTCTCCTAGATATAGTAAATACATTCAGCAATGTAGCTTGATACAAAATCAATACTCAAAAATCAATAGCATTCCTATAAATTAACAACAAAATTACAGAGAGAGAAATAAGAGAAGCCACACCTTTCACACTAGCACCCAAAAAAATGAAATACTTAGGAGCTATTCTCATGAAAGAAAGATCTAAATAGGGAAAATTACAGTACACTGAAAAAAATTGAAGAGGATCTCAGAAAATGGAAAGATATCCCTTGCTCCTAGAGAGGAAGAATAAATATTGTGAAAATGGCCACTCTCCCAAAACTGTTATACAGATTCAATGCAATCCCAATAAAAATCCCATCAACATACATCATAGATCTAGAAAAATCACTCCTAAAATTCATCTGGAACCAGAAGAGACCGTGAATAACAAAGACAGTTCTAAGCAGCAAAGGCAAGGCAGGAGGCATCACAATCCCTGACTTGAAGTTATACTAAAAAGCAACTGTAGTAAAATCATCATGGAACTGGAATCAAAACAGAACTGAAGACCAATGGAATAGATTACAAGATACAACCATAACTACAAACACACTCAATCTCCTTATCTTTGTAAAGGAGCCAAACAGGTTCACTGGAAGAATGACAGTCTCTTTAATAAATGGTGTTGGAAAAACTGGCTCTCCATATGCTGAAAACTAAAACTAGATCCCTGCCTATCACCATGTACTAAATTAAAATCTAAATGGATTAAAAATCTAAATATTAAAACAGAAACACTAAATCTATTGGAAGGCAAATTGAGTAAAAACCTTGAAGACATAGGGGTAGATAAAGAATTCATGAACAAGACTCAAACCGCATGGGAAATACCTCTCAGAATCAGTCAGTAACTGGGATCATATCTTCTTAAAAAGTTTCTGCACATCAAAAGAAATCTCCAGCATAGTGAAAAGAAAACTCACAAACTGGGAAAAAATCTTAGTGAACTGTCTCTCATACAAAGGTCTTCTGTCTAAAGCATATAAAGAATTTAAAAAATCAGACCCCAAAATTCAAAAATCCAATCCAAAAATGGTCATCTGTGATGAATGCACAGTTCTCAGAGGAAGAAATACAAATGGCAAATAAATACATGAAAAAATGTTCATCATCATTAATCATTTGAGAAATGCACATTAAAACTACACTGAGATTCCATCTCACTCCTGAAAGAATGGCCAGGATCAAGAAAACTACCAACAACAAATGCTGGAGAGGCTGTGGGAGAAAAAGGAACTCTTCTGCACTGTTGGTGGAAGTGTAGACTGGTGCAACCATTGTGGAGGTCAGTCTGGAGATTTCTCTAAAAGCTGGGATTGGAAGTTCCATTTGTTCCAGCTATTCCACTTTTAGGCATATTCCCAGAAGAGCTGAAAACATCATACCGCAGTGATATATGTGCATCCATGTTTATAGCAGCACAATTTGTAATAGCCAGATCTTGGAAACAACCCAAGTGTCCATCAACTGAGGAATGGATAAAAAAGTTGTGGCATTTTTATACAATGGAGTGCTACTCAGGTATAAATGATCACATTGAGATATTTGTAAATAAATGGATGCAGCTTGTGACCATATTCATAAGCAAAGTAAATAAAATGCACATGTATAAATACCAAATAGTTTCTCTAGTGTAAGAAATGGTAAGAATACATAAAAGTATGTGTTAATCATGATTCTCCCTTACATTATTTTGAAGCTTTATAATGTTTTCATTCATTAGTTGGAATGGTTTCATTCTGGGTTGTTTGATATTATTGTCTGTGATGATATCAACAGCTATTTTGAAGAAAACAAGACATTATAATAGCTAGGGCTGATTTAATATCACCTTCTTTTGAAGTCCTACCAAACTTTTGTTCTTCTGTCTCCATCAGTTTTACCATGTTGTATCATATTGAATTTTATTATATGTGATAGTATAAACAAAATGTTTTATGGACAAGGAGATAATATAGTAAACATTGTTCGGTTTCTGTTAGTTGGCTCCAAATACCCTGTAATACTATCATCCTCTTGAATGGTTTTATACTGTCTTGTTATGTTTGATACTATAGTGCATGAAGGTATACTCAAAAATTTCAAGGAAAGAGACCCTATGGTAGCTACTGTTATGTTGGTTATCTTGTGGTGAATCACTATGTTGCTTAAATTGTTCTGTTCTGACCTGTTTTGTTATGTCCTCTTTTATGTTAATATTTTTTAAAATTAAAAAAAAAGAATTCCTAAAATTTACTCTCTTGGCAAATTGTCAGTTTCACTTTATTTTATTCTCTCTTGAAAATGATATATTTCTTTCATATTTCTGAAATAGTATTTGGTGTTTTTCATTTATTCACTGAATTCATTCCATGTTTTATTTCTCTTTCTTTTGTATTTCTAGAATTTAGCTTTTAAATTTAAAATTCACATATTTTCCCATGTCTCTAAATGCTTTATTGTGCAAATTTAACTCTGATAAAAAGTTTATTTTCCTTGGAAAAATTTAAACCTTCAATTTCATGGATCAGATTCACCGGTTATTGCACAGCTGTTCATGTCATTTTACAGTTATCTTCTACAACATACAGTTTGCTTGTTATTTTTGAGGTGATTCAGAGTTTCACCAATTCTGTATATGTTTATTATGTTTTCTTTGATTCATCGTTACATATTTTGGGTGTTTTACAGAATTTGAATTTCAAAGGCCCTCTCTTTTGTCAGTAGGTCAAAACCTTTTGAGATAGATAAAGGCTTCATTGACTTCTTCAGCACTGCTAACGTTTGGTGGCAATTAGGAAGAGATGAGTCTTTTCTGCATGGCTCTCTTGTGTCTGGTAATAGTAAATGTTTGTCTCAGGTATCTATTTCTCTTGTTGCCCAAATGCTTGACAATATCCCTAATTCTGTTTTCTGCACCACTTTTCTTGTCTTTCTTTGTTCACTACAATAATTTGCCCTGATGAAGTCACGGGAAAATTTCCCAGGGATCCTTTTAAGATGGGCCATTCTTTTTCTTCAAGTAATTCTTTAAAAATGTTTGTTTAAATATATGCAGTTTTTTTGTTTTGTTTTCTTTAGTATTGTTTTTGTTCCTATATTATAGTTTTTAATGTTGAGGAGGACCTATTAAAAGACAGAGAATGACAGTTATCATTTAAAGCAACTCAAAATTCTTATTTTTAAATGCCTATTTCTAATATCTCAGTATCTCATCATGCATATGTTTCAAAATATGTACAATAGTAATCAAATGAATACATAAGAGAAGAATACAAAATTTCATTGTTATTAATGCTTTCTAAGCAGTTAAATGAAACTTGAAAGACGAAAATACCAGTACTGAAGTTATAGATTTGTACTCCATCAGACAGAAGATAAGTATTCTGAGAAATCAGAGATAGCATTTTATAATTACCAAATTATGTCTCTAGTTCCATATCTGTTATGTTACAAGCAAAAGTTTCAGAAAGAATGCCAGTTGTAGTGTTTACTAGTAGTATATTAAGTTTGAATACATTATAATGTTTAAATGAAACAGCACTATGTTATGCAAAACAAGGGACACGTAGGTCATTAGAGCATAAATTTAAAAATTACTAGTTTCTTATTTTCTGGCAAGGAAACAGTGAGCCATTTTAGAGTCTTGGCAAAGCCAAGTGTATTTTAGCACAGTTTCAAGATAAAAACAACTTGTTGTGTCAATAATTGAGGTAAAAAATCTAATGAAATGTAACTTAATACCAAAATATTCTATTTTGCTCTGCACCTGGGAAAAAAATGAATGAGAGATTTAATTGCACATTTCACTGTATCAGTGTCAAATTATAGTGGAAGTAATTTTTAATCTAAAAAACAAATAGCTTTCTATTTTGAAATATGTTTTCACTTGCACTCAACATCCTCATATCCTCATCATGAAACACACGCTTCACTCTTTGTTTCTCAAGTGAATATTACATACTGGTGCTATATTTTGCTAAATTACATGAATATTAATACTTCAAATGTGTATCTATGTGCAATGCCTAAGGTACATCTTCAATTCATATTTCAGCCGTCCTATTTTCCTTTGTCTTTCTCTTCTTTGCCAAAGAGATTAATTTTTCTTTTTTCTACATTAGTGATTACAACCAACAATTCAATCCAATGGGAATTTCAGTTCCCCAAACATCTTGAAACAAGGTAAAGATGTTGTCTTCTTTTTTCATACTCTTATTTTTTGCCACTAAAAATAAGCCATTTGGTGAATTTTACTTTTAACTACTCGAGAAAAAAATAATGATTTATAAGGCTAAACACAAGCAATTTACTAAATTGCAAATTTCTATGTATATTTTATGAAGCATAATTTTTTTAAATTCAAGTTAAAAACTTAACATTATTTCCTTTGGTTGAGACTGAGGCAGGAGGATTGCTGCAAGTTTGAGGTCTGTGTGGGCTACAAAGTTACTTTAAGGCCAGCCTGAATTACATAATAAAACCCTGTGGCAAAAAGAATAAAGTAAATTTCAAAAAAATGACTCAAGTGCAAACTTCCATTTCCAAAATGTCAGCTGGTGACATGTAGAATGATTTTTTCCAACTCATGCTCCCCCAAGGTCCTCCATAAATATGACATATTTCTCTCTATGCATTCAGAAGCACCTCTCATTATCTTAACAAAACACTGCCTTAAAATATTTCAAATTCGGAAGCTAGAACTTTTGCAATTCTTAGATCCTTGTTAACACATTTCTCGTCTCTTTGTCTTTAATTTATAGAAAATTACCAAACTATGACAGAGTGACTTGGTCTTCTTATCCAAAGTCAAAACTATTATTTAAGTAAAATAGGCCCTTTGGAGAAAAAACAAACTTAATTTTGAAAACTGATTTATTTTAGTGTTTTTTTTTTCTAGTGTCCTAAGTATATATAGATATATAGATATAGATAGATATGATTTTTATTCAGGGCAATTTTTTGTATTTTAACCAATTAATCCCTAAATTAATCCCAGCAGTAGCTGTCTCAACTCACCTATTTCCACTGAACTAGTAGACCCTAGAATATATACATCTTTTCAAAAGGTTTGCAACTTTCAAGATAACAATGGTTATTAACCCACTACACAGAATGAATATTTCCTGATGCTCCATGTAAAGACTGCAATGCTTGCAGCAAAATAACTTTAGATATCAATACTCTAATAAATGGTTTATGAAAACATGCATCTTTTTGCAATTCTGTAAAAGAAAGAGCATTTTGTTTTGCATTGATACCTTCTATATCATAGATTTTTCTGTTGTTTCATCCCTTTTCCCCAGTTGAGGATAAAAGACAGGACTGTTGCCTGGTATTCCATGGAGTGATAAATATCTGGGTGTTTTTTCTGGGGTGCGGTCCTCATCATAGTCAATATTGTGGACCTAATTAACAGAAAATTAATTTCTATTTGTACTTCTCATTTTCTCTGTTCTCTATTTCAGGATTTTTCTAATTCTCCTCTCAAACTTGTAAAGCTCTTTGCTTTCAATCAGTGGACCATGAAAGAAAGGTCACCTTTGCAAAAAAGCTTGTAGAGGAAAAATAATGTATGAAATACATTCACAAGAATTTTTAGTATTTGTGTTGCAAAAAAAAATCTGTTCGCAGTTATGGAATTCTTCCCAAAATGGTTTCTGTGTGCATGTGTAAAGCTACAACTAAACCTATTTCCTTTTGAAAAGTTACAGCAATCATTAGTAAATGATAAAATAATTTTCATGCATTTCCTAAATCGCAAGGAATATTAGATTTTACACTGCATGTGTTATTTCTAAATAGTTTATCTCATTCTTCAGAGATAATAAGAATTAAACAAAGAACTGGTTTCTTGCAGGAAAGTATTGAAGCTGACAAGTGCTGTATGGAATTTTACAAGTTGCCCTTCTTAGCAGAGAAAGCTGAGTGTGCAGTACTTGAAGAATCAGGAAATAAAGACACCTGGTTACAATTTATCACCGTTTTCTTTGGCCAGAGTGATCTCCATGTCTTATGATCTTTTATTGCTCTTGACTTTGCTTATTAACTCCTTCAAATATATTACTGCATTGTTTTCAAAGATCACAAAAGTTCAGTAAATCTGGGATTTAAAAACACTGAATAGATAATATATCGTAAGCTTTGTTCTGCTATAGGCTCTTATATTAACCATCAATAGTTAAGCAAGTTTAGATACATTTTCTCTCTTCCCTTTCCAACTGACCGCTGTTGCAGTATGAAGACCCAGGGAAAAATGAAGACCCATGTTAAAAATTGTTCAGTTTAAGGTAGATGTTGCATAGGAAGATAGATCTTTTCCAAATGGGAGGGAGACAAAGAGATGGAGGGAAGAGGAATGGAGGCAGGGAGGAGGATGAGAAAGAATTGAAATGTGTTATATACATGCACAAACTCTCCATGAAAAATGTAATCATTATGTATTGCAAATATACACTAAGACGGGGACAGGGATCTAGCTCAGAGGCATAAGCACCTGCGTGGCAAGCATGAAGTTGTGAGTTTAATCCCTGGTACCAAAAAAACAAAAACAAAACAAAAACAAAAAATGTACACTATGACAAAAATAGAAGATTAAAAGGTATTGTTTAAATTAAATGAAATTCCTATATCCTACTGGCCTTGCTTAACAAAAAAGTCATTAAGATGACTTTAACATTTATGATAATCCTAGTTGACTGACCAGAAAGACCTGGCCTCAAGCACACCTACCCACAAACTCTGAAACTTTCATTTTCAACCCACCATTCTCAAAGTTTCTAAAAAAACAAATAGAAGCATTAGGATGTATCAGTAAGTACAATATTAGTAAGAAATTTTCTTTTAATATTTGCCCATTTTATCTTCTATAATGTCATTTTTAATAACTAGGATACCTATATTTTCATAATTAGCTAAAGAAATCAATCCTGAAGAAAACTCATTCTCTGGTATGTTAAAGATATTTAAATTATGTACTCTAAAGTCTCCTGATAATCAATCCACGTAGCCAACTATTTACTGATACTCTATGCTCCAACAATACAGTAATCCTACATTCAAACAGTTTGTTGAGGAAGCAAAGTTTCTACTAAATGTACTAAGCATGATGACATTTGATATCCCTAATTGCCAACCACCATTAAAATAATGGACTCAAAGGATTGTCAATAGTACTCAAAATATGTCAATCAAAAATAACAGGAATATTATAGTATATTGCACATCTCCCCAAAAGACAATTAATGATCACAAAATATAAATTAGTACCTTTACTGTGCAGAACTTCATGGGAAACCATTTTAATCAAATGATCAAATTAACATTACAAAAAATGAGAATAATACACTGCAAGTACTTGTAGGTAAGATATACTGGGAACACATCATCTGTTCTATGGTTTTTCTTCTAAAGTGCATAACCTCAATTTAATCATGAGAAAACACACCAGACAGGCTCAAATGGAAAGATGCTGTGAAAACATAGCTGCCTTCTATTCTTTAAGCCTGCTATAAAAGTCTTACAAACTAAAGGAAACCTAGTGAGATGGCAATATAGTATATAATTTTGAATTTTCTTTTCTTAAAGAAAATTCATGAATTAAAACACAATAAAGTCTTGCATCAATTTTTTTTGTAATTGCACAATGGTTACATTCTAGGCCAATAAATATAAAAGAGCTTATAAAAAGGAACCATGGAATATGGATTAGTTAGACTTAGTTGCCACATATTCTTGAATTATTCACGGAAAATTTTTTTGCCTATTCATCTGGGAAAAAATGATAGAGCAAATATAGACAAAAGCTAGCATTTGATGAATCTAGGTGAATGCATCAATGCTAATCCTGTAGCCACACACTCAGCGTCAGGGAGACATGGTAGTGTGATGGGACTCTCTGAGGGATTGGAGGGTCCCACTCCTATAGCCTTGCTTATTAAAGCCTACCTGGCTGCTTCCTTGGTCTGGTTCTGCTCATGGCTATGTATTTCCTTGGCAAAAGTTCCATGTTCCTGCTATCTTGAGCTTCTTGGATCTCCATTCGACTTGTAACTTCATTCTCGTAACTTCATGTAATGCACTCTATAGGATCTCTTGCCTGGCCTCCCACATCTTCTTTTGATACCTTAAATGGAGGCCTCTCCAAACCTCACAACTCTTAGATTCTTTGTTTGGAAAACCAACACTTTACAGAGACCTCAAGGCTTGCTACACTGAGCACAGTAACCTAGTCTCCTTAGATCATGGCTGCAGCTACATCTGTGTTCCGGATGGCTGAGTATGCTGATATGCATCCCCAGGAAACAAATTCCCTAGGTGGCTTTTTTTGAGTATGGGGCCTAAGGACTCTCTTCTCAAATGAAAGGTTTACACTTCTATTCCTTTGAGTCTAGGATGGGGGATGTTTTGCCATTTCTTGAGATGACCTCAAGCCATATTTCTTATTGTCCTGACACAAGTACTTGGCTTCTTTTTAATAGCACTAATCTCTTCAGCAGTCATATCTCTTTTCATCCTAAACTTACATGTGGTTCCTCCGAGACTAAAACTTAAAATTTTATAACTTTTTATTCTACCATTTACTCTCAGTTCTCAATATAAGTCTAACTAAATTCATCCACAGTACCCAAGCCACTGTCTGAAAGTTAGGATGTCTTGAAATTTCCTGTCAGGTGAGTTAACCTACTGCCCTTAATATCTTACTTTCTTGCAATCTCAGGACATGGACAAGGTGAAGACAAATTTTCTACCAGAGAGTAACATACACCAACAATATTCCCACTTTCAAAGGAGTCTTTGTTGCCAAACTGAAATCTCATGGGACTGTCCAAATTCTTATCAGCATCTACTTTTCTGAGCTATGATGAGAATTATCCATCAAACTTTGTTTATTCTGTGGCTTCTCTAGTCAACATCTCCAAACCCTTCCATGTACCTCTGCCAAACCAGTCCCAAAGGTTTCTAAACCACAAGGTCAGGTATAATCACAGAAATAACTCCACTTCTTTGGTACCGCATTTCTGTATCAGTCAACTTTCCCATTGCTAGACACAATGCACTACATTTATGATTTAAAGGGATAGAGGCTTATTTCACAATGCACTACATTTATGATTTAAAGGGATAGAGGCTTATTTCATTCAGTTTCCAGTGAGTTCACTCCATGCTTGCCTGGCTTCAAGGCAAATACGCTATGATGGGAAAGCGTGGTAGAGAACAGTTGCTCAACCCACTGCAGTCAGAAATCAGAAAGAGAGTGCAGTCAGGGACAATCATTCACTATTCCAGGATATGCTCTGAAGACCCAGGTTCCAACTTGTAACAGTGCATTCAGCCATGGGTTCATCAGTGGATTAGAACACTGATGAATAAAGCACCCATGATCCAATCACTTTCCATAATTCTACTTTGAATACAGAAGTCTTTTGGGCAACAGTTTTGCTCTGTACCATAAAAAATAATATTGTAAAAAATGTAATTCTGTGGCAAATACTTGAATATCCTAACAATGTATGGAGATTACATATAAAACTATATGGATGTGTATATGTAACTGTATTTTTGTACAAAGTATATATGCCAAAAAATGAACAATCTTAAATTGAGAATTAAATAAAAATTTTTCTCATATTTAATTTGTAAAAATTTGTACAATATAAAAATCACTTTCATATATTTTTATTATTATCAAATGTATTTTTACCTTTTTCTCTTTTGATTATTTTCTCTTCACTAATTTTTTTAGACTTCACATTAATTTAATCAATCAAAGCTGTTATTTTGGGGCTTAACTGCAAACAGCTGTGATTCTTTCTTCCTCATGACCCCCTCTTTTCTGTTGCTGCATGGGGAACTACGATTTCATTTTGCCTCCCCAGCTTCCACAAAGGCAGCTTCAGTTTCCCATGTCTTTTTTGTGTTAGTATGACGTGTTGCCAGAGATGGCTGCCAATATCAACTCCCAAACACACTGCTTTCACCAGGCCACTTCCTTCTTCAGATTTCTCAAAAACAGCATTTATTTCCATGTGAAATTCAAATTATTCCCATACATTTTAAAATATATGTTATTTATCTACACACATAGATTTTTCATGATATCTCATCTGTTCTATTTTCTGCCTTTTTTGCATATGTCCAAGTGCTTAAAGTAACCAAACCAATCATGCTTATGTTAACTTTAGTTTTAAACATTGTCTTTGGTTTTGACTACATGATGTTAATGTTTACATAATAACAGGTATAAATGACTTTAACATTATTGTCTATTATATATGTATATTATATATGTGTAGAACACTAAATAAATTGGCAGGGCATCGTAATTTAATTGGAAATTAAGTAATTCTCAATCAGAAAGATTTAATGAGCTAGGAGTTAAAAAAGAAGTTTTTGATAAATTCTATTTTAACTTTTTCTTTCCTGAAAACTCTGTGACATATCATTTTCCTGCACAGATAGATAGATAATTTTTTTCATTTTTATGTCTGATAAATGGACTAAGTAATATTTTTCTTTGCTGTCACTCAAATGGGCCTACTTTTACTGTTGTTTAGTTTTTAAAGCTAACTTCTGCCGAAAATCAATGTAACTATTATATCCTAGATGATTAAATTTTTTTACTAACACTAACAGAAGGTTACAAATTTATTTTACTAAGAGAAGTTAATTTAAAGAAAATCTACTATCTACAGTTAACATCATACCCAAAAGAACGTACAATACAAAAGAAAACTGAAAAGAGCTTAACTTCCTAAATAAATGCCTATTCTTCCCCAAGATGAAAATTGCCCAGCATATACTGATTTATCCAAGAATAAAAAATAAGGAAAAATTATAATAAATATATATAAATGCAAAGGGTATTAAAATAAAGCTTAATATTTTATATTTTATCACATGTAATTCTTTCTTAATATTTGTCAGTCTGAGATTCTCTATTAGATGTCAAATATGAATTCTTATTTCAAATCAGTTTGTTTTGATTTAATTTATTAATCAAAAGCACACTTACATTGCTGTATTAATTACCTGGGGAGAAGCAAAACACCACAGCCAGTATGGTTTACACACCAGAAACTTACTGTTTCATATTTGTAGGGTAGAATTTTCATTTCAAGGAGTCAGGTTTAGTTTGATTTCTCCTGAAGCATGTTGTTGGCTTGTTCTTTGCAGATGACTACTTTGTGTCTGTGTTATGTGGTCTTTTCTGTGTGCACCACATCCTAGATGTCTCTATATGTAGCAAATTTCTCCACCTTATAAAGACAATGGGAAGATGGATCTGGTCCTACTTGAAGAACCTTATTTTAACTTAGTCACCTGCTCAAGATGTCTATCATCAGATATAGTCACATTCGGAAGTACTTGGGGCAATGTCTCAACAGATGCATTTTAGAGCAACAATTTATACAAACTCGGACCCATCACTAAAATCAATCTACTTAAAATTTCTCTTTCTTTAAAATCGATTTTTCAGTCCAGTTGATAATAAACCTTAGAAATTTAGTTGTGTCCGCTGTGATCTCTGAGGCAAGAATAAATTTCATTCCTACAGAGGAATATTATATTGTGGTTACTGAAATTATTACTCATACCTCTAATATTGAGAAACTAATTTGACTTCTTTCTTTTTTTTTTTTTTTTTTTTTTTTTGTATTTTTACTAGTACCAGGGATCAAACTCATGACCGCCTGCTTGCAAGGCAGGTGCTTTTGCCGTTGAGCTAAATCCCCAGCAATTTGACTTATTTCTAAATTTCCATGTTTTAAAAATGTTAGCTTCTGTGATTTATTGGGCTTCTATTCTAACCATGATATCAACGTGACAGAGAGACTGGAATAATTCCTTCCCTTCACATTCTTCTATTATCTGGAATCTAGCATGGGACACTTGAAGGATACTGGGTATAGAAAGATATAAGAAAGATCTTAAAATATAGCTTCATTGCTAACAATAAGCGAACATTTCTTTGTGCACTGAAGTAAAAAATTAAAAAATAGATAGATGTTTACCAGTATAAACTTTTTAAAAAATATAAATGAGATGTATCCAAGAATCTACTCATCTATTTCACTAGGTGAAATGTTTACTTTTCTATTTTTATTCAAAAACCTTCATAGACAGGCTTTTATTTTTGTTTGTCTTTTCTTTTGCTGAGTTAGAAAGCTAAACACCATGAATGTTTAACATATTAGAGTTCTTGGTTATCAGGAAAAGACAGTAACTCTAAACAATTTCAGCAGAGATGTTAGTTTATTTACTGAATTCTAGTTAAAAACTGACTCAGAAATATAGCACATTCTAGAGTTGTTGGTATACATAGTTGAATTTCAGCAGCTAAAGCCTTTATCAAAAATCGGTTGCTACCAAAATCGCTTTGGTACTATAAAATCTACTATGGTCTTATGTCCACTACCCCCACGATTAATATTCAAAATCCCTGATATGTATTCTAATGTTAAAATTTCAAAGAAATGCTAATACCCTACCTAAAGAATGATACCGACCTTTCATTTTCCATGGTGGAAATAGGGATTGGAAGCCACACTTTCTGCAAGAGGCCACTTGCTAAAAGGAAAGTACCAGTGAAGCTGGGTCTATGAGGACCTGGAGGGTGGAGAATCATGTTGTCTCAAGCTCTAGTATATTTTTCATGTGGACTAAGGTGATGGAAGGGAAACTTTCTAAGTGGGCTAAACTTCAATCAGTTTCAATCTAAAATTTGTTGAAAAACTCCAAACTTCATTACATAGAAAATGTCAGGGTTAAGTATCATAGGCATTTGAGAATAGCAATTACTGTTTTTTAATGATTTCTGAAAAGCAACAAGATTTATCTTAAAGGAATAAGTAGGCTCTAGGCTTATTCCCTTTGGTCTACTATCAAAATATCATAAACTAGGAGTTTTTCTAAGTAACAGAAATATCTAAAAAAAAACAAAAAAAACCAAAAAAAAAAAAAACCTTAAGATCAAAGTGCTAACAAATTCAGAGTCTGATGTAGGTCTTCTTTCTGTTTCATAGATGGCATCTGTGTCCCCTAAGGTAGAAGGTCTGAGCAGTTCTCTGGAACACTAATTTCAAGAGGACCCCATTAACTAACCACTTTCCAAAGGCCTTGTCTCCTGGAATCTTCACATTGGTGATTAGGTTTTGATATATGGATATCGAGGGTAACAAAGTGGAAAAAAAGGCATATTTATTGTATTATTTGAACCAAAGGTTCAAAATATTCTGGGATCCACTTCTACTTTATCATGAATCTTAGTGCCCTCCTATGTAAATTTTGTTAGAAGTCTCAAAGTAGTTCGAAAGTCCTGTGATCCTAAGTATATACCAGAATGATAAATTCTGGTGTTTGCTGCATAAAGGCTGTCAAAGATTAAACACACTAAATAATCAATAAAGAAGATGATTTTAGTCTCCTAAATATTAACTTCATAATAAATCCTTGCAGGTTTTGGGCTTTAGTTGTTTTTGCTTTACAAAAACCCAAATTCATGCAATTAGGAACAAAAGGAGGGAAACTACAACAGATCCTGCAGAAATCCAGACAAACATCAATATCGACTTCAAGAAATTTTAATAAGATGGAAAATGGAGAAGAAATGAACAGACTCCTAGATGCATATCAATTACCAAACTTGAATAAAAAGATATAAAAATTCTAAACAACTATCAGTCAATGAAGTTGAAAATGTAATTAAAAACTTACTAACAAAGAGAAGCCCAGGTACTGATGGATTTCCTGCTGAATTCTACAAGAAACTGAGAGGATATTTAATGCCATTACTCAGCATACTCTTTAATGAAATTGAGAGAGAAGCAATATTCTGAAGACCATTCCTGGCAGCAAGCTTTAACTTGATGCCAAAACCAGAGACGGATCCAACCACAAAAGAGAACTACAGACCATTCACCCTAGTTCACAGATGCAAAACTGCTTAGTCAGATACTGGCAAACACAGTGCAGCAAATCATCAGGAAGATTACACACTATGACCAAGAAGGATTCTTCCCAGGGTTGCAGGGATGCTTTAACATATGCAAATGAATAAATATAAAATACCATATTAACAGAGCCATGGACAAAAACCATATGATCATCTCAATAGATGCAGAGAAAATGTTTGACAAAGTCCCACACACTTTCATGATGAAAGCCATACAGAAAACTGGAAAAAATAGTTTTTAGTTTAATCTGATAAAAAAAAAACCATCTATGACAAACCAACAGGCAATACCATACTCAATAAACAAAAATGGAGAGCTTTTACTTTAAAATCAGAATCAAGACAAGGATACCCACGGTCACCACTCTTATTCAATATAGTTCTGGAAACACTAACCATAACAATTAGAAAAGAGAAAGACATAAAAGAAAAAAAATAGGAAAAGAAGAACTTGAATTGCCATTCTTTGTAGATGACATGGTACTCTATCTAGAAAACCCCCAAAACTCTACCAAAAGGCTTCTAGATTTAATAAAATTCAGTAGTGTAGCTGGATATAATGTCAGTACTCAAAAGTGAATCACCTTCCTGTAAATTAATAACAAAATCATCCCCCAAAATGAAACACCTAGAAATCAGTCTAATGAAAGAAGTGAAAAATCTTTACATTGGAAGCTACAGTACTCTAAAAAGGAGATTGAAGAAGCTATCAGAAAATGAAATATTCTGGGCTGTTTGATATTATTGTCTGTGATAATACGAACAGCTATTTTGAAGAAAACAAGACATCATAATAGCTAGTGATGATTTAATATCATCTTGTTTTGAAGTCCCATCAAATTATTGTTCTTCTGTCTCCATTGCTTTTATCATGTTGTATCTTATTTGATTTTATTATATGTGATAGTATAAACCAAAATTTTTATAGGCAAAGAGATAATATAGAAACCATTGTTCATTTTCTGTTAGCTGGTTCTAAATATCTTGTAATACTTTCATCCTCTTGAATGGTTTCACAGTCTTGATATGTTTGATGCTATAGTATATGAAGTTATACTCAAATATTTCAAGGAAAGAGACACTATGGTAACTACTATTAAATCAGGTTATCTTGTAGTGAAACACTATGTTGCTTAAATTGTTCTGTTCTGACTTGTATTATTATGTTATGTCTTCTTTTATCTCAATATCCCCCATTTTTAAAAATTTATTTATTTATTATTATTACTTTTTAATTAAGGGAAAATTTGTTTAAAAATTAGCAGGATATATTATAGTAATTTTTTTGATTTTGTATTAACATGATTTGAAGCCCCGTACTGCTCTCACCGTCTTGTTCTGAGTGATTTTACTCTATTCTGTTCAGTTTGATATTATCAATTTTGAGGGTATAGGCAACCACTTTGAAGGCAACAAGATTCACTATGATACCCATTCTGGTTTGACTATTATCTTCTTTTGAAGTTCAGTAATGTCTCCAATGTTTAGGTTTTATTGATTTTGTTCTGTACTGTTTAGTTCAATTTTATTATATCTGATGATATAGGCAATTCTTTTTAAGGTAGCAAGGGGCATTATGGTAACCATTGTTGATTGCCTTGTATTCTGTTTTTACATCATGTACTATGTCCATCCTTTGTTTGGACTGACTGCTTTGTTTTGTCACATTTGGTTTTATTCTTTTCCAAAAAAGGTAATAAGAACTATGGGAGTAGTAAATCCCAAAATGTGTAAATGTTATTGTAAAAAAAAAAAAAAGAGAAAAGAAAGTACTCTAAAGGACACAACAGCAAGTGTGTTTAGGTGTGTAAGATAGATGACCATATTACTAAGTTTTGTTGGATCATTGAACACAACTGTTTGCAGTCTCACTGTTTTGAATGTGTACTTTGTATGCTTAATTTTGTAACTTGATCAACTATTTATAAGATGGTAATATATAATCTATTAACTAGTGATTTCTTACTGTTTATTTTTTTGAAACTCTGTATTACTTGTACCATTTTACTGTTTTCTTTTCTTTTTTTTCTTTAAATAAAAAAAGAAAGAAAATGAAAAATTAAATAGCCTGTGTTCTTGGTAGAGAGAACAAATGCAGTGAAAATGGCTATATTCCCAAAGCAACTAACATTTTTTTAAAAAAGCATGATACTGGCAAACATAAATAAATAAATAAATCAGACCCGAAGAACAATGAAACATTTTAGAAGATGCAGAAACAAATCAGCCATATTTAGCCACCTTATAGATGCCAAATATATTCACTGGAAGAAAACCTCTTTAATAAATGGTGCTGGAAAATCTGACTTTCTATAAGCAGAAGTTTAAAATTGTACCCACATCCTTCATGATGTGGTAGACTAAAATCAAAATAGATCAAAGATCTATATATTAAAACAGAAATATTAAATCTTTTAGAAGATAAAATAGGTAGAACTCTTGAAGATATTGGTGTAGGCAAAGATTTTATTAACAAAATCCAGATTGCACAGGAAATATCACAATGAATCAGCAACTAGGATCTCATCTTATTAAAAAGCTCTTGCACAGCAAGAGAAAACACCAACAGAGAGAAAAGTCAGCCTACTCTGTGGGTAAGAATTTTTCCAGCTATTCCTCAGACAAAGGATTACTATCTAGAAAATACAAAGAACTCAAAAAATCAGACTCTTTAAATTTAAAGACCCAATCCAAAAATGTGCATCCAAAATAAATAGAAACTTTTCAGACAAAGTTGAAATGGCAAATAAATACATAAAAGATATTCAACATCATTGGTCATTCATAAAATGCAGATTAAAACACCTTTGAGATTCTATTTCACCCCAGAAAGTATGGCAGTTATCAAGACACCAACCATTCACAAATGCTAGTGGGCTGTAGGGGAAAAAGGAACACTTTTACATTGTTGATGGAATTCTAGACTGGTGTAACTATTGTGGAAATCAGCATGAACATGCCTCAAAAAACGAGGATTACATGTCCCATGTTTTTCTCCTTACTGGTGTCTTCCTGAAAGTATTAAAAGAATACAGCAGTATATGAACACCCATGTTAATTGGGTAGTTTGTAATAGTCAAATCTTGGAAACAGCCCAAATGCCCATCAACAGTGAATGGATAAAAAGAATGGATGTGTGTGTGTGTGTGTGTGTGTGTGTGTGTGTGTGTGTGTGTGTGTGTTATTACTCTGCTATAAAGAATAAAAGGTTGAGACATTTCTAGGTAAATGGATGCACCCTGAGACCGCTCTCTTAATGAAATAAACGGGGCACACATGTGTGAATCCTATAGTGTTTCTCTGGCATGAAAAACCAAAACTGCAAATAAAACTGAAATGTATGATAGATATTGTGAAATAGGTAGAAAATCTTCAAAAAGGAAGGGTAATAAAGGAGGTAGAGGTGACGAAAGGAAGGAAAGGAAAACTAAGGAAAAAAATGAGGAAAGAAGGGAAAAATGGAATCAAAACTCTTTATACTTCCAGGAGAATATGGCAGACAGATAACAGCAGCTATGAAGGTTCTCTGAGATTGCCAGCTTAGAATCCAGGAATGGTGAGGTGTGAGGAGTCCGAAGCAGGGGGATATATATACCCTGCTGACCCAAGAATGAACTGAGCTGAGAGAAACCAACTGGAAATGCAATCCTGGTGCTATAACAGGAACAGATAAAATCTCAGCACAGAAGCTGGAACCTGCACCACTTTAAGCCATGATTTGAATTTCCTGCCACTGCTGCTGTGTCTGAATTGGCACAACAGGGAGAGAGACATACGAAAGCTCTGAGAACAGGAATCAGCAAACAGTTGAGAGTGGGACTGGCAGGGGGCTCTGCATTGACCTGTGGTGAGTGAGAGTAATGGGGACTCTTCCATAGACGAGGAGGCTCCAACAGAGGACATTCTGGGACCGGGCAGACTAGCCAGAACAGGACACTGCAGTGACTTTAGTTGCATGTTTCCCTCTCAAGCAGGATTGGATTGGGAGAGCTTGGCCTGGGTGATGCCACTGAGTAAGACCCAGTAGGCTAGCCCAAATCAGGTCCCAGCCCCTGGCAGTGCACCCTAACAGTGAAGCCTTCAATAGGTTGACCTGGAGGGGCAGGCCCAGCAGAGGCTGCCCAGGTCTGTGTCTCCCTAGTACACTGCAGTGGGTGGGAACACCTAGCTGGCAGATTCAAACAAACTGTAACCAACAAAGAAAAAAATAACTGGGCCTCCTATATATGCTTGGATTGAAGGGATAAAAGGTACGGGAAGAGGGAGCAACAAGAAAGGGTCCTCAGTCCCCAATCTTGAGAACGCTAATCCAGGAAAGGGAAATGCAAAGGAGAGTGAGGACAGAAAACATGCAATATCAGACACGGCACCAATAGACATAAAGCGGTATCTCCGGAGCCTCATAGACGAGTTCAAAAGTGAAGTATTTAATGAAATAAAGCAAGATATAAGTAGAGTAGTTAGAGAAATGCTAAGCACTGCCCAAGAAAAAAACAGATGGTGAAATGGAAGAACAGAAAAAGAGGGGAGAATTGTTTGATAGAGAAAACATAGAATACATGAAACAGGTTCAAAGAGATTACCAGGAAACTAAAAACTCTATTGAAGGCTGGCATAACAGCTCGAAAGAAACTAAAGATAGTTTATCTGATCTGGAGGACAGATTTGTAATGTGGGAGAATGAAATGAAAAACTTCTTAAAAATAACAAAGAAACAAACAGTACTAATACAAAGGCTAGAAGATGATAAGAGGATCTATAACTTAAGAATTAAGAACATAAAAGAAGAAGTAGGGACACAACAAATGAACTACAAAAGCTATTCAGAGATATAATCCAGGAGAATTTCCCTAATTTAGCAAAAGGTAAAGATACTCAGATGAGGCATATAGGACCCCAGCCACCTACAACCCAAACAGAGCTACACCCAGGCATATAATAATCAAAATTCCAGAAATCCAATATAAGAACAGAATATTAAAAGCCATCAGAGAAAAGAAACACATCACTTACAAGGAAACACTCATCAGAATTACAGCAGAATTCTTGGCACAAGCCATCAAATCACGAAGAGCGTGGGGGGAAATAATTCAAGCTTTGAAAGATAATAAACTCCAGCCAAAATTGATATATCCCGCACAACTGTCCCTAGAAATTGATGGAAAAACAAGGTTCTTCCAGGATAAAGAGGAACTAGGGGAATTTGCAACCACCAATTCAACTCTACAGAGAATACTGCAGGATATTCTAAAAAAGAAAAATACCAAGATTCCAGAAACAGTGGCAGAGAGGCCACAATGAATGGAGCAGAAAGCGAAATGAAGAAGACAAACTGACAACTAATGACAGAAAAAGAGCTCAACAGAAATGAGGCAGAGAAGGTCGGATGGTAGGAGCAGCTATTTTGGAGAAAACAAGACATTTTAATAGCTAGTGCTGATTTAATACCATCTTGTTTTGAAGTCCCATCAAGCTTTTGTTTTTCTGTCTCCATCGGTCTTAACATGTTGTATCTTATTGGATTTTATTATATGTGATAATATAAACAAAAACGTTTATAGACAAGGAGATTATACAGAAACCATTGTTTATATTCTGTTAGTTGATTCTAAATACCCTGTAATACTGTCATTCTCTTGAACCGTTTTACATTGTCTTGATATGTTTGATGCTACAGTGTACAAAATTATACTCAAAGATTTCAAGGAAAGAGACACTATTATAACTAATTTTATGTTGGAATATCTTGTGGTGAAACACTATGTTGCTTAAATGGTTATGTTTTGACCTGCGCTGTTTTGTTGTTATGCCCTCTTTTATCTCAATCTCCTTTTTTTATTATTTAATTTTTTATTTTTATCCTTTTAATTAAGGGAAAAATAAATAAAAAATAGCAGGATATATTATAGTAACCCACTTTGATTTCATATTAACTTTATTTGAACCCCTGTATTGCTCTTACCATCTTGTTTTGACTGATTTTCCTCTATTCTGTTTTGCTTGATAGTACCAAGTTTGAAAGTATAGGCAACAACTGTGAAGACAATAAGATTCATTATGACACCATTCTGGTTGACTATATCTATTTTTGAAGACCTGTAATGTCTCCAATGTTTTGGTTTTATTGGTTTTGTTCTTTACTGTTTTGTTCAATTTTATTATAACTGATGATATAGGCAGTTCTTTTTAAGATAGCAAGAGGCAGTATGGCAACCATTGTTGATCACCTTGCATTTTGTTTTTACATTATGTATTATGTCCATCCTTTTGATCTGACTGACTCTGTTCTGTTACGTCACATTTGGTTTTACTCTCTTCAAAAAAAGTAATAAGAACTGTGTGGGAGTAATAAAACCCAAAATGTGTAATTTTCATTGTACAAAACAGAGGAAAAGAACGTGCTTTAAAGTACATAACTGCATGTATACTTAAGTGTATAAAATAGATAACCGTATTACTGAGTTTTGTTGGATCATTGAACAGAACTGTTTGCAGTCTCACTGTTTGAATGTCCACTTTATATGCTTTAATTTTGTAACTTGAACAACCATTTCTAAGATGACTATATGTACTCTATTAACTAGTGATTTCCTTCGGTTTATTTTTTCTGAAATTCTGTACAACTTGTACCCTTTTTCTGCCTTTTTATCTTTTCTCCTTAAATAAAATTTTTAAAACTCTTTAAATAAGGAGGGTAAGAAGGCTTAAAAGGAGTATAAGGAAGTGAGAAAAGATAGAATCAAGTTATATCATATAGAAGAACAAATCCCATATGATGAATATAATCACTACATGTACTTAAAATGTACCAATAAAAATCATTTTCTTTGATTTTTTTCAAAAGCCAATTATACTTTTAATATTTCCTACAATTTTTAAGACATACCTTCTTTTGGCTCATATGCCAGAGGTCAGTCTTTTGAATTTAAGATAAAATTACATTGTTCGTATTTGCAGTTTGAATGGTGATTCAATTTGCCAGTGTGTTCATTTCTCCTTATATTTTATAACTGGAATCTTTTTTGAAAATCTTGAGAAAATGTTTAATCACAAAAATCAAAGACAGATTTTCTCTTGGTAAAAGTATTTCCAAATTTACCGGCACAAATTGGCAGAACAAGGAGCATGTCTATAAAAGCTTGGGAAAACAAAAACTACTAAAGTTACTAAAATTAGACAAATAAAAATCTCTTAGTCATGAGTGCTAAAATACATTTTAAAATTTTCACAAGGCAGAGAGCATGCTTATACAAATTATCATTATTCAGACTTTAAGGAGAATTTCCCTAATGATTATGATTTGGATGTGTGCATACATTTGCTGATTTGTGTATACACATAACTATGTGCTGCTGACTAGCATATCCATGAGTTCCTTTTTTGTCTGCTTAAGCATAAACCTCTTATTTCATCCCACAACTTCTATCTATTTTATAAAGAAATGAGCAAATAGGGGGATAGAAATATGGGCTTACCAGCATTTCTCTCAGGTTCTGAAAATAAAACGAATCTAGAGCCAGGTATGTGGGTGCACACTTGTAATCCCAGCACTCAGGAGGCTGAGGCAGGAGGATCACTGTGAGTTCAAGGCCAGGGCTGTATATGTGTGTCCATGAACTATACAGTGAGACTTTGTCTCAAAATAAAAAAGAAGACAAATCTGTTTTACAATATGGGATATTTGGTGAGCTTTCTTATTTAGTAAAAGATACCTGGGGTATTGTTGTTAAAATATGTTCAATCAGGATTTATTTTTGATCATTTTTATCTTGCTCATGAAATGATTTTCTATACAAGTATTTCTTAAGAATAATGAATAAGTTAATTCCTACATCACTTTCCTGAATTTTTAGAATTAATTAAACCAAAGAAGTAGTTGTAAGCGCGTCAGTGTGTGTGTGTGTGTGTGTGTGTGTGTGTGTGTGTGTGTGTCTGTGTCTGTATGTGTGTCTGTGTGTGTATTCTGGACATCTGGTCCCATTCTGAAGAAGAGGAACTGCTTTCTTACAGGGAAAAGATCATAATTGATTACAGGCCCAATATATTATGCCCTCTTAGACAAAGAGACTACTTGAGATCCAGAAATAAACATCTCTGGGGAGAGTAAAGCAGTTATGTCAATGTAAAGCAAAATATATTTGACTTGAATATTTCCCTATATGTATTTGAAATTTACTTATGCTGTGCATTGGTTTTTGTTATAACGCTGCTACAAAATCTTGCCCAAATTCTTAGGATGAAGTTCCTAATACCTGAATTTTCAAGATAATAGCTAATAGATAAAGCTGAGCTTTTTTGTTTGCTGATCTCTTTGACAATGCTGGCGTTCTAGCAGAGTCTGATGACCTAATGTGATATTACTGGATGGATACATGACTACTTTCACTTGGAGGCTGGTCTGTTATTTGGTGAGATATACATGCTATAGTCTTGAACAAGGGAGATACGTTTGACTTAGTCATAGAGAAAAGGATCAAAGGAGAAATACATTTTGAAAGATGAAAGGTCTGCAGCATTGTTACAAACTTGATTCTACGATTATTATGAGTTTGATTCTATCTCTAACTGAACTACTGCAGTCAGAGATAGAATCAAGAAAACAAAGGACACAGTTTTGATGGTCTTTAGGTAGCTGAATTGCTAAAAGACAAGCAATTTTGCAGCAAGATTGATTTTGAGCTTAACTTAGCTCACACTTCACTCTATCGACACAGTGAAAAAGTCTTGTGATTCATTAAATTTTAGGTAAATTGTTTCTCCTAATAAAATATAAATTTAATGTTTAAAATACAGAATATCATAAAGATAATATAAAATAATATATTTTGTAATGAGCAGATAACAGTAAAATCTACTATGATGGAAATATAGTTTTATGCAATTGTGATCTCAAAAATGAATTAAATAGCAGAGGAAGTATCTCCAAACTGTATTCTATTTGATCAGCTAATAATGGAGCTAGTAATTTTCATGTAAAAAAAGTATTTTTCTTTGTAAAAACTATTATTATATTTGAAATCCTTATAATCTCTACAAAAACATTTGCAAAGTGCTTAAGATAATTTAAGTAACAATTTGCACAAATTTTAAATATAAAGCCCTAACCAAATGATTTGAAACAACAGCAAATTAACACTAACCTTTGACCTGGCCAAAGTTCAGGGTTCACCTCCAAGGCAATTTTATTTTTAATCGCCTTTATATCCTAACTGTTATGTGGCTGAGGCCTCCTTCCCTAAAGTAAACTACTTCTTTTTAACCAAAATTTGAGTAAACCATTCAATTTTATGATGTTTCAACATGTACCTTTTAGAAATGATGAAGTAAGGAAAACCAATCCCAAATCAACTGCTGAAACCCACGAAAGTGCTCTTGCTTGCGTATTTTGGCTTTCTATGGACAACATGCTCCAGAGAGCTTAAGAACAAAAGCAACATGAACTTTGGGCTGAATGAGACACAGGTTTGTGGCTGGTGCATTCTTGAATAGCCTATTTAGAACGTACCCGGTGGCCAGAGTGGTGGCAATGAGTCTGTCATAGACTGGCACTTCTTGGATTTCTAAGAGAACGAAGAAGTTCAAGAGTATTGGATCTGGAAATCTGCATGCAAGCGCAGTTTAAGAGAATTAGTTATTTAAAAACTGCATTCTATGTTAAGAGTGGACATTTAGTACTCAAAAATTTATTTCTCTACTGCACAGTCCATGTTTCTGACATGAAAACAGGGAACATTATAATATAAATATTGATGGTAAAAGGTAGGATTTCAGCTTGTGAGGGCTAATAGAAAACTAAACAACCCAGGAGTAGTGGATTTTGGCACAAAAAAAGGAAAAAAGGGATTGAATGATTGACAAGATAGATTCATGAGGAAAATTACCTGAGTGTCTTTAAAGAGGCAAAATAACAATGTATTTCTGAATATTCAGTCATGCCCTATTGTTCTACCATCAATTATAAATTAAGTAAAATAATAGCAAAATTAAAGTATACAACTTGAATCAAGAACATTGGAAGGATTTTTAAATATTCAAACTGAAATTGTATAAGAACTAAATTCATAGCTCATATTGAGAAAATTTCACAGCGTGATGTGTCAGGGTTATACAAGATCTCTCTCAATTTATGAATCCTTGAGTAAAGATCATTTAAACACCTAAGAATTGCTATAACTTGATTAAAGAAAAGTTAAAGACAACATGTTATTTGAAGTTTATCAATATGTCTTAGTCCATTTTTGTACTGATGCATCAAATAATGACACTGGGTAATTTAAAAGAACAGAAATTGATTCTTTAGAGTTCCAGAGCCTACAAAGTTCAACATCAAGGTGATTGTACATTCAGTGTCTGGTAAAGACTGCTTGGGTAAATGTCCAACAAAAAGCTGGTATATTTAAAGGCTTAGTCCAAGCCTATGGCAATATTCAAAAGTGGTGGAAACTCTCAGAGTTCCAGTCTAATGGGAAATCCTTCATTATTGCTGGTAGTGTACACTTGAAAATGATGTTGCTCCTCCCCCACTTCTCTCTCTTTACTTCGTGGCCATCAGGGAGTAGCTTTTTTCTACCTCATGCTCTATCTTCGTTATTTTTTACTGTCGCTGAGACAAAACACCTGATGCCCAAAGTTGGGCATTTCTTACAGTTTTTGGAGGTTTTAGTCTGTATTTAGTTGGCTCCAAGGCAAGGTGGCATGGCAGTGCCGCAGTTTATGGCGGCTGCTAACAGCAACGTGGGAAACAGCAAGAGAGACAGACACACCTTCTTCCTGCCATTACATTACATCTTGGTTCTACCCCTAGGCCAGTGTAGCACTCACACCCCAATCTAAATGCTAGACAATGAACCAGACACAAATGTATAATACAAATACATGAGGCCTCGGGGCCTCCGACATAAACCATGACATGCTTCCTGTGTGATTTACTGCTTTGCAACAGATTCAAAGGCCACAGGCAAAAAATAAACCATAGGGGTAGGGATTTAGCTCAGCGGCATAAGTGCCTGCCTTGCAAGCATGCAGTCATGAATTTGATCCCTGGTACCAAAAACATAAAAGATAAATAAAAAAAAAAATAAACCATAGACTGAAATATCTAAAACCTGGAGTCAAAATAAACTTGTTTTCTTATACTTTCAGTATGTGTTCTTTACAGTAACAGAAAGATGAGTAACAACTACTTTCGAGACAGTGCTTTGACCAGTGTGATCCTCTGAAAAGGAGGAATGTTATGTCTTCACATGGCGGAATGAACAAGGGCAAAAAGAACTGCATTAGTGACTTTCTCATTGTTGAAACAAAATATCTGACAAATTAAAGTAACAGAGGTTATTTTGGTTCATACTTTTGGAGGTTCCAGTTGATTTCAGCTTGCTCCAAGGCAGAAGGAGCCTGGTGGAAGGGTGCTACAGAAAAATCTACTCAATCCTTAGTGACCAGGAAGCAGAGAGAAAGAGAGAGAGGGAGAAAGAAAGACAGAGAGACAGAGACAGACAGAGAGATAAAGACAGAGAGGCACAGACACAGAGAGAGACACAGGCATAGACTGTCAAGACAGAGATAGAGAGAAGGAGGGAAGAAATGAGGACAAAATCTTTCTAGTTATAGCCTGAGTGTCTCACTTTTTCTCTCCAGATCACACCTCCTACCAGCTTACTCAGCCATGAATTCATTAGTACACAAATCTGCTAGTGAGTATCGTGTCCTGATGATCTGATCACCTTCCAAAAGCCCTACCTCTGACACATCAGACTTTTGGGGGACATTTAAGTCTTAATCAAAACAAGAGCCAACTCACTGTGTCATGTTGATAGCCATCATAACTTTTATGGTTCTCCAAAGACCCAGCCTCTAACACTGTTGCATTGGGTCACTGTGGGATCACCTAGTAGAACAACATAAATTCCCTACATTTATTTTTGAGCTATCTGAATTATAAATGTTTTCTCTCTCATTTTCATGTTTATATTTCACAGTAGTCTCTTTGAATGGACATAATTTAGAAATTTGCCTCATTGTACTTTATTGTAACTGCTGTTTATTGAATAGAAAATTTTCCTAAAATCCAACAAATCTTTCCAAATTCAATCCTATTTTTTAAGACTCTGAAACAATTACAGTAAAGATTGCTTTTACTATACAATATTAATTCTGCCAAAGCATTTAGATTACATTTAAAATGTCATAAATTATGAAATAGAGATCTCACTAATTATTTGAATTATTCTTTCTCATGTTTATATTTAAATTCCTTTTAAATATTACCATTTTATTCACTTTTATAAAGCTCTTGTGATCACTTTTGATATTTAAGACAGTCTAGAAAGTTGGTTGTGTTACTTACCAAATGCCTGAAATTAATTATATTTCATATTTTGACTAGTACATTTAAGTGTTGGCCATTTATCCCAACACAGGTTAAAAAAAAATCTTAGTTTATTTTTTTAGGAAATGCAAGGGAAATTGTAATTGTGGAGCAAAGTAGCATAAGGTTTTCTTTTCTTTTTTTTTTTTTTTTTTGTCTTTTTGAGATAGTGTCTCACTATGTGGTTCAGTTTGGCCTTCCATGTGTTTAATAATCCAGGCTTGCCTTGAACTCACAGTGATCCTTGTGCCTCAGTCTCCCATGATCTGCAATTACAAGTGTCTGCTACTAAGCCCATCTCAGCATAGATTTTCTTAGTTCTCTACACTATGTATTTACTGATTAGAAAGAATTGTACAAATGTTTGAAGAGCAATACCACCTGTCTCAATAACCTTTCTACAATAACTTCTAATGTAAATGTGAAAAAATTAGAGTTTTACTTGGATGTGTGTAAGTATTCAGAAGGTAAAAAACAAAAAGTTAGTGTGACAGTAAACATTTATGTGCAAAAGTAAAATATTAGATGAAAATTTTTATCCAAATAACATATATTTTGAAACACCTCCCACTGCAAATATTGTATATTTGAAAATAGAATTTTCTCTCTCCATTTTAAGTCCCATGTAAGAACTGAAAGTTTTTAGTATATTTTTGGGAGAAAATACCATTTCAATTTCTGGAAAACATTTCTACAATGTTGGTCTTTGTTACCTTTCTTTCATTGCCTGGATAAAATATCTGACACCCTAAATTAAGGAAGAAAAGTGTTATTTAGCTCACAGTTTGTGGAGGTTTCCATCTAAAATCATCTGGCTCCAAGGCAGAGTGGTATGGCACAGGTGCAATACTTCATGGCAGAAAAAGACAGCAAACCAAGAAGAGCAAGAAAAGGAGAGAGGAAGCCTCTTTTTCTGCCTTATATTGTAAGGAGGCTATTACACCAACCCTACCATTACCCCCTATCCCCCTCCTATTGCCAAAGGGCAGGTGTAGCAATCACAGAATCTTGTGCCCTCCTCTTACACAGGCTGAGGATATTTACAAAGTAAGGACCCTGGCCTCCTGTTGAGTCTCTTAGTTAAATTTCTAAATTTCTCAAGTTGACACAATGCATCCATCAAGAACTAAAAGTTTTGAGTCTATTTCTGGGAGAAAAATATTTCAACTTTTGAAAAAAATGACTACAATATTCTAATAAAAATGTTTATACCTAACACAGAGAAAAAAGCTTACCTTAGTACTGAGAAAATACCAAGGATAGACTAAACAACTAAGATTTAGTTAAAACAACTTTTGCAGCATTTTAAATTATTCAAAATAAAGAAAATTGAGTTTAATTACATTTTCCTAGAAACTAAAATCTCTATGATCTGTTTCCATGGAAATACTAATATGGGGAAATCTAGACTAATGAAAGATATAAGCTACAACAGACCATTCTGTTTACTATTTCTTCTTCCATAAATTTTGTTTTTATTTTTAAAACATATAAATGCTAATTATGTTTTGTAATAGCAAAGAATTATTGGAGTAAGATTTAAAGAAATATACTCTGGAGGTGCAAGTCATCTACTTTCCTATCAAAATATTCCATTCAACTAAGGAAATTCTATGACTCTATAATCATGAGTCCCAGATACCTATAATCATGTGTCATGAATATACATATATATCAAGAGAGCCAACATATATGTCCATATATGTAGCAATTATTGACAAATTACATTTCTCAAGTCCACTTTAAAACTGAAGTCAATGCAAACGTGCTGCTTTCTGTCTCTTCTCATGTAGGTGTACATATTTACTGGCAGATGTGCACATTTATTGGGAGACTTAACTGTATTGAAAAGAATTTAAAGTTAGTTAATCTAACAAAGAACCACATATACAAGGAAAGCAGTATGAGTATTCTTGTCCTCTTGTGAGAATTAAATAATTCCACAGACTAATTTGTTACTTCCATGATTCATTTTAAATTAATAATGGCTTACTAAATATAAAATCCATGTATTCTTTTCCATCTGTACAAAGAGTAGTATTTATGTGCATATATGTATATACCATAATCTTACTCACAATGTAATATTAAATTTTGTAACTTCTGCTTAAATTGTTCTGTTCTGACCTATATTGTTATGTTGTTATGTCCTCTTTTATCTCAATCTCCTCCCTTTTTAAAATTTATTTTTTAATTAAGGGAAATTTTTTTTAAATTAGTAGGATATATTAAACATTTTTTCATTTCCTATTAACTCGATATGAAGCCTGTATTGCTCTCACCATCTTGTTACCTTACCTTTGTTCCATTTCCTTTACCTTAAAATACTATTATGCTTTTTAAATTTATCTGCCTGAATATTTTGAACTATTTTGAACTATTTGAGATCATGGCATATAGATCATGGCTAAATGGTAGCTTAAGAAATATTACCTTTTATTGCACTCAGAATCACCAGACATATGGCTTGAACAGTGAAGGGCACATTTACTGCTACATTTTTCTACTCTATGCTCTTTTTTCACACACTGAGCCTCTCAGAGACCTTTTGCCAGGCTGCTCTGTTATCATTACACCCAGGCACCTTCTCCATAGAACCTCTTTCCAATTTCTTCTTTCTCTATATTTTCATACTCTTATCTAAATTTCTGTATTTTGGGATGATCTACTTCTAATTGCTATGAAAATTGTTTAACAAGCCCAGTGAATATTTCTATGGAATAGGTTCACCGTGGAAAGCAATATTCTGTCACAGACTCTTTAAAGTTGGTGCATATTTGAGACAGTTTTCATATTTTTGAACTGAGAAATACTTCTTTTGAACTTCATGAAAAACTTCAAATATGCATAGTACTTGTAAGACAGTACAATAAGTCATCATGCAGTGATAATATAACTTCTATAATGATCAATATTTGGCTAATTTTGGCCTTATCATACTGTTCCATTTTAAGAGATTTTAAGAGATAATTCATTATTTTTCTCTATTAGGTTGCTTTCTGTCCCTGGAAAAGAATGCTTAATACTCACTTTAATAAAGAAAAGGAGGTATAATTTGGACCTCAGTTTCAGGAGATTCAGTTCGTAGTCTGCTGGTTCCAAGGCAGGAACAACATGTCAGAAGGGTGTGGAGAAGCAAAGCTGCTTAGTTCATGGAGGCTGAGAAGCGAAGCAGAGGAAAATTATCACACAGGAAGAGAGCAGGGATCAAACGTAGGCCCGAAAGCCACACCTCTGTGATCCACCCAGACACCAAAATAGTGTTCCACCAATTTCCCAGCTCAGTCTCAAAGCCAATCAGTTTTATACTCCATCCTAACCACATCTGCTTTCTATCCAACTTTCAGAGTACTTGTTGAAAATAATAAATGATACATAATATTATACAAAAGGTAGTGTATGAGAAATATATTTTAACACAACCATAGTACCAATGATATCTGTCAAAATTAAAATTAATTCCTGAATATCTCCATTTATCTTAAAACTAACACTTTACAGTTATCATGATCATATCAATATTCAAACAAAATTTGTGCTAAAAAGGTACTTTAATGGCTGATATTTCTGGACAACAAGAAGAGAAAGGTGGTACCACGATATCTAGCACAGTGTAAACAAAATGGAAAACCAGTTGTAAAGATCAGATGTCCCTTTCTACAAGTACCGTATCAGGCCTCAGATCGACAGCATGTGCCAAATTCAAGGTGTGTGCTATTAGAAATTTCTCAGCCTTTCTGATCCTATTCTCTATTATAAAATGATAGCTTTATAGATCTGTGTCTCTGTGTGTATATTTTGCATGGTTCTTAGAAATAACTAATGTTACTTCACTAATTCATGTAGATGTATTTTACTTTGTGTGTACATGTATGCCTTGCCTTTCCTATGAAAAGCAATCACAGGAAAGCTATCCGTTTTGAATCTTATAGAAAGGAGATATTCCCCTGTAGACATACTAGCTAAGGTCAAATTAAACTATGTTCTAATTAAAGTCTTTTTGCTGCAGCCTTTCAATATGAAAAGAAAGGAGAAATTTATTGGTAAATGTTAACACTAGCTGCAAAGTCTACATGCGCCTAAACACGACACGAATATTCTACAGATGAGAGTGCATAACGGCTATCACGCTAGAGTGTATTAGGTGTCTACGAAATCCAGTTGAGATGTTTAGATTTTGGCCCAATTTGAACGCTATGAAAATTTGTATTCATTGACGCAAAGCTATGAGCGCCATCTAGTGATCACTTTGCATGAAGTGCAGACACATGACCCTTAGAGACCCAGCAAACATAATACCACTGAGAGGAGGTGCACAAAACAACAAAAATCACAAGCCTTATCTAATTTTGTTATTTTAAAACATTACATTTATTTTTATACTACAATTGAGTTCTTTTTAACAGTATGAACTAGTATATGCCTACTAGCTATTTTTCTGAGATTTTGTTTTTAGTAATATATTAAAACTATTAATATCTGACAAAACCTTAGAGAATTGAAAAACAATACTAATAAAAGGAAAAGAGAAATTAACTCTAATGGATGGTGGTAGTAATAAGAACTAATATATTTGGGTTATCAGTTCCCTTTGTGGTGCTGCAGATCAAACGTACGGCTTCTCATATGGTAGGTAAGCACTTGACCACTGAGCTACAGACCTAGGCCCTAGATGCCATCTCTAAGTCAATTAATGTACTTTCCACATTACCATTTAATAAAAATAATGAAATTATTACTGGAATTATATAAACAAAGTTTTAGTGATTGATGGTAAATGTGCAAGAAATAGGTGTGATACTTTTAAATAACATAGGGTGGATTACATGCTAATTTCATAGTATATCAATGATGAAAATCATCAAACTAAAGGGTAAAACTACTCACCAGAAACAGATAATGAAAGATAATACGTATCTGGCTGTTGAGCCTATAATTGAAAGCACCTCAGTTTCTTGTATCATAACTTGTAATTATAGCTGGAATTAATACAAACACCAACCTTACCAAATTACATAGAAATATGTTTGGCTTATGAAAAGATATTGTTTTTGAAATATTCCAGTGATTAATAAAAAATATTGGCATCTACTTTATGCTAGACCAGATTTTGTCAACCTTTGGCAGGAAATGTTGTTCTTCAAACTATTGTCTTCAACCACCCATTACCAATATCGGAGTGATAAAATGTGTGTGATGGTCCTTTAAAGAAGCTTTTTGTTAAGAATCTTGTTAATAATCCTACTTTTTATACAGATTCATACTGTGGCTATGGAAAATGTTACTCTTATAGACAGTGAGGTGGCACTTTTGTGAATAAAATCATGTCCCTACTCTTTTACACACATACTCTAATATTAGTGGGACATTACTTTTAGTGTAAACAATTTGAAAATTACTACATAGAGGAAATTTATTTCAACATTATATCATTTATTTGCTGATAGAAACTTTTCTACAGAGATCTCATTACAAGATTTTTCTGTATTTGTGAAGGCTAATCATTGTTTACACTCATAGTCTAGATTCCAAATTTTGTGTCTTAATTTATGCTGTTTTTAGAGAATTGGTATTTATTTCTAGGTGAGACATTTTAATGAACTGCCAACAAAAAGTAGACAATTAGCTCCTAAATACATTTTTGAAAACAGAAAATTTGACTGATTTAACAAATTCTGAATCGCAGTTTCTCCCTTAGAAAGCAAAGGATTATATACACTGTTTTGGTATTAACCAAGAAGCTTGTAAGAACCTAGTGAACTAATGAGTTTAGAAAGAATTTATTCACAAAAATCAAGAAACATGTGCATTTCAGAAGTCCACACAATTTTCCATTAAACTACACATCGATTTACAAAAAACACAGCCATTGTCAACAGCACTGTAGGAAAACCCTTGGTCATAGCCTGAGCAAATTATCCACTATCTTCCTGGCCTCTTTGTTTCATGGTTTTCAAAGTATTTACCAATCCTTACCAAATGTAGTATTCAAGTTTTATTTTGCCAAATTCTGTTTCTGTTTTTGACTTTTCACCTTTGTAGAAAACAAGAGGACAGAAAGAAAATGTAATTCATTAGCAAATTGAACTAATTCAATTACTATATAAATTTACCCTTAAACAGCTACTCAGTACTAAACAGTTTGAAGTATATTACATGGTGTGGTACATTATAGGGTTCTAAATAGATCTGCCTAACTCTACATACGTTAAATTTAGTGCAATTCTCCAGAAAAAAGCAATAATTTTTACATTGAGGCAACATCACAAAACGTTTCATGTCTGTAAACAGATTTTACACAATACTTGAACATTTATTCTCAGTTGATTTTAAAGGGCAAAACATACTAAGAATACTGAAAATTTATTCTACATGCCAAATCCTAAGTATAGATGAGCTTTTATAAAAGCCCTTAAAATTCCATAGGTATCCTTTTAAAGAATGAAGTTTCTTTGGTCAAATTAGAAACTCACCCCATTTCAATTGCTTTGTGTGTTCATGTCCTGGCATCTTGGGTTTTCTTTAAGAGAAGCATGAATTTACTTTGTAGCATGGAGAAACTTTCTATTGGTAATTACAAGCTCAATGCTGCCTTGTCTCGTGAAACATGTTATTAACGGTTAATCCACACAACACCCCTTGTTAAACAGGTCATTATTATTACTGTCCCTTTCCAGCTGGGGGAACACACCAACAGAGGTCACAGAGTGAGTCAGGGCCAAGATTAGCAATGAAAAGCACCCAGTTTTCAGTGCTTCCCTTGGTCTACCTGGCCACATTTAATAGGTGAGATGGTCTGCCTGGACAGCCACGAAGAGTGGGAGCTGGCCCAGGACTTGTATAACCGAGCTCCTAATAAAGGCAGCCTTGTGCAGTTCGTGCCTCTGAATTTTATACACGTTACCCTAAAGTTGAACTGGTGGGGCTTTGCTAATATTCTTGACCTAAATCCCTTACTATTCTTCACCTCATGTTCCCATCACTACGCAAACCCAGTGAGTTTACCTGTGGTTTGCTTTACTTTGAACCCATTTGTGAGGAGAGAAAGGCAAATAGTACTGAGGGGATTTTATGACCTGAGGTAATATTTCTGGAAGGACTGAAATCTGTATTAATTTTCTGGAAATAATTAGACTTAATTTATAATTTTTGCTTTACCTATCTAAAATGTTTGAGAAAATCTTATGCACATGTACTAAAACTGATCTAAAATTCTAGACCTTGGCTAAGGTATAATTAATGAATTATCAGCTATATTTTATAACATTGACAGATAATGAAGCCATGACTTTTATAAATATTTCAACTTCTAAGGAAAAAACTTTTCACTGTAACAAGCATAGAGGTCTCTTAAAATATGTTTAAGAGGATGCTATTACCTAGAATGATGGAAAAACACAAACATATAACATGAAAAGATTAACTTGAAATGAAAAGATTACTAAGGTTATGTAGCTTGCACTGTTCTTGAAATGTGGATGGCATAAGTTACCAGTCATACTTATCAAAAATACATTCTTCTTTAATTGATCTAACATCTCACTAGGAAATAGATATTTCATCATATTATGATTGATCCATTGCTAACATACTCTGTTAATGCCATATAATATTTACTATAATAGATGGAATTGATAACATTTGTAAAACATTTTTGTTTTATATAATTAAATATGACCCTTCAAGTTTTCTATAATTTGGATAAAATGGAAAAACATTCCCCAGGGGAAAAATTAATAAAATATATAAAAGTTAGCAGAAAAAAGAACTAGAAATTCTGTTTATCCTGATATGTAAAAAAACCTGAATATTACATTAATAACCTTCATACATGAAAGAATAATGGTAAAGTAAAAAACAAACCTGGCCCAGATGATTTCACTGTTCACTTCTTTCACATATTTTTGATCAAAGAAAATAATTCTACACAAACATTTTCAGTGAAGAGATAAGAAGATATTACTGAGCTTTTGTTCGATCATAGAGCAGAACCGTTTGTAGTGTCACTTTATGAATGTCATTCTAAATACTTTAATTCTATAACATGAACAACTATTTGTAAGATGACAATGTATAACTTATCAACCAGCAATTTCTTACCGTTTGTTTTTCTGTAAATTTGTATTATTTCTACCCTTTTTTTATCTCCATGTATTCTTTTGTTTCCTTTTCTTTAAATAAAAAAAAAGAAGTAACAACCTTGCTTTACAACATCAGCATTGCTTTTATTCTAACATTTATAAAGAATGTCATAAGAAAAGAAAAACACAAGAGAATTTCTTTCAGAAGTGTAATTGGAAATTTCTAAGCAAAATACGTGCAAGCGAAATAAGATAGATAACAAATCCAAGCTAAACTGGCTTTATTTCAGGCTCACAAAAGAAACAACACTTAGAAAGCAATCAGTCTAACTAATCACATTAAGAGAACAAAGGAAGACAATGAAATAATCATTCCAAAAGATGTGGAAAAGTCTTAGCTACAACTCAATATTCTTGCATGATAAAAACTTTTCACAAAGTAAAAATAGAAGACAGTCTTCTTAATCTAATAAAAGATATCTATTATGGTTTATAACAAATAACATTTAAATGACATTTAAATTTCTCACCAAGTTTGTGACTATAGTAAGGTAACTCATATCACCACTTCTGTCCAGTGTGATACGAATTCCCTGGGCTATGCAATACTTCATAAAAGAAATAAAAACTATTAGATTTTTAAAAATAAATATATAGACACTGTTTGAAATTATTAAGATTATGAACACAAACTATCCCAAACCATCTTTAGATAAAATGTTAAAAATCATAAAATTAACATATCTGACTTGATTAGAAATTAAAAATTTTGAAAACAAAGTTTTAAGTTTGCATCAATCACATCAAACTTCTAGATGTAAATCTACTTCCAAAATGTACAAAATCCTTGAACTCAAAATTACCAAATATTACTGAGAAAAATAATGGAATGACAAAATAAAAGAATAGATCAAAAATTGCAAATATATTAATTCTCCACAAAGTTTTATATAGATTCAGTACAGTACCGATTGAAATCATTGCATTGATTTTATTAAAATTGGTATGTTCACTTAAAAATTCAGATGGACATGCAAGGTATCAAAATGAAGGTGGGCAATCCTGAATAAGAGCAAAGTCAGAATATTTACAATATCAGATAACTAGAGTTATCAAAACTTTACAATAATTTAGACTTTATGCTATCAACATAAAAATGGAAAAGCTAACTAATGGAATAAAATGCAGTCTAGAAACAATTCTAAACATAGGAAATCTATGATAATGACGACTATGTAATATACTGTGGGAAAATGAATTTTGTGCCCTGAGCACACAAAGAAGAATTCCAAGTGTATGTAGATCTAAGTGGAAATTATACATCAAGAGAAAACATTAATGATAGTATGTGTGGATACCTTTATGATCAATATAGTAACGTTTATTAAATGGCACATAAGATGACCAACCAAAAGATAATAATTGATAAATTCTAATTTGTAAAAATTAAGATATTCTATGTATTCAAATATATAATGACGATAATAGTTTAAAGAGCACAGTAGAAGAAAATGTTTGAAATATATATGATATATATGTAAACATATATAGAGAAATCATACATGGGGGTTATAAATTGAATATATAAAGTCAAAAGTTCAAATTAAGCAAAAGCACAAATAAAAAAGAGGTATCAAGTGAAAAGATTAATAGAAAATATGGGGAAATATTTAAACAAGCATTTCATATAAAGCATATTCAAATATCTAATAATCCCATATAAAAGTTCTCAACATTATTCACCACAATACATACCAATGAAAATCAAAATGTGACACTCCAAAAAAAAAAAAAAAAACATTGAGGATCAAATATTGCCAGCAAAAATGCAGATGAGTGCAATCTTTTTAGATAACTATTTGACATTATTTTCTTTAAAAAAAAAATAAAAACACTCAAGTCCCAGTAATTACACATGAATATTTAATACTGAAAAATAAAAGGAAATCTACATAAGTACACAGTTAATACTGATAAATACAGAAATAAATGGAATAATTTTCTAAATCCTGAGAAATTGGGCTGTACTACTTAACAGAGAGATTTCCCCAAAATATTTTGGATGTACTAAGGGAGAAATATTTTTGTAGAAAAAATAGGAAAGGGGCTGGGGATTTAGCTCAGCGGCATAAGTGCCTGCCTTGCAAGCAGGCAGTCGTGAGTTCGGTCCCCGGTACCAGTAAAAATGAAAATGAAAAAGACAAAAAAAAAAAAAAAAAAAAAAAAAAAAAAAAAAAAAAAAAGAAAAAATAGGAAAATAAATTATTTAAAAAATACTTGCCGTTTGTTTATTTTATTCTCTTTAAAATAAATTAATAATGTTAAAAGTGGTAGCTATTGTTGATCCTGTTGACTTGTTTTGAAGTCCTGTGTCACTTGCATTGTTCTGCTCTGATTTGCTTTATTCTGGTTTTGTTGTTGTTGTTGTTTTGTTTTACTCTCTTTAAAATTAAAAAAAAAAGGATTTTAAAATTAAAAATAATAGATCCAGGAGGCAAATGTGCGTGAGTTGAATCCCAGCCCACAGGGAAGCTATAGAACATTGCTCCCAGCCAGTAAGACCATGCCTAGCATCCCACATAACCAGAGGATGCACAGGAGATCCCTGCAGCCCCAAATGGGCCACACCCAGTGACCTCCAAGTAGCTAGCAGGGACCTGAATCAGTCCTGGGAGACAAACATGCACAAGTTGAGTCACAGTACATGGGGAAGCTTTGGAATGTTGCTTCCAGTTGGTAAGATTATGACCAGCATCCCAAATCACCAAAGAATACATGGGAGGTCCTCGGGGACCTAACTGGGTCATAACCAGTGACCTCCAAGCAGCTAGCAGGAGCCTGAATACAGTTCTAGGAGCCAAATGTGTGTGAGTTGAATCCCAGCACACAAGGAAGCTTTGAAACATGGCCTCATTGGTAAGACCATGCCTAGCATCCCAAATCACAGGAGGACTGATAGGAGGTCCTAACTGGGTCATTCCCAGTGACCTCCAGACAGCAAGCAGTTGCCTGCAATCTGCCCAAAGAGCCAAAGTGGGCCAGGTGATTCCCAGCATATAGAGAAAGCTTTGGAACATTGCTCAAAACCTGGAAAGATAGGAAAATGACAAAACAAAAGACCAAATGCAATTTCAAACTTCCAGCCCAACCCAAGCAAGCCTAGGAGACATGGACACAGAAGAAAATGTAACCCATACACCTGAAAGTCCTGAAATGATAACAGTTGAAGTAAAGAAAAAACTCCAGGAAGGTATAAAAGAATTCAGATCAGAAATAATCTCCCAGGTAAAAGAAGAATTGATAAATGTAATGAAAGAAATGCTGAACACAACCAAAGAAGATATAGTTTAAAAAAATTAGACCAACAATGCAAAAAGATGGAAACCCTGAATGAACAATATAAGAAACAAACAGAATGCATGAAGCAGATTCAAGAAGATATACAGGAAATATAAAATTCCATCAAAAGCTGGCAAAACTGCCTCAAAAAAAAGTGAAGATAGAATTGACTCAAAGTCAAAATTGCAGCTAGTGAACAGGAAAGGAAAGATCTTTTAAAAATAATAAACAATAAGGAAATAATCCAACAGCTGCAAAATGATGCAAAGAAAAACAGTATAAGATTGCTAGGTATAAATGAAAAAGAAGATGACAATACAAATGATATCGAGGGGGCTATTTACAGAAGTAATAGCTGAAAATTTCCCAAACATGAGAATGGAAACTGACATTCAGATCAGTGAAGCATATAGAACTCCAAATAGTCATAACCAAAATAAAACTACACCCAGACATATAATAATCAACATCCCAGACATCTAACATAAAAACAGAATACTAAAAGTTGCTAGAGAGAAAAGACAGATCACCTATACAGGAACGCCTATCAGAACACACTTTTCAGCACAAACACTGAAGTCAAGAAGAGCATGGAGTGAAGTATTTCAGATCCTAAAGGAAAATGACTTCCAATCCACACTGATGTACCCTGAAAAACTCCTTCAAAATGGATGGAGAAATAAGATACTTCCATGACAAAGAACAGCTGAAGAACTTCATGACCACCAAACCAACCCTGCAAGGAATGCTGAAAGACATTCCAGAGAGACATAGGAAAAACCACTAAGCAAGGCAAACAAACAGAGTGGAAAGGTAAAGAATCAACAGCAGAAAGATAACAAGTCAAAAGTAAACTAATATATATCAGATGTAACCATTAATGTAAATGGCCTCAACTTACCACTTAAAAGAAACAGACTGGCAGAACGGATCAAGAAACAACATCCAATGATATTCTATATACAAGAAACCTATGTAACTCAAAAGGAAACTCATAGACTGAAAGTCAAGGGATGGAAAACAATACACCATGCAATAGGAACCCAAAGAAAGCAGGTGTAGCTATTCTATTTTCAGACAATGTGAACTTCAAAGCAATAATGATCCGAAGAAATAAGGAAGGTCACTACATACTAGTTAAGGGAAAACTTCAAGAGGAAGAGATAACAATCATAAATATATATCCACCAAATTTGGGAGCACACAGCTATACAAAACAAGTATTAACAGAAATGAAAAACCAAATAAGCAATAACACAATTATAAAGGAGACATTAACACACCATTGGCACAAAGGGACAGTTCAACTAGAGAGAAAATCAGCGAAGAAATAACAGAACAGAAATAACAAATCACACCTGTGAACAAATGGTTTTGGTGGATGTATACAGAGTGTCCCACCCAACAAAATCAGAATAGACATTATTCTCAACAGCACATGGAATGTTCTCTAAAATAGACCATATACTAGCCCATAGAAAATGCTTCAGTAAATGCAAAAATAATTGAAATTATCCCAAGCATATTATCAGATCATAACACCATGAAACTAGAAATTAAGGACAAAAAAACTACAAAAACCTCACAAACACATGGAAATTGAATAATACACTCTTGAGCAATCAGTGGGTCACAGAGGAAATGAAAGAAGAAATTAAACAATATTTGCAGGCAAATGAAAATACATCTTACCAGAAACTGTGAGATTCAATGAAAACAGTCCTCAGAAGAAAATTTATTGCAGTGAATTTACACATTAGGAAAACAACCTGATGCTATACATCAAACATCTAGAAAAAGAAGAGGAAGTCTAGCCCAAAACCAAAAGAAGGGAGGAAATTATAAAGGTCAGAACAGAAATCAATGCAATAGAGACTAAGAAATCAAAGAGTTGGTTCTTTGAAAGAATAAATAAAATTGATAAGCCCTTAACCAACCTTACATAAAAGGAAAGAAAAAAACTCAAATTCATGCAATAAGGAATGAAAAGTGTGAAATCACTACAGACCCTGTGGAAATACAAAAGATCATCAATACCTCTTATGGATTAAGATCTGGTGGTCAATAATGCCAGCTGGATTACATCAGTATGGCACTGAGTGAAAATGCTCCACCTGAAGAAAGTTGCCAGCATAAGTAGGTGGAGAAGGAGGAGAGTGTTAAGGCATTGAGGCATTGATGTGTTATTGTGTTGAAGCATTGTGGGTTCTCTACGTGTTGCTGTTTTAGCCATTGGTCTCTTGGAGAAGCTTTGGTCCTCACATCGAACATTGTTTCCTGGCTCCAGAAGGGGAAGATGTGTGCCACATGGCCTCCAGGATGAACTCATCACGCTGGCTTCCTGGCATGTATCTGACTCTGCTTGTCATTGAGGAGCTCAGGGCCTCCGTGTCACTGAAGATGGCTGTGTTGCTTTTCAGGATAGCCCTGGTCTTTTTGTGAATGTGATTTCTCAGCTCCAGCATAGAACCCTCAACCCACCAGCACAGCTCCTTCACCCTGATAGCACAGGTTTTCTGGATTCCACCTTTGACCTTTGGACACTCCCAGAATGGATCCATAAAGAGACTGGAGTGAGTCCTTCTTGTGGGCTCTGGACCTCCAGTTGGACTCATGGGAGGCATTGTCATGAGCTCTGGGTTTTCATCTGGACTCATGTGGGACATTGCTGTGGGGTTTAGGCCCTTGACTAAATATTCTATGTCTTTGGTGTTGTGGATAGATTTCCTGCATTTTCTTGTGTTAACTCCCAGTGACCATTATAAAAATATTATAAACTCTATGTCCTGATTCTAGTTGTTCTCTGCACAACCCCTGACTACAATACCTATTTCAAAAACCTCTAATCTCATAGGCTTGATAATGCAGAGGAAATGGGCAGATTCTTCAAAACATATGAATTACCAAAGCTGGGTCAAGAAGATGTAAAACTGCTGAATAACCCAATTTCAATTAACAAAATTGAAAATGTTATTAAATCCTTATCAACAAAGAAAAGCCAAGGTCCAGCTGATTCATTGTGGATTTTTACAAGAAATTCAAAAAAGATTTAGTGTGGACATTCCTCAAACTCTTCAATGAAATTAAATGGGGAGCAATTCTCCATAACTCATTCCTGGAAGCAAATATTATTCTAATACCAAAACCTGGGAAAGACCCAACCAAAAAAAGAGAAGTGCAGGCTAATCTCCCTAATGAACATAGATGCAAAAATTCTCAATAAAATATTGGTAAACAGAATGCAGCAAATCATCAAGAAGATTATACACCATGACCTAATGAGATTCATCTCAGGAATGCAGGAATATTTCAAAATATGCAAATCAACAAGTGTAATTTACCATATCAATAGAGCCAAAAATAAGAACCACATGGTCATTTCTTTAGATGCAGTAAAAGCTTTTGGTAAGGTCCAACACTTATTCATGATAAGACTCTTACAGAAAATTGGAATAGATGGTTTTTATCTCAATTTGATAAAAGCCATCTATGACAAACAGCCAGCATCATATTAAGTGGCCAAAAACTGAAAGCCTTTACACTAAAATCAGGAACAAGACAAGGATTTTATTACAGGAGCTTTGTAATAAAATTCAATATAGTGCTGGAAATACTAGCCAGAGCAATTAGACAAGAGAGAGAAATAAAAGAGTAAGGACAAGAAAAGAAGTTAAATTATCATCATTTGCAGATGACATGATACTCTACATAGAAGACACCCAAAACTCCACTGAAAGCTTTCTAAATATCATAAATAAATTCAGTAATGTAGCTGGATACAAAGTCAACACTCAAAAATCAATAACATTCCTATACACTATCAACAAAATTACCAAGAGAGAAATAGGAGAAGCCATACCCTTCACAGTAGCATCCAAAAAGAATGAAATACTTAGGAGTCAATCTAACAAAAGAAGTAAAAGATCTATTGAGGGAAAATTGTAATACCCTGAAAAAAGAAATCAAAGAGGACCTCAAAAAAGGGAAAGATATCATTTGTTCATGGATGGGAAGAACAAACATTGTGGAAATGGCCATTCTCCCAAAATTGTTATACATATTTAATGCAATCCTCATGAAAATAACACTAACATATTTCACATATCTAGATAAATCACTTCTAAAATTCATCTGGAACCAGAAGAGACCTTAGAATTAGCAGTTCTAAGCAACAAAGGCAAAGCAGGGGGCATCACAATTCCTAACTTGAAGTTATACTACAAAGTTACTGTAATAAAATCAACATGGTACTGGAACAAAAACAGACCTGAACGTCAATGGGATAGATTAGAAGATAAAACAACAACTACAAACACATTCAGATACCTTACCTTTGATAAAGGGGCCAAACATGTCCACTGGAAGAAAGATAGTCTCTTTAATAAATGATGCTGGAAAAATTGGCTCTCCATGTGCTGAAAACTAAAGCTAGACCCATGCCTATCTCACCATGTACTAAACTAAAGTCAGAATGGATCAAAGATCTAAATATTAAAACAGAAACACTAAATCTGTTGGAAGACAAAGTAGAAATCTTGAAGACATGGGGTAGGTAGAGGATTCATGAACAAGAATCAAAATGCACAAGAAATACTTCACAGAATCAGTAACTGGGATCATGTCCTATTAAAGAGTTTTTCCATGTTGAAAGAAATCTCCAGCATAGTGAAAATAAAACCCACAAATTAGAAAAAAATCTTAGTGAACTATCCCTTAGACACAGGGCTTCTGTTTAGATCATACAAAGAGTTAAAAAAAATCAGATTCCCCCAAATTAAAAGATCCGTTCCAAAAATGGGCATCTGAGTTGAATATACAGTTATCAGATGAAGAAATACAAATGACAAATAAATACATGAAAAAATGTTCAGCATCACTGATCATGAAAGAAATGCAAATTAAAACAACACTGAGATACCATCTCACTCCAGGAAGAATGATCAGGATCAAGAAAACTACCAACAACAAATGCTGGAGAAGCTGCAGGGAAAAAGGAACTCTCCTGCACTGTTAGTGGGAGTGTAGACTGGTGCAACCACTGTGGAAGTCATTCTGTGGGCCTCAAAAAGCTGGGATTGGAAGTTCATTACACCCAGCTATTCCACTTCTGAGCATATATATTCCCAGAAGAACTGAAAACATCATACCACAGTGATATATGTGCACCCATGTTTATAGCAGCACAATTTGTAATAGCCAGATCTTGGAAACAACTTAAATTTCCATCAACTGAGGAATGAATAAAAAAGATGTATTTTTATACAGTGGAGTACCACTCTGCTATAAAGAATGATCATATTGAAATATTTATAAGTAAATGGGTACATCTCAAGACCATACTCATAAGTGACATAAATCAAACTCACATATGTAAATACTGTATAGTCTCCCTTTTGTAAGCAAAGGCAAGAGTACATAAGATACAAAAAATACAGTGAAAGGATAAGAATCTGCTTAAAAGGGAAAAATAATATCTCAGAGAAAATGAGGGAAAAAAAGAAAAGAAAAATATCTAAAATTATATAGATGGTGGGACTTAGGTGGCTGCACAAGAAGGCAATTTGCCATCCCTCTTGGTAACTGCTTCTGGCATGGGCCAGGAGGAGAACTAGTGGTGACCGGAGACCCGGCCATGGTGGGACTTAGGCAATTTGTGTGCCTCTTGGTAAGCACCTCTGGCGTGGGCCTGGAGGAGAACCAGTCAGATGTTCCTATGAGTCTACTGGTACGCTGGCTGAGAATCAAACATCTTCTCCCCACGCCCTTCTCACTGTCAGTTACTGGGGCAGAGGTCTGAGCATCTCTTGGGAGGATGACCATATGCAATATAGCAAATATGGCCATTTTCCTTCTATTTTCTGTTTGAAGGTAAAGGTTATTTTCTTTTTTTTAAAAATTTTATTTAAGAGAAAAAGAGAAAAACACAAAACAAAACAAAGCGGTATAAGGGTACACGTAATACAGAACTACAAAAAAAAAACAGTAAGAAATCACCTGTTAATAGATTACATATTATCATCTTAGAAATAGTTGCTCAAATCACAGTATCAAAGAATACAAAGTGGACATTCAAACAGAGAGACTGCAAACAGCTGTGTTCAATGATCCAAAAACATTAATATAGTCAGCTATTTAACACCCCTAAACACACTTGCTGTTATATCCGTTAGAGCTCTTTTTTTCCTCCCTCTCTTTTTTACAACAAAATTTACACATTTTGGATTTTTCTCTGTTATGTTTTGTAATGATTGTTTTGCTCTATTCAATATTCTCCTTTGATTGGTTTTATAATTTTCTGTTATTGATTTGATTTTGCTATACCTAATTGACTGGACAACTATTGTGAAGATAACGAGATATTCTATAGTAACTATTGCTACTATCCCAGTATCCTGCTGTGAAGTTCTATACCAATGTCACTGCACTGTCTCGATTGACTCTGTTCTATCTTGTTCTGTTGTATTTTAACTACATTAAAAATAAAATTACCAAAAAAAACCTTTATAAACACATTTAAGATAGCTGATTGCACTGCAAATTCTATAAGTTTTTGGAACAAAACAGTTAACATTCATAGTATTGGAACAATTTTACATATTATTACATGGTGATCTGAGGAACTCTTGAAGATCATTATGTAAAATAACCTCAGTTATGCTCCTGCCACTTTGTTTTGAAGACCTATATTGTCAGTGTTTTCAGCTCTTTGCTATTGTTATCCGTGTTTTTCTAGGAATGTGTTTTCTTTTGTTTTGCCCTCTAATACAGAAAGAATAGGTATACATGTGGAGACTCATACATGCATAGAACTTCTCCTAAAATTTATGAGAATTGATTACATATAATGCATGATGAAATGACCAACTACTTTGAAGAAAAGGAGACTCTAAGGTACCCAATGCTGATTCCATAGTGTCATGCTGTCAAACCCAGCAATACTATTATTCTTTATCCAGAGTGATTTTAGTCTGTTTTGTATTGTTTAATTTCAACATACATAAAGCTTTGGACAGCTATTTTGAAGAGAATGAGAGATATTATGGCAGCCATTGTTGACTTCTCTATTGTCTGGTTTTGAAGGCCTAAAATGCCTTCATCATCCTGTTCTGATAAATTTAATACTATTTTGTTTTGTATGAATTCATTGTGTGTGAAGATATGGACAACTATTTAAAAGAAAACAAGGGACAATATGATAGAAAGTGATGATCTGCTGTTTTCTTTGAAATCTGTGTCACATTGTTTTCTTCTGATGTGCTTTGTTCTGTTTTATGTTTAGTTTTATGCTCTTTAAAATAAAATTTTAAAAATTAAATTAAACATAAATACTTGCCTTTGTTATATTCTTATAAATTTTAAAATTTGAGTACATTTTTGTGCATTTTGTATTTATACAACTTATAGTGGTAGACTCTACAGAAAGATTTAATTTATACATGTATTATGCATAAGTAGCATACTATGAACAAAACATTACTAATGGAATAGATATTAATTTTGTAACAACTGACAGGCTACAGTCTCTATCTGTATGATGCTTTGTAGGCTACATTTCACTATACATATAAAATATATACATACATAAGTGCACATACATATTATAAATGCAAATGAGTTTACCTATCTACTATTCATTAATCAAAAAGGCACAGTATTCTCAGACATTTAAGAAAGTATGCCACATTAGTCTCAAACTATTTTGCAAGTTCCAAGGACTTCAGAACATCTCAGAAATTCAAAAGGTCTGTGAGTCTGCTGATGTTTATAAAATGTTTTGTATATGCTTGTATATGTATAGCTGAATACATTTCACCAAAATCATTTCAAGCACAAGCCTCTTTATTCAATTTTATATTATTTTTTCTGGCTCACTGTGGACAAAAAAAAAAAGAATTACTTCTTCCTCCACTTTCTGGACAAAATATGAACTCAAAATAATCTGTAGTCAATAACTTCAAATTTAAGTTTTTAAAACTCAGATTTGGAGAAATGTTGAGCTAGGTTAAGGCTCAAGTTTAATTTCCATAGCATAAATACTCCAAATGTAATCAGTTTTGCTAAACCCCCTACAACTATTTCAAGAGTAGTAGCACATAATTAAACTTACACTTTGTCTTTCAAAGCCAAAAGGCTTCATACAGTCATTGCTAAATAGAATATTTTGACCAGCTGTGTCATATTTACATCATTTAAACAACTAACAAGAACAAAGTGGGTTGTATTGACCTTTGCTATCCTAATTGGATTTTATTTTGGGCATGGTATACCAGGGGATTGAATCCAGGTCTTTTGCCCTGAATTACATTCTCAGTCCTTTTTCTTCTCTTTTTCTCTTTTCTTTTCTTTTCTTTTCCTTGAGACAAGGTGATTCTAAGTCACTTGCTTAGAAATCCTCCTGCTTTTGTTGACCAAATGAATTAATACTATTTTAAGGAAACATAAAAAGGAGCACCCCCAAAATATTCACTTCTTGTAGTCCTTAGTAAACAGACTTTGAGACAGAAGCTTTGTCTTGTTACTTTTTTCTCATTGCTGAGTCAAAATAACAGATGCCCAAAATTAAGGAAAGGAAGGTTTATTTAGGTTAGTTTGTAGAAGTTTAAGTCATAATCAGCTGGCTCCAATGCAGGGTGGCATGACAGAGGGGCAACAGTTCATGGCAGTGACAGAAGACAGCAAAAGCAAGAAGAAAAAGGAGTGTTGGAGAGCAAGCCTCTTTCCCTCCTGTATGTTTTATGCAGACCACCTGCTCTAGGGTGAGTGTAGCACTTACACTCTCTCTGTGTCCTGCTCCTGCACAGACTTAGGTTGCTGATAAAGTGGGGAACCTGGCCCAGGATTGAGTGAGTTAAACTTCTAAACTTCTCAAATTGACACGATGAATCAACCATTACAGGCTTAGGCACATTTACTTTCTTGCAAGCAATCTTGGGATCAACACCAGGACTGGTCAGTGGGGGAAGATGCATTTACAACAAAATGTACGCACTATACAAAGATGCATTTACAACAAAAACATAGATTGTCCTGTTTGAGGGGCTCTAGAATCTAGAATGGACTGTTAAGTGTCATCTAGAACTGGAGCAAATGGAGAGGACTTTGTTCCCTTGCATCAACAGTGAGTAGTGAACTGGCATTCTCCCAAAGGACATAAATTTGAGCTAGGATGTGTCCTTTCTGGGCTTAGCCAAGTCCCTGAAGAACTCGCTGATTCAGGTGTAAGGTATCAGTCACCAAAACTCCCACTGTTAGGAAACGAGTGGTTTAGTTCTTGAAGGAAATAAGGGTTGATGTAGGAAGCTCACTGTACAATCAACAAGGGTAGCATAAAGGAAAAGCAGTCACACATTTTGGATCCAAAAACTTGGAGGTGAATATGCTTCTTTGTTAACTGTGGGAATTTGAATAAGTCATTTAACCCAATGTAATTTCACATTAAAAACAAAATAACAGCACATATCTTTAAACATGACAATAACACATATGTTAAAGTTTTGTTCTAACATGTGCAAAAGGACATTGCAATCTGTAGATCATACTATTCAAGTTCAGTTACTGTTATTTTGCAGAAAGTAGGCTCAAAATAACAGTCTATTTTAAGTCAATATTCACTTAAGTGTACACATTGATAATTGGAATTAACAAACACAATTATAGGAAAAACAAATCCAACAAAAAGATATAATTTGGTTAACCTAAACTTTATTCACTTTTTCTTACATTTATTCATTTACCAAATAATACATTACTGTGAATATATTCGGTGAAAATCTTATATCATTAGGACAGTCATGCTGTGATACAGTTGAACATGGTTAGACACTGACCATCTTTAATTTTGAAAGAAAATACACTACTCAACTCTCTGTGTCAGTATGCTATATATAAACAGGCCTGGAAGACTATTCCCAGTAAAAGTTATCAAGGTCTGTGTCCCCAAACATCCCTCACTAAACCTTTTCATCACTGCTATATACTATATAATTTTCTTTTTAAAAGAAGACACAGTAAAGCCATACTGCTCCATAAACATTCAACATACAATCTCTCACAGTTTCACTTATATTTGAGGACTCAGCACAGGAACCAGGTCCTATGAGGTATATGTCACAGACAGCACAGCAGGCATGTGTGGGCATAATATTTCATATCACCTACACAGCTTCCTTTATAATCTTGTTACAGGTTCTACTGTCAAGAATTGATGAATACAAAATGGTCACATAATTTTTACCCTCTGTCAAAAAAAGTCAAGAAGCAGTTTTGTTGCCTTTTTTTCAAGTTGGCAAATAAATAAGTGCAGATATAAACCACTGTCAAGCTAAAACCATGACACATTTCTCTAAAAGGTGACCTGTCGCTAGTTTAGTAAATACTATGCTAAATTCTCTCGTTGTTCTGAATACCATGGAAGTGAGTGTTCTTTTTATGAAGTAAAAATATACATGGGGAAGGAGTACACACCAATAAATTAAGTAATTTTAAAACCTATGATTACTTTCTTCTAAATATAAATTCATGTTTAGTTTCATGAATTAAATCAATACACAATTATGAAATTTGAATTGTATTGAATAGTCTTAGAGGAAACATGAGAACTACAAAGAATAAGATTGAAATTTTATTTATTGATGACTGCGTCCTAAAGTTGTAGAAAATTTGCCTGACCAAGGAAATGCATTTGGAAATATACAGATCTGCCTTGCATTAAAAGTTGCACCAGTTACTGGTTACAATTAAGTCATTGCAAAACTTGGTGACTGAAAAGAACAATCATCTTACTTGCTTATGATTTGGGCTGCTCTTTCCATATAGCTGCAATCAGCTGGTGATCTGATGGTGGCCTCAGCTCAGAAGGCTCTTATCGCCGTCTTACCAGGCAGGCTAGCTCAAGCTTCCACATGACTGCAGTGTTAACAAAAGCACGAAAGCCCAATCTAAGATTCATCAGGATTTTTTGTGTGTGTCTGCAAGCATGTCATTTGCTAATGTCCCCCATACACAAGCCCAGATCAGTGAGTTAAGGGACTGTAAGAGTACAGATATCAATCATTAGGGGCCATCACTGCCACTACCTACCAAAGAAGCCAACTAAATAAACGAGAGTGGCATGGTTTGTAGAGATATAACTAAAGCTAAATTACAAACAAACGAAGGTCAAATCTATGACGATTACTAACTGGCTGTGTGACATGCAAAAACCACATTTTGCATCTCAAATTCCTGAATTATGTAAAATTATGTGATAGTTCTAATCATTTTGATACAGGAAGGATGATGTTTTATGTTTATACATATATATTTAAATGTTGAAATTTTGTTAATTGTATAATTAAGACAACAAAAATAAATTAGTAAATGTTCCTCAGACATACACAGTGCTCTTGTTTAAGTGTTTTTTTTATGGAATACAATAAGTAGTGTTCTTCCAGTTTCAACAATTGCACAAATAATTACTCTATTGTTTTTTAAGCCAAAATCATTCTCTCAATCCTTAAAATGTAGTACATTGCATAAAGAGTATATGTTCTAGTAACAAAATGTTTCACACATTTTTGGTTTGTGACTTGTATTCTGAGTAACTAATTTGAAGGTGCCAATATACAGTGTATTAATTATTGTTATCCTCATTATTTTGTTATGAAATTTTATATATTTTTCATAAAATAAAAAAAAATTTTTTAAATTAACTTGTCTCTTTCTCAGTGAATGGTCAGTAAATTGCCGTCTGCTCCTGAAATTAGTATGGAAAATCTGGTGATGTCGTTAGCCCTGCCACTTTAAACACAGAACTTCCATGGGTTTTCCAGATGTCCACATGTTCAGCCAGTAGGCAGGAATGAGAATGAGCCAGTGCACTGCAAAGCTTTTTTCATTAAATAAAAAGGATGCTGTATAATGTTACTTCCGCTTATACTCCATCTGATTAAAACTTAGTTTCACGGCTGCACCTCACTGTGCCTAGTTACAAAGGGAGCTGAGAAAAATCATCTGGAAGAGAAGTGTTTTCTCAGAAACTGAAAGGAAACATATTGAAGTGACCAAAATTCTCTACCACATGCAAATGAATGTCTAAGTACTGTTTAGAAACGGAGTTTAAATGTATCGATACTTTATACTTCTGTAGTTTATGAACTATCAATCAAGGCTTTTAAAAATTCTGTATTATGAAAAAGCATAGACTCTCACATTTGAAAGTAAGAAGAAGTCTAGTTTAACCATCACCTTGGCAACTTGCTGACATTTCACAGTTTAAAACCTTTCATGTATCCCCAAATGTGACTCCTTAATTTGTATTTTCTCATCTTCTGCTTGGGGCATAACAGCATCCAATCCCTCTTCTATATACCCAACATCTAAAGACCTGTTTCCTTGTAATAGTATCTTCTTCGGGTTAAATATCCTGTTAGGTTTAAGAATTTCTGATAGAAATTTGAGAAGATCTGGAAAGTCCTTGATATTTTGTTTGGCTACATATTTTTGTGGGAAATAAATCAACAATTTAAAAATTCTTGAACAATAATATTTCTCAAATGAATGCTGAATATTTGTTTCTAAGTGACGATTTGTTTCCTAAAAGTTTTTGGTGACTTGAGACAGTGATTCTCCAAGTATGGCACACTGATCAGGAGCATCAGCATGGTGGGCTTCTGTGAGTAAACCCAGATGTCTGAACCTAACACAAACTTACTGCATCAGAATTCTGAAGGGCAGAGTCCTGAAATACTTGCTGTGACACCTGATTCAACAAGCTAAAATGCAGAAACGTGGAACAAAGGAAAGAGAAGTAAGCTATATGTACAAAGTTTTGCACTGCAGTTAGGTGGAAAGTGCTCATTGTTACTAGCATCCTTGTATACTAACTAGAAAACGTATATTAACTAGAAACTTGTTTATGCAGTAAAGTAAGTTACTATTTCTCAAAAAGTATGTAAACCTCAGTTTTTTTTTCCTCTTTCTTGACAATGATAATCATCAACATGTCCTGAGTTCAGTGAACAGTTAGTTACCAGAGTATCTAGGACATCTGATGATGATAATTTTCCTTGCTTTAATTGTTCAGTAAATATAATGGCCCTAATGAGTTTGCAGAAAGAGAAGGAAACTAAAGGAACACTGTTTTTTTATAATCCTCCTTCCCAATTTCCATTTGCTTGGCTTTATTTTTCAGTTGGAAATGGTGATATTCTCAATATTTCCTGAAAGCCAGAAATAACATTTATATGACCTACATAATTTACATAGTAAATTCCACCCCCTGTGTGGCTAAATTTTAACTTCAGAAACAATATTATACTCTTGAGTTTTCAAAGGAGCAAAACTACTTTGCAACATGAGTAAAGACAGCAGGTTTTCACTCAGCTTGGGAAGTATTAGCATATGTTTTAATGATGAATTTTATACATTAATCTAACTTATGATTCATTTTAAGCTTGCTAAGCCTGGGAGTATGTACTCTATTCCAAAAACTGATTTCTACCATTGATGAAATGACAGCAATTTCTCCCTTTTCTTCTATATTTATAAATATGACCGCTGTAGAACACCCATTATTTCCCCAAGAGGTTTGGACATATGTAGATTTCCAGAGACAGCATAGGTACAGTAACAGATAATACAGGGCATTCTGCACCAGGAAAATAAGCTTTAAAAGAAATTATTGGACCTTATTAGATGAATCCCAATTTATCTGAAAAATATTTATTTGCATTAATTCTGAGTTTCTGATGCTTTTATATTTTACTTAATTGTGAGGTTGGTGGGAGTCAGCATTAAACATCATAAAGAAAAGAAACCCAAAAACATTGGATTCCAGTGAAAGTGATGCTAATTATTGCATAAAACATGTAGTCACTCTTAAAATAAAAAGATAGGCTAATACACGGTGTGTAAGCATAATTCTTGGATTTAGATTCTAATGTCAACCACAGTATATCAACTTCAGAGAGTTGATTTAACAGCATTAGATAAAATTTTGAACTCAATTTCTAGTTGTGTTGTCTTAGACAAATTAATTATTTTTATGGAGCAGTGTTTTCATTTACCAAATGATAATGGCCATATCCACTTCTTCTAGTATTAAATGTAAATGCGGTAATATAAATATAGCCGGCCTGGATCCTGTGGGGTGCGCCTTTCACTTGTATCCTCCACCCTAGTGGCTGAAGTGATACTTTGAGGAGGCTCAATACTAAAAACACTTTATATTTGGGAGGCTCCCATTTTGCTTCTGTGATGGAGAAAAGTAAGATTATTTTCCCTTTATCAGATACAAAAGTCTGTCTCTCAAGCTCTGTCTCTCTGCCTCTCTCGCTCTCTTGCTCTCTGGCTTTCTTGCCCTCTTTATTTCTCTCTCTTTCAACATGAACATGAGAATAGCAGATAATATTTAGAAGGGAAACCATTTCCTTTTCAAAGTAGAAATGAGGGGAGTTAGGAATAAAGACAATGTATTTTCGGAGATCTATCTGAGAATCATTGTAGGTCTTAGGAAACCTTATCAGAACACCAAGTATTTTCCACCAGTAGGTGTCCATTGGGCTCTGTGTGACAATGTGTTGTGTCTGCACACTTACCCAGATGTGACAGGGCCACACATTAAGAAATCACACTCTGCAAAGAGCCAGTCACAACAAAATACCCAATAAGGCAATACTGTGACCAAAGTAGGTGGGTGACATTGTAGCTAAACTCAGATTCAGGAGCTGGTCAGACAGAAAGAGAAAATCTTTCTCCAAGCAGCTGCTTTCCTTCACATGCACTGCTGTGGCAGAGAGATTCTGGACAACCTTGAAGATGCTGCTGGAGAGTTAGAATTTGTTCTCAAGATTCTCTACCAGCCCCTGAAAAAGGAGCTAAACCACAAGCAATTTCTGCTTTTTCTCACACAAAGTTAGGATAGTCCATTTAAACTAAAATGCATTTTAAACTAAAAACTTTCACACTGAAGAATTGATATTAATTGCATTTTGTTCCTTGACAAAAACATGAAGATGAGTTCATACTATGATTGTTCTGTAAAAACATTCCAAAACCTAAAGCAATGCAAATACTGGATGTGCAGAAGTCTTGTGAATTGGGCATTTTCGCGCAGGAAGTTTTCAATGCATCAGTTTTACCGTGCAATGGAGGCATCAGGCCTCCTTATCACACTTTGGCAAGTTACTTTTCCTTCGTCAGCATCAGTTGCTCTTTACTGAGAATAGTAAAGAGGACAGAATCTATTATACAATGTTGTGGGGAAGAAAATATGTAATTTTTAAGAATCTTGTTCTTTTGATTTTGCCTTCCAATGAGGTGACATAAGCTACCCATATAGAGTCTGGGGAAGAGGGACATTGTTTCTAAGAATGTAATTATTTTTAAGGGAAGGTTTTGTTTTTTTGGTTTTTTGGTTTTTTTGTTTGTTTGTTTGTTTGTTTGTTTTTGCTTCTGCAAATGCTCTGTTCTGATAAACTGTGGCAAAACAAAGTATCATCAAGTTGATAAACATTCCAATATAAGACCAGAGATAAACTGACTCGAGAGTAACTGTAAAATACACATATTCCAAAACTAAGGCCATGAGCTGTTCCTGCACATATTCTGCTCTACATGGTCTGTCTTTTTTTCCTAATTTCTGCCTTAACACCACCAGCTGACTAAATACCCAGCCCTTAGAGTCCTATAAAACTTCATCCCTAGCTACCCCTTTAGGAGATACTCCTCCAAATTAATACTTTCTTCACTCTTTGAATTTCATACTCCACTCGTTTCCTTGGAGGGTGCCCAAGGAGAAATTTAGCAAATTTGACATAGGAAACAAAGTGTTCAAATGCATTGATGGAGTTGCTAAAAAAAGCGGGGGGGGGGGGGGAGGGGGAGGGATATCTGGGGGAGAGACAAATGGCCCATAAATATGCAAATAGAGTAAAGACTCCTGAGGAATTTTGAAAGCTGGAAATAAGTGGAGACATTATGAAATCAACAAGGTAATACTGAATATTTCACATATCACTTGGGCACATGCAACAGCACAGTAACCTGAGAGTAGTTTTAATCTTAGTTTTGAATCATGTACTTGGAGAGAGTAATGTTATTGTCCTTTGACAATCATTATGTGTAAAGGATTTGAAGACCAGATAGTATTTTCCTCCTTTTAGGGAATCAGAATAGGTATGGTTTGAAGTTTGTCCGAGGAAGGAAAGCTTTTGTGCAGATAGACTAGAAGAAAGGCATGACAATGAATACTAAATCTTGAAATCTGATATGTGAGTTCTATTACCTGAAAATATGGCCACATATGATACCTTGGCTCCAGAAGTGCTAGGGGAAGGAACCAAAAAAAGAACCACGGAGAAGAGCCATGAGGTTGGTAGTGAAGGTAAGCAACCCCAACTCTCTTGATGAGGAGATAATTTACCCCGCTGATTTGATATGAGCCTTATACTGTACTATAACCTGCGTCAACGAGTACTATGAAATCTTCCATGTAGAAACAGCAAGTTATGAGTATTTTTTGTTCCTGTATTATCATTTGACCATTTTGTAGGCATATTTTCCTGTTTTACTTCTGGACACTCTTGGGATCAGAGACCACCACTGGACATCAATTAGCATTAAGAACGAGTGTAATTTTATGTCTATATGGTGGAACTGAACTGAGCTGTGCTAAGGCACCCAGAGCATCATGTAAGAGACATTAGTTGTTTGTCTCAGGTTCCCTGTGCATTTAGAGTATACTGATTGTTCTCTAGGGCATTATTAATCATCTGCCCAATTGTCAGTTTGGAAAAGGTGATAAAGCCTAAAGGTTCCCATGGTGACTTTTGGTTCAGTCTAAAACTGACTTTAACTTAGATTTCAGTTACATCAGTCAATAATATCACTTTTGAAACCAGGGCTTTTTGTTTTGCTTTGCTTTTGTTTTTTTTAAATTGTTATTGCCTTAAAAAGAAGTTATGGTGTAGTATGGATATTTCCTAATGGTTATTAAATGGCACACTTTTGAACAGTCTATCTGGGGCATGCTCCAGAACCTGAAACTAGAAGGGTCTATGTTGGACACTAGAACCTCTCCAAACAGTGCCACAGTAAACATAATGGAACACAGGCAGAGACAGGATGTTGTTCAAGTTTTCCTACATTCTGTTCAACATTCTCTCTACACATGGTTTTGAACATTTTTTTCTCCCTCATTTCTTCATATTTTTGCTCTCTGTAACTGCTTGAGACCTCTGTTTTGACACCTATTAGCCCTCCCCTCCTCAGTCAGCCATTTACCCTGAACATATTCACAGGGCATGTGTGACGTCCATCTGCTGGCATTGGTAGAGCTTATAATCGGTTTTCTCGATGCATCCTCACCTTTAACAAGAGGCACACTCACCTAGGTAAGGAGGATCTTAGGACTGAGTCTCCCAGGACTGTAACTTCCCCATGGGAAGATCCAGTATTCGCTCAGAAACAGCATCTGTGTGATACTAAATAAGCCTAAAGATCACTACACATGTTTATTATTGTAGTGGAGAGGAATTTCATTTCAAAGCAAGTTTACAACACATTGATAACGTGAAATTAGTTATAGGTATCACAAAACTTTATTGAATGTGATTTATTGCATTTAAAATGTTCTTTACTCCCTTTTATAATGTAAATGATTAGTATGACATGAGAGTGGAAAACATCTCATGTTTTACAAATGAATAAGTTATTAAAGAATAATTGGAAGGCATCTTTTAGTAATGTTTTGTAGTATCATGTATGTAATATTTGAGTAGAGAAATTTAGCGGTGGTCAGACTAGTTTAAATGATCAAACTTTAATTATGAACTAACGTGTCATCCTTACTGTAACTTATATTATTTTCTATGTAAAGACTTCAAAAGCTGGCTTGAAATTATTTCTCATGTAATTACCTGTCCTGGCCTATGGGTAAGTCCATAGAGACCCTAGAGGGGGAGTGGGGATGAAAAGGAACAAGAGACACAAAGGATGGAGACAAGATGAAGAAGTCCAATCAAGTCTCATTTATTCAAGGAAGGAGAATCAAATATATAGGGTATTGGGGAGGAGGGAGTTGGGTTCTGAGACATCAGCAGGTAACTTAGCATCAGTGGTAAGACCAAGGGTTATAGGTCAATTCAAATTTCCCACGTGCGGGCTCATAAGGCGGGCTGATTAGCATAATTCCTGAATAGGCCAAACAAGATAGGTAGGCAAGGTGTTGCTTGACTACCAAACTTAATTCCTAGAGGGAGTTAAGGTGATATGGCCTGTAGATGTTAAGGTCGTGTGGCCTGCAGATATAAGGTGGCAGCCAATTACAGGGCTTCCCACAATTACCTCCTTGAATTTATTTCCTTTATATCATCTCTATTCAAGCAGAAGTATTAACTTGCCAAAAACAAGATTTGCACATATTTACCCATCTTTTTTTTTGGTCCACTTAAACTCTCTTGAGAAATAATATGTTAACTAGCTTTTTTTTTTAGCTATGTCTATGAAAACTGAAGGGAAATAGTGGGAATGCACTTTGAGGAAAAAAAGGTCTTTTTCCTCTCAAAGTAAATACTTCTTTTTTTTTTTTTCTCATTAAAATTTCAGGCAAGTCCAGAGTTCCACTGTAAGAATTTTGTGTCTCCGAGCAATTGATCCTCCAGTGCACAGAGTCACTTCCCATCTTCCCTTCTCAGTAACTGCAGATCATTTCTTTTCTATTTCTTTATCTCTTGCTCTTTCCCAAATCCTTCTAATCAGGATTGAAGTTACTCCAGGAACTGCCTTTGTTAAAATCACACACACATCAGACAATAAAAGTGACAAATAATAAACAAAATTCCTTTTCTATGTTATAAATCCTTAACTGCTGCTTGTTTTTTAAAGTTCAATTTCCTGAAATATCTATTGATGCTTCCCAGTTCTTTATCACCAACACTTCATAATCCCTTGTTAGCTTCTGCTTCCATCAATCTACTGACATTTTCTGTAGTTTTGTCTGAACATCATGAGACCTCTTGACTACATACTGCACAGGTCATAATTTCTCTGGAATGTCACACTGTTTGGGTTTGCCCCCATCTGTCTGAGAGTTCCCTCTAAATCATCTTGCTAGTAGCTATCACAGATCTATCTTGCCTCAATTATGATTTATTTTCTTTAATTTCTTTTTATTTTAGAAAACAATGGCTATTCCATATATTTAAGAGGGATATGTTAAGAAATGTGGAGTTGTTATATAAAAATAACTCCTTCGAGCATTATTTCAAAATACTAAAAGATAGAAGCAAAGTAGAAAGTTATGTTAAATCTACTATTTATCAATAGCCAGTAAGATGTATTATATGCTTCAAGATTTCATTTTTTAAGATTTTATTTCAAGGAGGATAAAACCAAGGAAAATAAAACTGAATAAAATCAATCAAAATAAACCAGAATAAGTGATACAGGAATTCCAAACCTTATGACATCAACAATAGTTACCACAGTGCATTTGTTGTCTTCAAAATAGCCACAGGTACCACCTTCAGACATACTAAAAATTGAACAGAACAGAATAGAATAGAAACAGTGAAAATAACACAATGAATGCAATAAAAGACATCAAAACAAGCCAGGAGTGAATACATAATGGCTTCCATAACATGTCTTGCTATCTTTCAAATAGCTGGCTCATGCCATCAGAGTTAACACAAACAAAACAAAAGAAGACAAAGAATCAACCCAACAAAACAGTGAAAATGATATGGTTTCCGGGGGCGGGGGGGGCTCCTCCTTGTGAGGCCTGGTTCTCTCCCTCTGCAGTCCATGAATAGCACTGACTCATAGAGAGAGGCTTGGGTCTGGCTTTCCCCAGGCCGACGGCAGCTCACCACTTCAAGATTTCTAATAGTACATACTAAGTATTCTTGATCCTCACACACACATAACTGTGAGGTGATGGATCTCTTAAGGAACTTGACTTGGTAATATTTTTTTTTTTTTTGTCTTTTTCCTTTTTATCGGTACCAGGGATCGAACTCACAACTGCCTGCTTGCAAGGCAGGTGCTTATGCCGCTGAGCTAAATCCCCAGCCCTGGTAATATTTTTATAATGTATACATATATCAAAATATCACACTGTATACCTTCAATTTATATAATTTTATTTATCAATTCTATATCAATGAGGCTGAAAAGGAAAAATAAAATCTATCACAGTATGCTTTTACTGGCAATAGAATTCATTTTGTTAACAAACTCACAACCAAAAAAAAAATTGTACTGTTTCATAAAAAATAGACATTTAAAATCAATGTAATTTGATCAAGATATCCACATCAGGAATAATTACAAATACGCTTTTCTAATTATAAAATGAATAAACTGGGAATCAGGACAATACTTTCTCAAATATTAAGATCGTGATGAAGGCAGTCATGGTGGTGCCTGCCTGTCATGCCACAACTCTAGTAGGCTTAGGCAAAAGGATCACAAGTTGAAGTTCATTCTGTACAACTCAGTGACTTAGGGTGACCCTGTGTCAAAAAAAATTGCACGTATATGGAGGTGACAGTGACCAGAGACATAGTTCAGTGAGAACAGCCTGAGTTACATCCCTAGTGTTGCAAAAAAAAAAAAAAAAAAAGTGTCTAGTGAATTTCAAAATCTATATAAATAAAATTATCTATAAAAACAGATGTGAACTTAATTGTAAATAATAGGAAAGAAGAGATGAAGAAAGGTTTTATATATATATATATATATCTGGCTTGATATTATTATTTCAGGAGCCCATTGACATAATAAAGACTTTAGTTAAAAACAGATAATCAAATAATTATATAAAAATCATTTTAAAGAAAATATTTTATAACTACAGACAGTTTCTAACTTAAATAATGGTCAAACTCAAAAATTTTTACTTTATAATGTTTCCATAGTGATACTCATTTAGTAGAAACCATATATAAAATCTCGAATTTTGATCTTTTATTGAACTAGCTAGATGCAATAAGATACTCTCTTAATGCTCACTGTGGGTTAATGTACGTGTTCTAAGCATACTTGAAGTGAGATAGGCTGAAGTGTGATGCTCTGTAGGTGAGGTGTATTAAATGTGTATTTGACTTATGTTGATTTCAACTTGCTCTATGTTTGTAGAGAAGTCACTGAAAGTCATAGAGCATCTGAAGGTTTTATATTAACAGACATGCACAATCCTTATATCAAAACCAACAAAGAAACAAGCAAATATAGACTCACACATATGTGTTGAAAAGTTCTACTCATATCAGTATCTCCCATAAACACAGAAAAAAATGAAATACTATTGTTAAAGTTTAAATCTAAAATATTTCTCCCAAAGTTTTATGTGCTCAGAGATGGAGGTTTTGAAAAGTGATGGATTATGAGGATGAGCTGCTCATCAATGGATTAAATCATTGATTAATTCATAGCATAATATGATGTTGGGAGGAAGACATTGTTCAAAGAGATGGATCACTAGACATGAGCTGGAATGATCTATTTTTATCTCTGTCTCCTCCCTTCTTTGTAGGGTTATTAGTTACTGTAGATTGAGAAGATTTTCTCTGCCATGACCTTCTAGTGTAGCATTTCTGCCTTGGAGCCAAAAACTAAACCATGGACTGAATACTCTGCAACTATGAGCCAAAGTTTACCATTCCTCTTTTTAAATTGAGTGTTGAGCATGTTGTCCCAGCAACAAGAAGGTGATTATTCCAATTATCAATATGAATTTAACAATGTACAGAAGCAAGGAAGGAAAAATTTGATAAAAAATTACAAAAGCTATACACTTGTGACTTCAATATTTAGGAAGATGGGTTAGGAAGATCACAGTTTTGAGTCCCACCTGTGCAAGTTAGTGAGACTTGGTCACAAAAAAATGTCTGAAGAGATAGCTTAATGTAAAGGCTGTCTCTAGTTCTACAATAAATAACTGAGTTAATTAACTTAAAGCTTTAGGGAAATATTTGAGTAGGTATATTATATAAAATACATGAGCATATGAAGAGATTCTAAAAATTATTACTAATGAAGAAAATGCAAATTAAAACCACAAGGAAATATTAGTACCTACCCTGTAAGAATTTCTAAAATGCAAATGGGCAATCAAAAAAGAGTAAATATCTATCACTGTCAAAGATTTTGAGTCACTGGAACACTCATACATGACTTGTAAAAAAATTAAAAATGAATAATTGGTTAAAAAAATTGGGTTTCAGGTCAGGGATATAGCTCAACGGCATAGAACCTGCCTGGCAAGTGTGAGGTCATAAGTTCAATCCCCAGTAATAAAAAAATAAAACTACTGAATTTCTTAAAAAGTTTAATGTGCCTTAGCAGAAAACGAAAGCATTCCACTATGTGGGATGCTTTGTCCCAACAACAAGAAGGTGGTTATTCCAATTATCTACCACAGAACAATGGGAATATATGTCATACAGTATCTTGAACACAAGTGTTCTAAAGAGCTTCTTTCTGCTAACCAAAAACTAAAACTAATCCCTAATTTCCAATAGATTTGAATGGATAAACTAACTGTAATCACTTAACAGAATGCCTTTCAGTAAGGAAGAAAAGAAATTAGTGACAGTAGAGTTGTTTGAAATAAATATTAATGTGTCAATTCATTGAATTCTATCTTTTAAATGAATATAGTTTTATATCATTGTCTTAAGAAAGAAGATGTAAAATTTTACAGTAAAAACTTACTCCTTAAAAAAGTTCAGTTTTAAGATTTTCCCAGAAGTACTGTCACATGAATGATCTGCTGCTTTAGGATTCTGGGATTCTTAAGTTACTATGTAAACCACCAGTTTGCATATGCTGAGACTTATATTTAGGATAAGTGATTTTCAAACCATAAAAAATAACTTTGATAATTTAATTTAAACATTCAACAAATCATGCCTGAATATTTACTTTAAATTCTTTTACTTTGTGAGTCTTAAATTCCTCTTAAGGAAGAACTTTTGTCCTAAAGCAATTTGGTATATCCAACTACCATAATGATAGCAGAAAATTGTAACCTTTTAGTAGCAAATCTATTAGCTCAAAACCTTCAAAAGCATAGTATAAAAAGAATCTATCTGTAATGATCTGAAAAAAGTGCTTTGAAAATTTAAAATTTAAAAAGCACTCCCATTATCTCTTCTGATTATAGTGATTTATTTTATAATAATATTATAATTGATATTAAGTACAAAATAAATTCTTAAATATTATTACAAAAAGAGTGAATATTGATTGTTGGTGAGGATTTGGAGCCACCTTTATACATGGTTGGTGACAATGCAAAATTGTAGTTTGGAAAATTGCTCTATAGTTTCTTCTAATGTTAACCTAAGTCACCATAAGACCAAGGAATTCTATGTCTTAGTCTATTGAAGAAAATGAGAATATATAAAATATATATATAAAATATATATAAATATATATATGTATAAAATATATATAACTACATATAAATAATAAATATTCATTTTAATATATATGGTCTATCTAAACTTAAAATAATTCTTAAGAAGTAAAATACAACTAGTAAACTTTGTGCTTATCATGTGTTTATGCTAAATGTACAATTTTCTAGAGTAAAAAGAATTCTGTATTCTCCATCAGATATATCATTTATTCTAAATAAAAATAAATGTAATCAGACCTCATATAAATCATGACAATAGCTTCTTAAGAAACTTAGCTTTTTCAATTTTCTCATTTTGATGCCTTTTTTTTTTTTCAAAACTCACACTCATTTTTCTGCTTGAAATCTTTAAGTTACCTTAAACAGTGTGTCTCAAAATATGCTGGGACCATATATGTTAGGTAAATATACTAAGAGTAAATAAGGAGATAGGTCTGCAGAGGAGGAGCTGGGCAGATCTGGGGTGCCCTCACCGGCCTCTCTGCGTGTCTGGAGGACTCTGGATATCTCCACCCAGACTGCTGGAGTTCCCCCAGGCTTCCAGGTGCAGTGAAGGGGAGAGGTGGGTTTGAGGCTTCCACATCAGCCTCCCCATTCCGGCTTCACTTGGAGACCTGCTGAGCTCCTGATAGGTGGGCTGGCCCACACTACCAGCCTAGCCCAGCCTGTTTAGCTGCCGCGCCTGGCCATAGGTCTGCAGAGGAGGAGCTGGGCAGATCTGGGGTGCCCTCACCGGCCTCTCTGCGTGTCTGGAGGACTCTGGATATCTCCGCCCAGACTGCTGGAGTTCCCCCAGGCTTCCAGGTGCAGTGAAGGGGAGAGGTGGGTTTGAGGCTTCCACATCAGCCTCCCCATTCCGGCTTCACTTGGAGACCTGCTGAGCTCCTGATAGGTGGGCTGGCCCACACTACCAGCCTAGCCCAGCCTGTTTAGCTGCCGCGCCTGGCCATAGGTCTGCAGAGGAGGAGCTGGGCAGATCTGGGGTGCCCTCACCGGCCTCTCTGCGTGTCTGGAGGACTCTGGATATCTCCGCCCAGACTGCTGGAGTTCCCCCAGGCTTCCAGGTGCAGTGAAGGGGAGAGGTGGGTTTGAGGCTTCCATATCAGCCTCCCCATTCCGGCTTCACTTGGAGACCTGCTGAGCTCCCGATAGGTGGGCTGGCCCACACTACCAGCCTAGCCCAGCCTGTTTAGCTGCCGCGCCTGGCCATAGGTCTGCAGAGGAGGAGCTGGGCAGATCTGGGGTGCCCTCACCGGCCTCTCTGCGTGTCTGGAGGACTCTGGATATCTCCGCCCAGACTGCTGGAGTTCCCCCAGGCTTCCAGGTGCAGTGAAGGGGAGAGGTGGGTTTGAGGCTTCCACATCAGCCTCCCCATTCCGGCTTCACTTGGAGACCTGCTGAGCTCCCGATAGGTGGGCTGGCCCACACTACCAGCCTAGCCCAGCCGGTTTAGCTGCCGCGCCTGGCCATAGGTCTGCAGAGGAGGAGCTGGGCAGATCTGGGGTGCCCTCACCGGCCTCTCTGCGTGTCTGGAGGACTCTGGATATCTCCTCCCAGACTGCTGGAGTTCCCCCAGGCTTCCAGGTGCAGTGAAGGGGAGAGGTGGGTTTGAGGCTTCCACATCAGCCTCCCCATTCCGGCTTCACTTGGAGACCTGCTGAGCTGCCAACGGATGGGCGGGCCCACACTATCAGCCTAGCCCAGCCTGTTTAGCTGCCGCGCCTGGCCATAGGTCTGCAGAGGAGGAGCTGGGCAGATCTGGGGTGCCCTCACCGGCCTCTCTGCGTGTCTGGAGGACTCTGGATATCTCCGCCCAGACTGCTGGAGTTCCCCCAGGCTTCCAGGTGCAGTGAAGGGGAGAGGTGGGTTTGAGGCTTCCACATCAGCCTCCCCATTCCGGCTTCACTTGGAGACCTGCTGAGCTCCTGATAGGTGGGCTGGCCCACACTACCAGCCTAGCCCAGCCTGTTTAGCTGCCGCGCCTGGCCATAGGTCTGCAGAGGAGGAGCTGGGCAGATCTGGGGTGCCCTCACCGGCCTCTCTGCGTGTCTGGAGGACTCTGGATATCTCCTCCCAGACTGCTGGAGTTCCCCCAGGCTTCCAGGTGCAGTGAAGGGGAGAGGTGGGTTTGAGGCTTCCATATCAGCCTCCCCATTCCGGCTTCACTTGGAGACCTGCTGAGCTCCCGATAGGTGGGCTGGCCCACACTACCAGCCTAGCCCAGCCTGTTTAACTGCCGCGCCTGGCCATTGGTCTGCAGAGGAGGAGCTGGGCAGATTTGGAGTGCCTGCATCGGCCTCTCCATGTGTCTGGAGGACTGTGGATATCTCTGCAACCAAGGAGGGTCCACAGGTTCCTGAAGCACTGCGGCCTGTGGTGAGTACCCTAACCCGGCTGCGATTGAAGAACTGTGGAGCTTCCAAGGGGCAGGTGGGCGCACAGTGTCCCTGAGGCCCAGCTTGTCTGGAACTGCGGAGTTCTGAGCAGGCAGAGGAGGGCCACTGGTTCTGTAGGCCCAATGGCTTGGGGTAGCGCGGTGCCAGAGTCTCAGTAGCTCCAAACATAGAAGAGGATTTTCAACAGATCCTGAGGAAACTTTCAAATAACACTTGAAACACAGAAATATAGGAAAATGACAAAACGAAAGACCAAATTACAACCTCAAACCTCCAGCCCATCTCAAGAAACCCTAGGAGCGATGTATATAGAAGAAAATATATCCCATCCACCTCATATATCGGACACAATAGCCACTGAAATTGACAAGCAACTCCAGGAAGCTTTAAAGAAATTCAAACTCGAAATAATCTCCCAGATAAAAGAAGAAATGATAAAAGAAATGAAAGAGATTCTAAATATATCTAAAGAAAACACAGATAAAAAATTGGAGGAACTAAACAAAAAGATAGAATCCCTAGACGAGCAATATAAGAAACAAACAGAATACATAATGCAGATGCACAGAGATATACAGGAAATAAAAAACTCCACTGAAAGTTGTAAAAACCGCCTTAATGAAAGTGAAGATAGAATTTCAGACCTTGAAGACAGGATTGCAGCTAGCGAACAGGAAAGGAAAGATCTTTTGAAAATAACAAGGAATCAGGAAACAACAATTCAACAACTGCAAGACAATGCAAAGAAGAATAACATAAGAATGATAGGGATTCATGAAAGAGAGGGAAACAACATGAAGGATGTCAGGAGGATATTTAGAGAAGTAATAGCTGAAAATTTCCCAAGCATGAGATCAGAAACTGACATCAGGATCAGTGAAGCATATAGAACTCCAAACAGTCATAACCAAAATAAAACTACACCCAGACATATAATAATCACCATCCCAGAAATCCAACACAAGAATAGATTATTAAAAGCTGTCAGAGAGAAAAGACAGATCACTTATAAAGGAAAACCTATCAGAATCACAGCAGACTTCTCAGCACAAACGATAAAGTCAAGAAGAGCATGGAGTGAAGTATTCCAGATCCTAAAGCAAAATGATTTCCAACCAAGACTGATATATCCTGAAAAACTATCATTCAAAATAGATGGTGCAATATGATACTTCCATGACAAAGAACAGCTGAAGAACTTCATGAACACCAAACCAACCCTGCAAAAAATATTGAAAGACAGTTTAGATACACAAAGGAAAAAACCACTAAGCAAAGCAAATAATTAAACAGAACAGAAAGATAAAGATGCAACAGCAGAGAGATAACATTCCTACAATTAACCAGCATTTAACAGTAATAACCATTAATGTAAATGGTCTCAATGCACCAATCAAAAGAAACAGACTAGCAGAATGGATCAAGAAACAAAATCCAACCATATGCTGTTTACAGGAAACCCATCTAACCCAGAAGGATACTCACAGACTGAAAGTCAAAGGATGGAAAACAATTCTTCATGCAGCAGGAATCCAAAAAAAGGCAGGAGTAGCCATTCTGTTTGCAGACAACGTGAACTTTAAACCAACAATGACCATAAAGGACAAAGAAGGTCACTACATACTCGTAAGGGGAAAACTCCAAGAGGAAGAGATAACTATCTTAAATATATACGCACCAAACTCCAGAGCACCCAGTTATATAAAACAATTATTAACAGAAATGAAAACTCAAATTATCAGTAACACAATTGTAACAGGAGACCTTAATACACCACTGACACCAAGGGACAGATCAACCAGACAGAAAATGAGCAAAGAAATAACAGAACTGAATCACACCTGTGAACAAATGGGTTTGATAGACATATACAGAATGTTCCACCCAACAACATCAGAATACACATTCTTCTCAGCAGTACATGGATAATTTTCTAAAATAGACCATATATTAGCTCACAGAACATATTTAAGCAAATGCAAGAGTTGAAATCATCCCTTGCATATTATCGGATCATAGCGCTCTGAAATTAGAAATTAATGACAAAAGATACTGCAAAAATTCCACAAACACATGGAAACTAAATAACACACTCTTGAGTAATCAGTGGGTCACAGAAGAAATTAAAGAAGAAATTAAACAATACCTAAAAGAAAATGAAAATGTAGATACAACTTACCGGAATCTGTGGGATGCAATGAAAGCCGTTCTGAGAGGAAAATTTATTGCACTGAGTTCCCACATCAGGAAAACAGAATGAATACAAATAAATAACTTGATGCTACACCTCAAACAGCTAGAAAAAGAAGAGCCAGTCAAGCCCAAAGCCAAAAGAAGAGAGGAAATTATAAAAATCAGAGCAGAAATCAATGCAATAGAGACTAAGAAAACAATCCAAAGAATCAACGAATCAAAGAGTTGGTTCTTTGAAAGAATAAATAAAATCGATAAGCCCCTAGCCAACCTTATTTAAAAAAAGGGAAGAAAAAGCTCAAATTCATGCAATAAGAAATGAAAAAGGAGAAATCACTACAGACCCAATAGAAATACAGAGGATCATCAACACCTATTTCGAAAACCTCTACTCTCAAAAGTTTGATAACACAGAAGAAATAGACAGATTCTTAGAAGCATATGAAGTACCAAAGCTAGATCAAGAGGATATAAAACTGTTGAATAACCCAATCTCTGCTAATGAACTTGAAAATGTAATTAAGTCCTTACCCACAAAGAAGAGCCCAGGCCCAAATGGATTCACTGCAGAATTCTACAAGAAATATAAAGAAGACCTAATGCCGACACTCCTCAAACTATTCAATGAAATTGAAAGGGAAGCAATCCTTCCTAAGTCATTCCTGGAAGCAAATATTACTCTAGTACCAAAACCTGAGAAAGACCCAACTATAAAAGAGAACTATAGACCGATCTCCCTAATGAACACAGATGCAAAAATCCTCAATAAAATATTGGCAAATAGGATCAAGCAAATCATCAAGAAGATTATACACCATGACCAAGTGGGATTCATCCCAGGAATGCAAGGATGGTTCAACATACGCAGATCAATAAATGTAATCCACCATATCAATAAAGCCAAAAATAAGAATCACATGATCATTTCTATAGATGCAGAAAAAGCCTTCGATAAGGTCCAACACTTATTCATGATAAGAACTTTACAGAAAATTGGAATAAATGGTCTTTACCTCAATATAATAAAGGCCATTTATGACAAACCAACAGCCAGCATCATACTAAATGGCCAAAAATTGAAAGCCTTTACTTTAAAATCAGGCACAAGACAAGGATGTCCTTTATCACCACTCCTATTTAATATAGTACTGGAAGTACTAGCCAGAGCAATTAGGCAAGAAAGAGAAATAAAATGGGTAAAGATAGGAAAAGAAGAAGTTAAATTATCATTGTTTGCAGATGACATGATACTCTACATAGAAGACCCCCTAAACTCCATTGAAATACTCTTAGATACAATAAATAAATTCAGTAATGTGGCTGGATACAAAATCAATACTCAGAAATCAATAGCATTCCTATACACGAACAACAAAATTACAGAGAGGGAAATAAGAGAAACTGGACTATTCACATTAGCAACCAAAAAAATGAAATATTTAGGAATTACTCTTACAAAAGAAGTGAAAGACTTATACAGAGAAAATTATAATACACTGAGAAAGGAAATTGAAGATGATCTCAGAAAATGGAAAGACATCCCTTGCTCATGGATAGGAAGAACAAACATTGTGAAAATGGCCATTCTCCCAAAACTGTTATACAGATTCAATGCAATCCCAATAGAAATACCATCAACATACCTTGTAGATCTAGAGAAATCACTCCTAAATTTCATCTGGAACCAGAAGAGACCTAGAATCGCAAAGGCAATTCTAAGCAGCAAAGACAAAGCAGGAGGCATCACAATCCCTGACTTGAAGTTATACTACAAAGCAATAGTAGTAAAATCAACATGGTATTGGAATCAAAGCAGAGCCGAAGATCAGTGGAATAGATTAGAAGATACAACCACAACTACGAACACACTCAACCACCTTATCTTTGATAAAGGAGCCAAGCAGGTTCACTGGAAGAACGACAGTCTCTTTAATAAATGGTGCTGGAAAAACTGGCTCTCCATTTGCTGAAAACTAAAGCTAGACCCATGTCTATCACCATGTACTAAATTAAAATCTAAATGGGTCAAAGATCTGAATATTAAAACAGAAACACTAAATCTATTGGAAGACAAATTAGGTAGAAACCTTGGAGACATAGGAGTAGGTAAAGAATTCATGAACAGGGCTCAAACCGCACGGGAAATACTTCCCAGAATCAATAACTGGGACCACTTCTTATTAAAAAGTTTCTGCATGTCAAAAGAAATCTCCAGCATAGTGGAAAGAAAACCCACAAACTGGGAAAAGATTTTAGTGAACTCTCTCTCAGACAAGGGCCTCTTGTCTAAAACATATAAAGAATTAAAGAAACTCAGACCTCCAAAATTCAAAGACCCAATCCAAAAATGGGCATCTGAGATGAATACGCAATTCTCAGATGAAGAAATGCAAATGGCAAATAAATACATGAAAAAATGCTCATCATCATTGGTCATTAGAGAAATGCAAATTAAAACCACACTGAGATACCATCTCACTCCTGAAAGAATGGCCAGGATCAAGAAAACCGACAACAAATGCTGGAGAGGCTGTGGGGAAAAAGGAACTCTCCTGCACTGCTGGTGGGAGTGTAGACTGGTACAGCCTTTGTGGAGATCTGTCTGGAGATTTCTCAAAAAGTTGGGACTGGAAATCCCATTTATTCCAGCTATTCCACTTCTAGGCATATTCCCAGAAGAACTGAAAGCATCATACCACAGTGATATATGTGCACCTAAGTTTATTATAGCAGCACAATTTGTAATCGCCAGATCTTGGAAACAACCCAAGTGTCCATCAACTGAGGAATGGATAAAAAAGTTGTGGTATTTCTATACAATGGAGTATTATTCAGCTATAAAGAAGGATCACATTGAGATATTTATCAATAAATGGGCGCAGCTTGAGACCATACTCATAAGTGAAATAAATCAATCTCGCATGTGTGAATACCGAATAGTTTCCCTAATGTAAGTAATGATTCAAATATATAAAAATATGTGGTAATCATGATTCCCCATTAGGAGGCCTTGGAGCCTTATAAAGTTTTCACTCATTAATTAGAAAGGCTTTATTCTGGGCTTCTTGATATGAAAATATTTGAAGCTAGAGTATATGAAGTTTTATCCAAATATTTCAAGGAAAAAGACACTATGGTAACTACTATTAAGTCAGGTTATATGGTGGTGAAGTACTAGGTTGTTGAAACAGTCATGCTGTGACCTCTATTGTTATATTGTTATGTCCTGTTTTATCTCAATCTCCCCCTTATTGTTTTTAAAAAATTATTTAGTCATTTCTTATGTTTGTCTTAATTAAAGAAAAAATTCAAAAAATTAGGATATATAAATAGTAACTCTTTTTGATTTCCTATTAACTTGTTTTGAAGTCCTGTAGTACTCCCACGATCTTGTTTTGACTGATTAGACTCTGTTCCATTCTATATGATAGTATCAAGTTTGAAGACATAGACAACTACTTTGAAGACAATAAGATTCACTAAGATACCCATTCTGGTTTGACTATTGTCTTCTTTGGAAGTCCTGTAATGTTTACAATGCCTAAGTTTTATTGGTCTTGTTCTCTACTGTTTTGTCCAACTTTATAATATCTAATGAGATAGACAATTCTTTTTAAGGAAACAAGGGACAACGTTGATAACCATTGTTGATAAACTTGTACTCTGTTCTACACCATGTGCTATGTCTATCCTTAGTATTGACTGACAGCTTTGTTTTGCCATATTTGACTGTATTCTTCCCCCCCCCCCAAAAAGTAATAAGCACTAAGGAGTAATAAAATCCAAAATGTGTAAATTTTGTTGTAAAAAAGAGAGGGAAAAAAAAAAAGAAAAAGAGCTCTAACGGATATAACAGCAAGTGTGTTTAGGGGTGTTAAATAGCTGACTATATCAATGTTTTTGGATCATTGAACACAGCTGTTTGCAGTCTCCCTGTTTGAATGTCCACCTTGTATTCTTTGATACTGTGATTTGAGGAACTATTTTCAAGATGATAATATGTAATATACTAACAGGTGATTTCTTACTGTTATGTTTTTTTTTTGTTTGTTTGTTTTGTTTTTTTGTTTTGTTTTGTTTTTTTGTAGTTCTGTATTACGTGTACCCTTACACTGCTTTGGTTTGTTTTGTGTTTTTCTCTTTTTCCTCTTAAAAAAAAAAAAAACAAAAAAAACAAAAAAAAAAGAGTAAATAAGGACCAAAATATACAATATATATTATAAAATGGAAAGAAAATGCTCAAAATCAAAGAGGAACCAGGGAAGTGTTATAGGCAGCTGAATTAATTAGAAATACTGGGGCTGGGGATTTAGCTCAGCGGCATAAGCGCCTGCCTTGCAAGCAGGCAGCCGTGAGTTTCATCCCTAGTACCGATAAAAACGAAAAAGACAAAAAAAAAAATATTATAGGCAGGCAAATGGAGCAGTGCAGAAGACCAGATATCTTGCAACACTGGAAAAGCCAGACACCTTCACTGTGGGCCAGATCTCAAGACAAGAAAGGTAAAACAAGGCAACCACACCGTAAGTATAAACATCGGGAATTGATTTATAAAGAGTTATGGGTCACCTTTAGAAAGCCAAAAGGAGCCACTAACCCAAATCCGTACTAGCAAAGACCCTGTTCTGCATTCATGCCTACTTGTTACATGACTCACTTTCCCATTTAATCCTGATTTAATCCATTTTACCTAAGCAATTACACTCATAATCTCATTGATTGACCATAGTTCTGTTCCACTTCATGCCCACCTGCCTTGCAAGTTCCCATTTTTCCCTACAGTAGACCTGCCTCCCTCATGGTTTTGCTCTATAAAAATCCCTGGAAAATGCAGTATCCTCTGCAACCCACTTGGCACTCCTGTCTCTCCGATAGAAGCTTTCTTTCTCTAAATAAATATATTCTGCTTTCCCTTCATTGTTCCGAAAATTCATTTTTCAGTTTTAGAAACACAAAATCATACTGTACATCTAGTAGGTTGGGAGATTTTTCCCCCTGTATCCTAAAGGGAAGAGAAAAAGGAAGGCAAAGGAAAGGAAAAAAATGATAACAAAAAGTACAGTTTTCTTGTCCATTCCAGAAACAAGAAAAAAAAAATGTGATCTTTTGCTAATTAACCTGTATTTTAGAAAGTGGTCCAGATGTTTCTGCAAATCACTGTTTTGTTGTTTAAAATTCATAATCCTTAGTATGAAATTTCAGGCCCTTAAAAACTTGGCCCTCAAAGTTTGACCCTTTTTTCTCTTTTCTGCCTCATTTTGTGTCTATTATTTTCCTCATTCTCTGCTTATTTCTCCGTATTTGTTGTTTCCCTCCCCTATATTTTTTATGTATTTTAAAAGCAGAAATAGTTATATCTCTTATCAGAGACCCTTTTCATGGCACCAGTTATCAGGGATTCCTGCTGTTGTAGTCAGGGGGATACAAGGGGAACAATTACCTACAGAGCACAGAATTCAAAATATTATTTTATAATGGTCACCCAGAGTTAAATACAAGACAGTGCAGTAAATCTGTTCACAACACTAAAGACCTAGAAAATCCAGCTGAGAGCTTGAATTCCACAGCAATGTTCTGCATGAGTCCAGCTGAAAACCTAGAGCTCGTGACAATGCCTCCCACAAGTCCAACTGGAGCTCTGGAGCCCACAACAATGACTCATGCAAGTCTGTTTTATAGATCTGTGCTGGGAAATCCCAAAGCTAGATGATAGAAGCTAGAAAGTCTATGCCAGCAGGGTTAAGGTTCTGTGCCAGTTAGTTGAGGATTCTACACTGGAGCCAAGAAGTGATGCTCAAAATAAGGACCAGGGCTCCCCTGAAAAGTACCACAGCCATCTTCAGAGACCTCAAGTCCCCAGCTCCTCTGATAATGAGAACAGTCAAATACATGTCAGGAAGCCAGAATGACAAGCTCCTCCAAAAGAACCAACAGCTCCAACCCACAATGCTCACTTAGGAAGACACACAACACTACAGTTTTCCTCTTCAGATCTCCTTTTTATGCTGGTAACAGCCCTCAGGTGGGCCATCTACACGCAGCACCATGCTGATATAATTCAGCTGGTATTAAGCTGACCACCAACTTGTCATCTCTAACAACTATAGCGAGTCCCTAATCGCCTGCCAAGTGTTACAGCACACGGTAGGAAGAAAGGACATGAGACAAAATAGATGTGAGGGCATGTTTTGGGGGTGACCAGTTGCTCTTGGGGAAACAAAAGACCATGAGGCAACCTGGTAGTTGCTCACTACATCTCAGTCAAGGTCAATGGGTGAAGGGCATGGGTATTTCTGGGAACAGTAATGGCAACTGTGGTGGCCTAGTAAGAACAGAGCATTCCTCAAAGACAAGCCAAGACAAGGAGGCGATTAGAAAACTGCTGTTTCCCCAAGTGGCCTTTCATCTTCAGCTGCAATTATTCTGTTCTGTGAGTGCCACAGCAGTCATTCGCTGTAGGGTTTCCAGCTGTGATCAGAAAAGAGCAAGGAGTTTCCACATTCCAGTCTACCAGAAAGGGCAGGACAAGGACAAGCATGGGCATCCCCTAGGCTCAACTTATAATTTATGGTCCTTAACAATCTCTCTTCCTCTTTATCATGTAGATGTACACAAATTTGGGGGTTCATAAGAGTAATATAATTTATTTCAAAAGGCTGATTCTGAAATCTCACCATTAGAAAGTCCATGTACTTCAGACTTTGAGTGGGAGGTACAATGATTTTTATTTTAAATATTCCTCAGTCATTGTGAACAAGTAACCTCTGAACTACACTTCTGAGCTTCTGTATTGATGAATTACAATGCAGTTGACAAGCCATGAAAACTGCTGATTATAACAAATATGGTAAATATTTTAAATATTCCTCATTGCTCAGAAACTTTGCCTAAAATACAAATTCAGAGAAGACAAGTTTAGAGGGGAAAAACATTTAGCAAGTGATTGCCACAGAGCTGTTAAATGAGGATGATGCAGATTGGACTGGAATAACTACAAGAATGAAGAGGCTAGACTCTGGGTGCTTGCATGTAATACCAACTCTATAAGACTGATGCAAGGGGATCACAAGTTGACCTCAGTAGAGACAGCTTAGTAAGACACTGCTTCCAAATTAAAAATTTAGAAAGAGGGAAGAGGTCCTGGGGATGGAGGTTAGTAGTTAAGTTCCCTAATTTGATTCTATACCAACAAAAGAGAGAGAGAGATTGTATATATTCAGAAAATAAAACATAAAATCTAAAACAAAACATTGAAATAACTCATAGATTATTGAATGGGAAAATAGATGAAAAGGAATCTTTACTCCATATTTCAATGTTCACCTTTTCTTAGAGACTATAAATACCAATGCACATTTTGATGTCTTTGGCCTCGTGAACTTTTTATGCATATTAACTAAGGAAATAAGATTCTGCACATAATGACAGTAATCAGGCATAGATATAATTGAAAATCAAGGGAGACTAGAGGCTACTTAGATCTTAGTTCCACCATCATTGTGCTGGTGTTCAAAATAACATGCACACACCTACACACACACACACACATCCAAACTGAACAAGTATGATGAAAGGAAACATAGAAGAAGAACTGAACTCCAGGTAACACAGCTGAAGATAACATAGTTAAGCCATTCCCATAACAGCATTGCCCAGGAAATTTCTGTACCTTCCCGCATCATGCCACCTATTTCCCCTTGTCAATTACTGCTATTCATTGACTTGAATGAAACCTTTCTGTTAAAATTTACTTTATTAACCATTTTTTAATATTGTACCCACTCTTATATTTACCACTGGAAAGAGAAATTATTTCTTTTGCTGCACTCTGACAGGATTTGTCCATATTTTATAGCTATAATTAGAGGTTCATAATTAGATTTATATTTATTTTCTCTCAAGACTGTGGCAATCTTGAAAGCAAGTACTACCATCAATCTTTCATTGCCTAATACAGAGAGCTGCCAATAGTTATTGGCCAACATGTTTATTGAATAAAATATTGCAGTTTCAGTCTTCTAAATGCTATGATTCAGCTTTAGCATCTGTTAACAAGGAATTTTATTAATTAAAAGTCAGTCAATAATCAGTAAACATGAGGGCAAAAATGAACTAAAATTTAATAATTCCCATTAATTATTAAACATGAAAGTGAATAAAAGTTCTCTAGAATTCTTTTATTCACTTCACAAGTATTTCTTAGACAAAGCTTCATGTGTTCTAACATTGTACAAAGACATAAAATATTAAATGACAAACTGTTATCCAATGAATAACTCAAATTCTTCTCACATTAAACAGAATAGGTGAAAAAATAAATGAAATGGGTGATACCAAATCTTTAAAATCTTTTCACAATCTTTTTGAAAGAATTTTATTAAGAATCAAATATAGAGACTGTGGCCCTTCCAGGGGAAGAACCACCAGTGTCTCTTGAGATCCACACCATAGGAACTTAGGACCCTGGGAAACCAAGCAAGCAGCTCACCTCCCTGTTAAGCAGAGGCAGTGTGGCAGACTGCAGCCCCTCCAAGGGGAGAACTACCAGTGTCTCCTGAGATCCACGCCATGTTGGAACTTAGGACGCTGGGGAAACCAAGCAGCCAGTCTGTCCCCCTGCTAAGCAATAGTGAACCTACTGGTGCACGGTCTAGAGTCAAACATCCCTCTTCCCCGCTTCTCTTGTCCCCATTAACAAATGGGAACCAGAAATCTGAGCATCTCTTGGGAGGTTGACCATAGCAAGTAAAGGGATTTCCTTCTACCATCTCTTTGAAGGCAAATATTTTTATTACTCTTTTGCTTTATTCTGATTAATGGTACTGCTCTATTCAACATTCTGTTTTGATAAGTTCTGTAATGTTCTGTATTTCATTTTATTTTGATAAATATGACTGAAAGAACAACTATTGTAAAGATAATGAAATATATAGTGATACCTATTACTGTTAAAAAAAGATTTTAAAACTTGACACTTTTCAGTTAGGATAGTTATTTTTCATCCATGCAACATTTAAATTTTTTTTGTATAATTCCAGAATTTTTCCATAAAAATATTTGAATCAAAAAAAGAGAATCAAATATAGTTTGACGTTCATCCACATTTTAAATATTTTGAGTGTACAGAACTAATATATAAATAATGTTAAATGTATAGTGTCAAATCCAAAGAATAAATTTCATAAATAAATCATATTTTAAAAAATGATTACTAGAATTGCAATGAAAACCAAAGCAATGGGACATATTTATTAAAAAGCCTAAAGGCTGAATGAATAAATAAGATCAAAGGAAAGGAAAGTGTCAAAGTGATTGAGGTTTTATACTCATATGGAAAATTATACAATAGAATTTAGAAGAGGTATGAGAGAATTATACAAGAGAATTTAAAAGAGGAAAATTATACAATAGAATTTTATAAAAGGCTAGAAAATTATACAGTAGAATTTAGAAGAGGTACAAATATAAATAATTTTGCATTAGAAAAATCTAAATTGTAGATAAAAATGGGAAAAATAAGTTAGACTATATCTAGTAGGCAAATACATATTAGCAAATACAAAATGATAGACTGTTTAGGACCTATGCTATACTTTTTAAGCTACATTATCACCTAGGTAATTGTGTAAGACATGAGAATGTACATTTTTGTGGGACAACACTAAAAATCTAAGTACAGAACCTTAAAAATCATAATCAATGAGAAAAACAAAGAAAAATGACAATAGCAGAGGAATTAATCAGAGGAATATGGAGAGAGCCAAGAGGCACAAGTTTTACTGCTAAGGAAGAGTGAATGAAAATCTATAGAAATACTTGCCATAGTAAAAATAATAAATAATATTAATGAAATGCATTACCATTATTATTATAAAATGTTCCAAATGCCACAGTACAATGCTATTATTCTCTCTAATGCCAACATATCCTTTTGTCTAGAAAATAAAGAAAATTATTTTCATAGTGAAAATTATCTCATAGCTTATTAAAACTGAATTTTAAGTTCACAATTAAAGCACATGATATAGCCCTTTAAGATCTGTTACAGACATAATTTTGTATAATTAGTTCTATCTTAACTCTTCATAATAATTTTTCAAAAACCTTAAAAATTGTTAGTAGTCTGTGATCTTACTGAAAAACTCCATTTTCAAGGTTTGTATTTATTTGACCTTACTGAGATCTCACTACAAAAAGTCCTTTGTACAGGAAATTTGTCAATAATGATCAACAGTTTTATTAAAGATTTTTTTTTTTTTTGTCTTTTTCCTTTTTATCAGTACCAGGGATCGAACTCACGACTGCCTGCTTGCAAGGCAGGTACTTATGCCACTAAGCTAAATCCCCAGCCCCCTTTATTAAAGATTTAATATGTCCCATAAAGCTTTACCAGCTGGAACTAAGAAGACAACTAATGGTTTAAAATACAAAGAAGGCTGAGGAGCAGAGAAAGCATATTGAAAACACTGAAAGGAAAAAATAAAAATTAACCAAAAATTCTATACAACTGGGAAATAAAAAACTTTCAGACAAATGAAAACTGTGATAATGCATACCTAGCAGAATTACTCTTCCAGTAGCCTGAAAGCATGCCACTTGGCCTGAAATGATAAGATTATTAGTAGTAATTTAAATCCACATGAAAAATAAAAAGCACTGGTAAATGTGAATATATATGTAATGTAAAAGACAGGAGAATGTATCTATGTTTATGCATCTTTGTTGGTGACCAAGGAATATAAAATAACATTTTACCATGCTGGGGACCAGGCTACATGGCTTGGGTCCTATCGACTCAAGGCCAGAGTAACCCTGCCTTTAGGAACAAAAAAATATGCAGAAATTCACATGCTTCCTAGCAGCATGGAGAAAGCTAGTAACTGCTGCGTTATAAAGACAAGAAAACACTGAGGACAATCTAAAGAACGCAGGCATATTGATATTGGAAAGAAATTATTCTCTATTTCTTTGTCCCCCATTTACTGCCGTTGATGTTCCATAAAAATTAATCTACCCCTTCCCATGCACGTCTCACCTGAAATAAAAGTGGGCCAACCACAGATATAGTTGTCTGTCCACTAGAGGCCGGTTTCTCCCAGTCACCTTGTACCCTGAATATTGACTCTCGTCTTTCTTTATTCCCCTGCCATGCTATCTACAGAGGTCCAGGGCTCTTGTCAGCCCCCAGTACACCTCCTATCATATTTAAATAATAGCTTCATAAAATAATAATTATCAAATTGCTCTCATAAAAATATGAAAGGGAGAAAGGATGGAATGAACTTTTTATATAGTATCAAAATCAACTTGTTATGAATTGGAACCTGATTATTTCACTTTAAGTAATCCTAATCCCAAAACAATCACTAAAGAATTAATCTGCAAAAATAAGTAATTATATGAGAGGAAGGGAAAAATCTCAAATTAGTAACCTAATCTCCCATTTAACAAAATAAAAAAGGGGGTCACAAACACACAGAGAGAGAAGAGAGCTTTAGAGTTTTGAATGGAAATAAATGCAATGAAGCATAGACCAAAAAGGTACAAAGAACTGAAGTAACAAATTGATTGCTATAAAAACTAAATTATGAATTACAATAAATACACATAACAATCCAATCAGAAGTCAGGACTTGACAGAATGCATAACTTAAAAACTTCATCATTCTACTATATTTATTCAGAAGAATTACATTTTAGACTTAAATATGAAAAGAACCTTAAAACCAAATATTGGAGAAAGCTATAAGGTGCAACTAATAACCAAAATAAAACTGGAGCAGCTACATCCTGTAAGAAAACATATATTATAAAAGCCTTTATTAGAGTCAGACAGAAATGTCAAATTGTAACAAGGACAGTACTGCTCTATCTAGAGTATACAGTTGAGATATGTATGCACTTAACAGAGTCTCAAAGTTCATGATGCATGCTGTAACATAAATGAAAAGAGAAATATCCAATACAACAAAAATAGCTGGACACTTTAATATTATTCTTTTAACAACAGAAAGTAAACACAAAACAACTGTGCATATAGACCTTTAAAGTGTGTTACATAAAAAAAAATTTAACATTCTTTTCAAATAGAGACCATTGACTTAGGAACTCAAGTCTAAATGAGGGTTGATTATAACTCAAGTTGGTTGTAAGTAAAAATTACTTTTTCCATATGAAAGAATGGAAATGCCTGTAATGCATTCTGAACTTCCCAGTGCACCACTTAAGTAACCTTTTCATATTAGAAAAGGGTTACATAATGCGTGTAATGTACCAGAAATACCAACAATTTTCCTACTGTGTTCACCAAAAAGTTATAAAATGTGCCTGGTTTACCAGAAAAATGTCATACTCTGCTTACAATTAAAGTTGACATCTCTGGCTTGTAAGAAGGGAGCATGGAATGGAAGGTATTTATTGTTTGCAAGGAGAGTTCCCTTCCATAACAACATCAGGAATCTGGATCTCTGTCTTATTTCACTCCCTGGCATAGTTTGTAGCCCACTATGACCTGTTTCTGGTTCACTGGGTCTCAACCTTTTTAAAACTAAAAACTGGTCTAAGGTTGTTGTTTGTCTTTTCTTTAGCACTGTTCTTTTTCATTGTGATCAATTTCTTTACCTTTTCTTCCTTCTTTTGTAGCTTTTTGAGGTCCATTTTGATATTGTTTTGTTTTGAAGTCCTGCATCACTTTCATTGTGTTGTTTTGATTGATTTTATTCTGTTTTGTTTGATTTTACCATATCTGATGGTACGGACAGCTATTTTGAAGATAACAAGGCATTATGGTAGTCATTGTTGATTTCCTATTATCTTGTTTTGAAGTCCGGTATTATTTTCACTCTTTTGTTTGGATTGCTTTTGTTCTTCTTTATTATGTTTGTTTTATTCTTTTTAAAATAAAATTTTAACACACTTAGATATGCTACAACATAGATGAACCTTGAAAACATGCTAAATGAAAGAATCTAAAGAAAATAGGTCATATATTGTACATATAAAATATTGATTAAATGTTAATATTTTTAATATCCTGGATATCATATATCTAAGGTATTCTATTCTATTTCAGGATTTTATGTGTAAAAGAATCAGCTCAAAGCCAATAACTATAGAAACACTTATTTTTTAAAATCAGTGATTCACAAAATTATGTTGCTTTTAAAAATTACTTAAAATTTAGTTCAAAGAAAAAATAACCACATCAAGATCTCTGAAGGGAAAAGAAAATAGTCAAATGTTTTCCACGTATTTGGGAGGCAGAGTGAGGCCAGTGTAGATTTCCATTCTGGAGACTATTATCCAACAGCTATTTCTTTGTGTTTTTAAAAAGTAATACAGTAGTAATAAAAGTTTCTTTAAAAATTCTTTCTGTCTAGTGAAGCATAAAATGAATGTGTGAAAAGCTTATTAAATAAGCAAAAGAGTATCAATAATTGGGGTCTCATTTTATTAGAAAACTTTTGAAATCAAAAGAAATCACTAACAGAATGAAAAGACAGTCCACAAAGTGGGCAAAAAGTTTTAGCTAACTGTCCTTCACACAAGGACTTCTGTTGAAAACATATAAATAACGGAAAAAAAAAACCCAATCAGATCCCCAAATTCAAAGACTCAATCCAAAAATGGGCAGCTGAAATGAACATACACTTCTTAAATAAAGAAATACAAATGGCAAATGTGTGAAAAAATGTGCAACATCATTGGACAACTAAGAGATGAAAATCAAAACAACACCGAGATTCTATCTCACCCATTAAGAATGGCTATCATCCAGAAATTAACTAATAACAAATGTTGAAGGAGCTGTGAGTAAAAAGGATCCTTTTTCCACCATTCAGGAAAATGCAGATTGGTCAACAACTATGAAAATCAGTGTGAAGATTCCACAAAAAACTAGGATTAGAGGTCCCATTCAACCCAGCTATTCGAGAATTAAAAACATCATATCACAGTGATATATGTACATGTATGTTTTTATCAGCACAATTGAGAATAGCTATATCTTGGAAGCAACCCAAATGCCCATCAACCACAGACTGGATGAAAAAGATGTGGTATTTTTATCCAATGAAATACTGCTCAGCCATAAAGAAGGATAAGCTAGAGTCATTTATACGTAAATAGATGCAACTTCAGATTTATATCATAAGTGAAATAAATGACTCACATGTGTAAACACTGCTTTGTATCCCTAGTGTAAGAAGCTGAGAAAGTAAATAGGATCCAGAATGTACAATTGATATTGTGAAGTGAAAGGGAGCTGTTCAAAGGGAAAGAGAAAGTGAGAAGGGGAAAAGGAGGGGAAAAAAGAAAGGAAATAGGAAACATAAATAAACACACAAACAATAATTACATTACTAATTTATATTAGTTCATTGAAAAAACGTGTATGCCTGTATTTTTGATGAATTTTTCATGACTATTGCTTGGAATAGAAGAAAATAATAATACACAATGCACTAACAATTGTTACTCTCCTACAATCTTATTTTGAAATTTCCACCATTGTTCTTTAATTTTTTTCTTTACAATAATAAATAGTAAATAAATAAGCAAAAGGAATTACAAAACAAAGATTCTTGTATCAAATTAATGATCTACTAATATTGTTTATTATTTACGTACCTCTAAGAAAAAATACCTATAGGGTCTCGTAGGCCCTGAAATATACTTTCTTCCCTAGAATGTTTGCTCTGATGAGATAAAAGATATTTCCATTTCTTTTCTCCATACTTTGCTTTGACCTATCTGCTGGCATTTATTCCAGTCAATATTAACTGTGCTTGCCTTAATGTTAATTTTAACTTTTGTAGTTGGTGCATAAAAAAAGAAAGAAATGGTGATTCTGTAAGGAAGCAGTCTTATTCCAGAATACTTCTGTTGTCTTCATGGATTAAAGAGGTGATAGGGAAAATGTCCTGATGAAACTTGCTATCCAGCTTAGATCTGACAAAAACAAATTCTAGTGCAGTTATAACTCTAGCTGCAAGAAGCAGCACACAGCATTAGTTCCAGAACTGAATTCTATATAGGAAAAATAGGGTATAATAGCATCCATAGCCTTCTAGGAAAGATTAATTTGCCTTGCATTAGTTAGCTGGTCCATGTGTAGGTAGATCCTTTATTTCATGGGTCCTTTATTCCGTGAAGTCATGGATCATATTTGTGCCTGGACCCCAATCCATGGACAATAATTAATAAATTCTGGCTAAATTTAATTAGTAAGTTCTAGAACAAAAAAATTATCTTACACTACAATTTTTCTGAGAAGCGAAGTAAAATAACAAATCTGAATGCTTCTGATTGAATACTTACTCCATGATGAGTATTTCAGCATATTTCAGCAATGAGCAACTTAAGGTTTTAAAATCTTTAAGAATATAAGCCTTTTAAGACAACATGAAGTGATCTGAGATTTAATGGACTATCAAAATGAATTTAAGAGAAAGAATATTTTTTATTCTAAACTATTAGGCTTAGTATTTTTCTTATGATTAAAAGATATTTTAATGTAACTTCTCTCTCTTTTTCTTTCTCCCTTCCTTTTTATTCTATACCATTGTCTAATACTGACACCTTACAGTTACTATTAACTGATTTTCAAGTCTAAACTGAAATTATATGAAATAATCTAAAAGAAATAAGGTACTTCAAATTAAATTGGATAAAAGCACAAATACAAAGAAGAAACTTTAGTCCAGCATGGGCTAAATTCCACCTATAATTCCAGCACTTGGGAGGCTGAAGCAAGAGGATCACATTGAGTTTGAGGCCAGTCTGGACTTCACAGTGAGTTCAAGGCCAGTCTTAAGTGTATAGTGAAACTCTGCCCCAAAAAAGTAAAAAAGAAAGAAAGAAAAGAAAAGAAATTTTTAAGATAATTTCTCATACCAATAATGAATAGAGATAACATTCTGCATTGCTCATTATATTGCCGGATAAATTAAAATTTGGTTCAAAGCTTGTTTAAAACATATGAATCATTTCTCAGTATTTTGAGTAAGATCAAGTTCAAACACATGAATCACAAGCTTACAAAAAATAAACAGATAACCTAGCAAACCTCATTCCAGGAACCCAGTGCATTCATAAGCAGGCAAGAACCAGGTAGCATGCCTTGCCTTCTGTACATCCAGTTTAGAAACCAGAGCAGATCCTGATCCCCAAAGCCAGCCCTTCTTACTAAGTTCTGAGATGCAGTACCATTTTCCCAGGGAACAGAGAATACCATGCTAGCCAAGTCCCTGGAAATAGATTCATCAGTCACAGACCTCTGACTAGTTTTACCATCAACTTCAAAGACACAAAGGTTCTTGAAAAGGCTAACAACAAAATTCAATGTGATATTATTCCAGCAAGTGGTACACTTCACAGTTTTGCACCTCACAGTGTTACAGCTCATCACAAATGTGCAGCAATCCAAGACCAAGAACCAAGTGGCAACCAAGGTTTGGAAGCAAGCATACAGCTTTATTTACAGTGATAGGCCTGACTGAGATTACTCACTAAAGAGTCAGGCCACCAACTCTCAGCAAGTAGGAGTTTTGTACAAATAAGTATGAGGTACAGAAACAGAGCGCTTGCCATTAGTTGATTGGGCAGAAAGTTACACTGCGTTTCACCTTTTTTGGATATAGCAAGAATAAACCACAGGTACATGATTGGTTAAGAAAGTTACATTCCAGTATTAACTATTTTACATACAGGGGAAAGAGAGTTATGTCATTTTTGGGGAGACAGAAATTTATCAGGGCTTACCGAAGGGTGGAGGCTCCCAGTCTGGGAGCAAGTGTTTGCTTGTTTGTTTGTGTGTTTGTGTGCTTGTTTTTTGCTTTAACATGAGAGAACAGGGATAAATAAAATTAGAAAAGCAATGTATGAACAAAACTAGAAGTTTAGTAAAGAAATGGAAACTAAAAGAAGCAAGAACAATCATAAAACTGAAAAACATAGTGAGAGAAAAACATTCAATAGAAAGAAAAAAATTTTACAGGGAGAAGAGAGAGAGAAAAGAGCAGAAAGATTACTCAAAGAAATAATGACTGAAAACTTCTAATGCATTGGGAGAGATATGAAGACCCAGGTCCATAAAACTAAAGGTCCTCAAAAAGATCCATACAAAGAAGTTATCTCGAGAAATACTGTAGTCAAACAACCCCAAGGCAGAGCATGTTGACAGAAGCAAAAGAAAAGAAACACATACAGGAAAATTTTTGTAAGGTTACTAGTGAATTTAAAAAAAATTACAGGAGGGTAAAAGTTATTACATTCCAAGTACTGAAATTAAAAATATGCCAATAAATATAATGTATCTGAAAAAGCTACTGTTCAGAGATGAAGAGGTAAAGCCATTCCAAGAAAAATCCTAAGGGATTTCATTGCCACTAGACCTGCCTTTTGAGAAATGCTGAGTGGAGTTCTTAAACTTGAAATAAAATGAAGCTATATATAAAAAAGATACTAAATATAAAATTCACTGATAATATTAAAAATGTAGAATTCAAAATATTCTAATCTTATACATACATATATGTCTACCTCTAGTACAAAAGCTATAAACGCAAAAATATAAAGCTACAGGTATAATAATTTGTTAGTAAGTTTATGACACAGAGATGTAAACTTACAATATCAGTGCATAAAATGTGGACAAAGGAATGAAAATACTGAATTTCTTATGTGATTGAAGTTATTATTGGTTTAAAACATATTCTTATGACTATTGTAAGATTTTTATGTAAGCCTTACCTTAGCCAGGAACAAAAAAATCTCTGACAGATACACAAACAATAAAGCCAAATGCACACCTCTTCAGAAGCTTAGCAAATCACAAAGTAATGCACTAACAGACAAAAAAAAAACCCTACAAAATCTCCTGAAACCAAATGGAAATAATAATACTTTTTGATCAGTAACTATTTTATGTGTAAGGATTAAACTTGTAAATCAAAAGACATAGAGTTGCTTTCAAAAAGTTTTTTAGAAGATAGATTAGAATAAGATTTAACAGTTTACTACATACAGATTTGTTTTAGTTTTGAGCATACACCTGGGCTGGAAGTAAATGTATGGAAATGATATTTCATGTAATTGATAATCAATAGCAGTGATGCCTGTACTTATATCAGTCAAAATAGCCTTTCACTCAAAATACGTCACACAAGACAAAGATCATTATATAATAACAAAAAATTAAGAGAGTAGAACAATTCCAGATTTGCATGCCTCTAACATTAGAGCACCTACATTTCATTAAAAAAATATTAGTATATCTGGAGGGATAAACAGCAATAAAAAGACTTCCTCACCCAATTTTCCACAATTAATATATTATCCAGACTTGAAATCAACAAAGAAATAACAGACTCAAATAAAATTATGGGTCAAATGTACTTAAGAGAATCTTACAAAACATTTTATCCAACAGCAACAGATTTCTCAGTTATACATGGATCATTCGCCAGAAGTAACACAAAACACTATAACACAAAACAAAGTTTGTAAATTTAACATTGAAATAACAAAATAGTCTCTTCAAGAAATAACGTTGATTTATTTCACTTATGAGTATGGTCTCAAGTTGCATCCATGTACCTTAAGATTATCCTTTTTTTATAGTTGAATAATACTACACTGTGTTAAAATACCACATCATTTATCCATTCCACAGTTGATGGGCATTTGGGTTTTTTCCAATATTTAGCTATTAAAATTTGTGCTGCTATAACATGGGTGCACATATGTTGCTGTGGCATGTTTTCAGTTCTTCTGAGAAAACACCCAGAAGGGGATGAATGTATAAATATCATATTATCTCTCTAGTGTAAAAAAAAAACTGAAAGAGTAGGTAAGATCCAAAATGTAAAACAGGTATTGTGAAAATGAAAGAGAAAGAAAGTACTCAAAAGGAAAGAACAACTAGGATAGGGGAAAGGAAAAAAGAAAATAAAAGATATGCATATGTTAAACAAGATATGTGTATATTGTATATATACAAGATAGATAACTATACTACTAATCTCTGTTAGTTCATCAAAAATGTTTGTGCTTTCATTGTTAGATCATTTTTCATGCTTTATGTAATTATTTATGTAGTACGTAGTGTTAATTTCTTATTTTGTTTTGAAATTCTGTATCATTTTTATTTTTTGTTGTTTTTTTGTTTTTAAAATACAAAGTAACAGTGTTGAGAAAACTGAACATATAAATCCAAAAGCATAAAATTGGAGCTTTATCAGATACAAAAATTAACTTGAAATGAGTTAGACTTAATTATAACAGCTGAAATTATAAAAATTCTATAAAATAAGGGAGAAGACTGCTTTTGGGAATAATTTTTTACATGACACCAAAAATGTACACCAAAAATACCACAAAAATCAACAATCATGATTATATCAAGCTTAAAAGTATTACACAGCAATGGAAACAGTCAACATAAATAGAAACACAACATTTTGGATGGAAGAAAATACTTGCAAATCAGATATTTGATAAAAGTTCAATTTCCAAAATATCTAAGGAACTCATACACCTCAAAAGTAAAATGAAACTGATTTAAAAATGAGCAGTCTTCTTTTCAAAAAGTCTTACAAATTATTGCTCCCCTAGTATATGAAAAGATTTTTAACATCACTAATCATCAAGGTAACACAAATGAAATAACAAATCATCTCACGGTTTTGGGAAGTGCATATAAAAAAGAATGGGTCCATATCATTAGTAGGAATATAAATTGGAGAGAATATAGATTGGTATAGTTACTATGGAAAGCAGCATGACCTTTTCAAAAAAATTACTAAATCATATGGAAATTCCATTTCTAGGTATATACCCAAAGGAAATGAACTCAACATCTTGAAGAAAGATTTTCACTTTTATTTTCCTTGTAAGATTATTTATAATAGCCAAGATATAAAAACAATCTCAATCTCTAATTATGGAGAAATGGATAAGGAAAATGTGAAATATATTGGATTGTTTTTATTCACAAAACAAAAAGATATTTTGCCATTTGAGTTAACATGGCTGAATCTGTAGAGGATTAATATAAGTGAAATAAGCCACACACACACACACACACACACACACACACACACACACTTTACATGGTCTCATGTAAAGTCTTTAAAAAGTTGAACTCATAGAAGCAAAAAGTAACAAGGTGTTTATCAGGAATGAGATAAGGAAATTCACATATGTAGACTGAAATGTATAAATTTTCAAGATGAGTAAATTATGGAGCTTTAATCTACAGTATAATAACTACAATGGGTAATACTACAACAATTGATATTTCAAGTGTTGCACAATTTAACTTTTCTCTGTTCTCATCACAAAATAAAAATTTAAGTTTCCACAAAATGAAATTTGAATTAATTAAAATTCATGCCATGAAATCTAATTAAATTTAATCAAGTTACACTAAAATGATGGGGAAGAGAAACACACAGAGAGAGAGAAAGACAGACAGACAGACAGAGAAAAGAAGTATAGGATGATTTCAACAGATGGCATTACCCTAGCATGAGTGATCCTAGAGGATGCCGTACATCACAGAAAGACCACTAGACTGCAAACCCTTACAGAAGAAATTGAAAATGCATGTGCAGAAATCTTGATGGCCGAGGTTACCTAAGCAGTAGTTCACCATACTAATAATTGCCTGAAAGCTAATGGTAACCACTTTGAGCATCTCTTGTAATTGTAAAGACAAAAATTAATCTCATGTTGTCTTAATATATTTAGTATTTAAAATTTATACAAATTTTTCTTTTATTGAAATATATGATTATATATGTATATCATGTTATACACCTTAAATATAAACATTTTTTGCCAATTATAACCCACTGAGCAGGACAAAAACAGTAAATAAAACAAGAAATATGTATATAATAACCCATTTATTAATTTATTTCATAAGTATTTTAAAAGTCATAAAGTAAGTACTTGTTGCATTCAATACATAACTTTCCTGGGGCCAGTGTTCAATCCCTAATTTATAAAAGGATTAAATGAACAGGAAAGTATGTAAAAAATACATACTTTCATACATACATAGTTGGATCTTGTTCTCATTATTCATTTAAGAAATTTACTTACTTTCAATGACAGTTTCTGATTTAACTTTATTAGAAGGATAATGGAACCATATTTATCTATGACCCTGTAGGTAAAAAATTTATGTTGAATTATTTTGATCTTTCAAAAAGTTACAGCAAACCACAATTGTCATTGAAATTTGAGATGAATGAACAGTTTCATAAATAAAGACAATCACCTCTAAACTGACAGCCCTGAAAGCCTAAGGGGGAGATCAGTAGCCACTAGTCCCGAGGCTTGGAGCTGACCAGCACTCTTAGACTCTGATAGGATTCAGGGGAAAAGCCCCTGTTCCTGTAGGCACAGTGACATAAAATATCCCGTTCCCATCCCTCGGCAAAATTTACTGTCTCTGGGGAAGTATTATTGCAGAATGATAAGTAGTGTACATTTAATCTTTGTCCTCAGTTCTTGACACAGAATTCTGACTCTCTTGGCATCTGCTGGGTGACAAGAGTGTCTTTTGTTCTAATGGATGACACTTACTAGGTTTCTGACTGGAGATGAGTCACCAAAAGTCTAAGTCTTGATTAAAAACTTAGAACTTTTAACCTCACTCCATAATTATCCTGGAAGAGCACCGGAGATTAAGTTAATAATGTACTACGTCTGTATGTTGAAGCCTCCATATAAATCCTTGAACCAGTGGTTTTAGAAAGCTTACCTGTTCTGAGCATGTACAAGTCCTAGAGGGTATCTGGCAACCAGGCTGTTAATGCGCTACACTTTTTCCTACACATTTTTCACTGTCTCCTCATCTGAGGATTCATCTGTATCTTTTACAATAAGAAAAGTGCTTCTTTGTGTTCTCTGCACTGTACCTATAAAATTGATGGAAATCAAGGCAGGGATTATGGGTCAGATCTGTATCTGACTGGTCAGAAGCACAGGTTAAAACCTGGGATTTGTGATTGGCATCCAAAGTGTGGATGATTTCATGAGAATGTGCCCTTAACCTTGTAATTTGACTCTGACCCCATATACAGTGTCAGAATAGAAGTGTAGATGCCTGGTCAATGTCTACTGGAGAACTGGTTGATAGAGGAGTAATCCACATGTATTTTGCTGATCAAAAGGCTCTGTGTTTTAATATGAGAAGAGGATGTACTTTTCTCCTCCAGGGATCAAGATGTATAAAGTATTCCCCCATCCATTTGGACTGTCCTGACACGGATAAAAGCCATCTCTGGGTAAAAGCATAAGAAAAACATGAAAGATCTTGAACTGGGGAGACATAAGTCTTCTGCTTGTGGGGTAAAAGCCAGAAAATTTTCCACAGTTGAGGTCTCAGTTCAGCTGTTGTGCCACTTTAGATTTTTGCACTGACGCAAAAGTAATTTTATTGCCAGTTAATGGACAAGAATGTTAAGAAACCCCTCTGGACTTTGAGGTGCAGGATCTGTTTAGGAAAAAACTGGCCCAGGAAATCTGAAAATACCTGTCTGGCCCCCCACACCAGCCCTGCACCAAATAACAGCACCAACTGGCTGCAGCTAAGACTGCAGCAAAATGGCCAAGTCCCCCGCCTGGCACAGGTAACAGTCTCCTACCAGGAAGGCGGAACAAGAACAGTGAGGGGCCTGCTAGTCCTGCAGCCCTCGCCTGAGTGCAAGTGACTTCATTCACTACTGGAGAAGTCCGCAGCCTGTGAGCTGTCCAGGAACTCAATCTGTGGAAATTTGGGGCCCAGCTCACCTACCGACTGGACTGGAATAAAAACTAATCTTGTCATTGAAAAAGAAAAATGCTCAGAAAAATAAAAGAGCAAGCCAGAATGGGAAAATATTTGCTAAACACTTATCTGAAAAAGAGGATTTCTTTCAAGAATACACAGAAAATTGTGTTCAGTAATGAAAAATAAAACCTAATAATAAAAACACAACACATACATCAGCACTTCATCAAAAAATATTATAAACAGCCAATCAGAACCTGAAGAAGTACACATCATCAACTCGAAAATTAAGATCTCCATTATGATGAAATTCTACACGTTCACTAAAATGGTTAAAACTAAGAGATATTGAAAGGAGATTAAAAAAAAGCTGAAACGTCTATGTTATTAGTTAAAATACAAAAACTAGAGCTGATTTTGGGAAAGTTTGGCATTTTCATAAAATGTCAAATATATACCTAAGAGGTATACCAGCCATTTTTTTTCTAGGTACTTAATTACAAAACTTTAAAACATGCACTTACACAGAGTTACATGCAGGTATTTACACTGACTGATTCTGTAATAGCCAAAATGTGAATCAAACAAATCCCAAGCATTAATAATTAATAATATATATGCACCATTCTTACAATAAATGCTACCTGACAATTAAAAGAGGAAATTTAAACATATGCAGCAACTCTAGTGAATCTAAAATCAGGGGAAGAGAAAGAAGATACAAAAATATTTTACACATTACTATTCTGATCACAAAACATTCTAAAAAAACCAAGCTACAGTGACACAAAGATCAGGTTCTAGTTTGCTGCAGAGGAAAGAACCACCTGCAAAGACACACAGAAGAACTCTTAGATATGATGGAAATATTTTATATTTTGTTTGTGACAGCTTTCATGATTGACTGTACCTCTCCATATATATTGGACTCAAAGTCAATGAGTATCACTGAATGTAAACGCTTTTCTGGTTTTGCAGTGCTGGAGATCTAATTCAGACACTCATACATACTGCTTCCTTTTTCCCCATAGCTCCTCCAGCATTTGTTATTGGTGGATTTCTTGATGACAATCATTCTTTTTGGAGTGAGATAGAATTTCAGTGTTGTTATAATTTGCATCTCTCAAATGATTAATGATGCTAATAATTTTAAGTAGAGGGAAGATTTGATGAAGAATCATCTGATAAATACAAAATAAAGTCAGAATTAAAAACAAAAGGTTCTTGATAAGACAAGAAGGGATGTGAAACAAAAGGCAGAGGAGAGATTTATGTTAGACGGGAAGAAGTGCAGCATTTTTCATAGTGAGGAGGTCAGAATGCATGAGGATAGAGTTAGAAATGGGTACCGTTTGAGCTCTGAGGGAGTTCAACTTCAAAATAGTAGACTGAGATAGGGTTATTAGTGTGTTATTAGTGGAAATATTATACTGAAATTGTCACTGTTGTAGGTTAGTGGTTCAGTAGGAAACATGTATAATGAGAAAATCATGTCATTGTCTCCCAAGAGGGCTCATGGGTAATCATAGCAGATAGATTTTTTTCAGGGTAGCAGAAGCCATTCTAAGTGTCTGAGTTGTAGAATAAAACAAGAAATTTGTAGCTTATAAAACTACTGGAAGAACCAGGGAAATGTGATCTGGAAACTTACTTTTGGAAATATCAGAAGAATTCACAAAATGCTGCCTCCAAAGTTCATGGCTGACAGTAATACCAAATGAGTAATTTTTAGGACTTCAGATTCTGCTGGTATGATCTCACTTCTGCTGTCTGCCAGCTCTACATTCCTGCCCACAGCTAACACTGAAGAATTATTTCTCCTGTCGTTCGCAAGTAATTGAAATCCTACTGATATAGTCTCATTTTCAATCTTCATCTTCAGCAGGCCAATATAGCGCCTAGTGACTAGAAGTGTAAAGATGCTACTTACACTTTTATATGATTTGGCATCACCACATTTTAAAAAATAAAATTTCTGTAGTCTATTGTCTGGCTCTGAAATTTGGAAATCAAGAAATTTGGTGCTTCTAGTTTCTCACAGTTGGCTAAAAATTTCAGAATTTAACTCAAAACATTCAACATTTTAATAGCCTTAAGCCAGTATGTCAAATATAATGGTTCTCTGAACCACAGTAATAGAAATATGACTCCCTGTTTGTTGGATGCTTACCTTAGACCAGACTCTGGAAGCTTACATGTAATATTTCATTTACCTCTCATGCCAACCCTATGAAGTGAGCATTATCCTATCCTGATGAAGATGGTCAAGTCTAAGAAATTAAGGAACTTTCAAAGTTTATTGAATGGTGAACTGAGAATTGCAACAAAATCTCTTAATAATTGTTATCATCCGCTGTTTTAAAATGTTTCCCCACGATTAATGCATTATCTATAATCTGTGGGTTCAATATATAAAGCAAAATTCTACATCATCTTGGAATCAGAGCAAAGTAAATTGAGTAATTCTAATGTAGTGACATAATCTTTCTGCCAGATTAATTAGTCTAACACCCTTAATCTTAGTCTAAGGCAAAATCTCTGGATATAAGCAAAATGCAGACAAACATTTTACCAAGTCACGACACACATCATCTGGATTCCAACAACCACTGGTCCTTCTACCCGACAGAAACCCTCTTAGCTTAGTATTTACTGGTTCTGTGGCCTTTTGAGCTCTGACTAGAATCTCCCATATAGAACAGTATAAGGCATTCCAGCTCTACGTTTTCAGGCAGCATCTCAGACCTTTTCCAAACTCTTCCAACGAGCCATTTCCAAAGGCTCTTGAACCACACAGTCACATACTGTCACAGCAATGAGCCCACTTCTCTGGTACCAAATTCTATGTCGGTTACTTTTCTCATGTTGCTGGGACAAATACCTGATACCCAAAATTAAGGAAGAAGAGGTTTATTTAGTTCACGGTTTGTGGAGATTTCAGGCCATACTCGGCTGGCTCCAAGGCAAAGTGGCACGGGGCAAAGGGCAACAGTTCCTGGCAGTGGAAAACAGAAAAAGCAACAAGAGGAAAAATCTAGGAGCATACAAGAAGACTCTTTCTGCATATATCCTTATACAGTATGTAGGCTACTGAACCTATACTGAGTATCACTCACACCCATAATCCCAGCAGTCATACACTCCACTAGTCTGCCTCCACGACTGCATGATGCTTTGGGGAGGGGTCATCCAGTGACAAACCATAGCGTATGTGTTATGAGCAATATGTGTTAAAAGTCACGTTAATATTTTCAGGCAATATCACACATATATAAGACCTTGTCAAACACTTAAGTTTTTGAAGAGAAAACTTTGTATAAAGCCATCACTGAAAAGATGACTATTTTTAATTGCCATCCATTTTAGTTGACCTTTCTTTGTTTGAATTACTTGTCACTTTTTTCCTCCAATCATTTTTCATTTCCAGTCGAATATTTTTATTTTAACATAGAGTTGCTTTAGTTCTTACTATTTTCAATTTCAAAACTCTAACAAAACTTGTTCAGTGTTGTAATGCATAAATGTGTTAACTATATATGGGAGATGTGGGACTGCAAATTTCAAGTTTTAATTCTTAGTGACAAAACAACTTAAGATGAAAATATCTGTTTACTTAAATGTATACATTAAGCATAAATTTTAAATTCTCTGATGAAAATTTTTATAAGTGATTTCTATGCCAGAGAATATATATTTCTTGTTTGATACACAGTCCAATGTTTTGTATATGGAACTACAGTAATAACTTTAAAGGATTAAAACATAATCTTTATACTATCTGACTTCCTTAAATTAATCTAACAATAATGTGAATTTTTCATTAAAACAAAGGGTCTTTAGTGTAATCTCATGTTTAATTTTCTAGTTGCATTTCTGTAAACATTTTAGCAATTCATATTTCTATAAGACTTCAGCAATATCTTATAAGGGTATAAAAACTGAAATAAATGCTTTCTCTTCCATAAATTATTGACTAAACTGTGTTATATAGCTTGGTTTTTCTCAGAAGATCTAAACTTTATCTTTTCAAGTCATCAGGTATTCTAAATGACATTGGGCTAACTAATCATTCATTTAAAAAATAGCTATTGTAGGGGCTGGGGATTTAGCTCAGCGGCATAAGCGCCTGCCTTGCAAGCAGGCAGTCGTGAGTTCGAGCCCAGGTACCGGTAAAAAGCAAAAAGACAAAAAAAAAAAAAAATAGCTATTGCATGTTTGAATGCTACACATTAGGAATATACAGTTAAGAATAAAATCTATCCTGCAGTTAATTGCTGCTTGATAAGCAAAGCAAGTATAGCAGTTAAATATAAGATAAATTTACAAAGAGAAAGACTATATATATATATATATATATATATATATGCACACACACGATAGTGAGGATAGTTACAGAGCCCTAGTTTCTCAGTTCACTGAAAAGAAAGTTTTGTGCTAAACTTTTTTAGACAATATTTCATGTCTATATCTTGTACTCTGAAAAACTATTGTAAATATAACAATATGCAGTGTATTATTATTGCTACTCTCCTACTAGCCTGTTTTGAAATTCTGTTTGTTTTTTACTTTTTTCTGTTTAAAATTTTAAAATGCAAAAAAGATAAGTTATGAGATTAATAAGTATCTCAAGCAGATCACAGAGGTAAAGAATCATGGGAGGCTTCCACTAATCTCTAATCTGACATGAAAATGAAGACTGCCTTTGATGAAGGATCCTAAAAACTGGGAAGGAGTGTGGAGAAGACCCCATGATTGATCACAATATAGAGTAATGCTAAATTAAAACAAAGAAATTACAGTAAAAGATGTATTGCCACTAATATCCCTTAAAATCCATCCCCACACACACTTCAAACACACCTAATTCTTCTTGTCACTTTCTGAAGCATTTCTGGATGTTGTCTTTTATGAATGTCTCTGCAAAATACGATAAAATATGTGGTGACCACAACACATCAAGTGCCATCCAACAAAAAGGCAAATTCATAAAAATTTACAAATGAGTCTGTTTTATTCACCAGACCTGGCATACTTTAGGCTCTTCTTAAAGTCAAAAGAACCATGAAAAAATAAACGTTTTTAATCTTTTCAGGACAGCAGGGCAGTCATAACAGTACAACTAGAGATCGTCCAGGAAATGACAAGAAATTATTATTATTTACTTTTTAATCTAGGAAATAATGTGATATTTACAAATGGGAGTCTGATTTATTTCACTTATGAATATAATTTCAAGTTCCCTCCACTTATCTCTAAAAGCCTCAAGATCATCCTTTTTAGTAGACTATTTTCCATTGTATAAAAATACTATATATTTTTATCCATCCTACAGTTGATCGGCGTTTAGGTTGTTTCCAAGATTTAGCTATTACAAATTGTGCTGCTATAAACATAGTTGCATATATATCGCTATGCCATGACTTTTCAATTTTTCTTGGAAAATACCCAGAAGGGCAATAGCTGGATTGAATGGGACCTCTAATTCTAGTTTTGTGAGGGATCTCCATGCTGATTTCCACAGTGACCACACTAGTCTACATTTCCACCTATAGGGAAGCAGTGTTCCTTTCCCCACAGCCCCGCCAACATTTATTATTGGTTGATTTTTTTATTGCAGCCATTCTTTCTGGAGTGACATGAAATCTCACCGTTGTTTTAATTTGTATTTCTTGAATGACCAGTGATGTTGAACATTTCTTCATGTATTTATTTGCCACTTAAATTTCTTCATCTGAGAAGTGTTTGGTCATCTCAGATGTTCATTTTTGGGTTGGGTTTTTGAATTTTGGGGGGTCTGATATTTTTCAATTCTTTATATGTTCTACATATAAGTCTTCTGTTTGTAGATAAGCTGTATGTAACTATACACATGTAACTCTGTGTATGTGTGTGTGTGTATGCAAGATAGATAACCATACTACTATTTCTCAAAAATAAGTTTGTGCTGTCATTGTTTGATTGTTTGATCATTTTTATGTCTAGATTTTGTAACCTGAACAACTATTTCTAAGATAACAATATGCAACATATTAACTAGTGTTGATTTCTTACTTTTTGGAAATTCTGTATTATTTCTATCCTTTTTTCTGTTTTTACATTTTTAAAATAAAAAGAATTTTCTAAAAAAAGAAAAAAGTGACAATGAAGATGGGATCAGTGTGTTCAAAGCAAAGGGGAGGGAGGGATTTGAGAGGGATTGAGGGCAGTAGGTCTCTTATTAAATCTCTTTTATTTAAACAAGCACTCTAGTATTCTATCATGCTTTATATATTATTAAATGCCACCAAAGTGAAAATTCAGAAGAACCACCAGGGTGTCCACGATTAGAGTATGTGTAATGGATTTATAAATTAGAAAAGTGTATGGGCTTGACAGGAAAACAGAAAAGTCCCCAGAGAGAAGAAATGTTTGCTCAGAGATCTGTAAGTGATTCAATGTGATGGGAACCCAGAACACAACAATACATGGATTATGAATTTAGAGAATTTGACTGACTGGATCTCAAAAAGTCATGTGTCATGAACACAGCTTTAGAATTTACCCTGATTCCCCAGACAGGAAAATGGAAATTTCTAAGCACAGTGAAGCAGCAGGTCACATGCACTGATTTGTCTTCAGTGTTGATGGTACGCTAAGTGGTGCTACAGACCAAAAGCCCAGTGACAAATCAGGGAATGGCTACTGTAGGTTATGAAAGAGAAGATGTTGCCAACATGTAAGACATAGGTAGAAGGAATTTAAAAATATCATCACTTACTTTTTGACACTGATAATTGGATTCGTGATGGGAGATGATGTTGACAGAAACTAAAATCCAGGAGAAAAATTTTATGGCACATCCAGGTGAAGATATTCAGGAAAGAGAAGGATATGCTCATCCTGGTAGTAAAGCGGGTGATTTGGGCAAGTAATTTTTAAACACAATGAAAACAGAGTAGATGAACACAATTTAATAATGGTTCAGAAAACAAAATGTAATACTACCATTTATTATAACACTTAAAAAGAATCTAAAGATTATGAAGAAATCAATTAGTTTATTTTTATAAAGGAGGGTCAGATTTGGCTTATTTGTAAAAAAGGAATACTATACTAATTTTACCTTTCCCATATTCAATTTAAGATGTAAGCAAATTTCTTCATAATAAATGATTGGAGAAAAAAGAAATTGCCAGACAAATATACTACAATGCCGAGTTACTATTTTATCTATTTACTTTGCTCACAATTCCTTCCTCTCTTTCATCTTTCTTTTTCCTCCTAAAACCTTAATCTCAGGTATGTCACAAGACTCAATTCTGGTTCACTTTCTTGTTCCTCAGTCCCATTTGTGGGCATATCTTTTCTAAGATTAAGATTGTAACTGCCCTCTAGATACTCAAAAATTTGAAATCTCTGTTTCTAGCTCTGACGTTTTTTCTGAGACACAGATTAATATTCTTTTTTTTTAAATTTTATTTAAGGAGAAAAAGGAAAAAAAGCAGATAAAGGGTACAAGTTATACAGGTTTACAGAAAAAAATAAACAGTAGGAAATCACTAGTTAATGGATTACATATTGTCATCTTAGAAATAATTGTTCAAGTTAAAAATTAAAGCTTATAAAGTGGACATTCCAACAGTGAGACTGCAAACAGTTCTGTTCAATGATCCAACAAAACTCAGTAATATCATTATCTATCTTATACACTTAAATATACATCGTTTAGAGCACTTTCTTTTCCTCTCTTTTGTACAATGACAATTACACATTTTGGGTTTTGTTGCTCCCACAGTTCTTATTACTTCTTTGGAAGAGAGTAGTACCAAATGTGACATAACAGGACAGAGTCAGTCAAATCCAAAGGGTGGACATAATAGATAATGTAAAAGCATAATATAAGGTGATCAACAATGGTTACCATGATGCCTCCTACTATCTCTAATAGAATTGCCTATATCATCAGTTATAATAAAATTGAACAAAACAGTAAAGAACAAAACCAACAAAACCAAAACATTGGAGACATTACAGGTCTTCAAAAGTAGATAATAGTCAACCAGAATGGGCGTCATAATGAATCCCACTATCTTCACAGCTGTTGCCTAAACTTTCAAACCTGGTACTATCAAGCAAAACAGAATAGAGGGACATCAGTCAAAACAAGATGGTAAGAGCAACACAGGGCTTTAAATCAAGATAATGGAAAGTCAAAGTGGGTTACTATAATATATTCTGCTATTTTTTTATTTATTTTTCCCTTAATTAAAAGGATAAAAATAAAAAAGTAAATAATAAAATGGAGATTGAGATAAAAGAGGGCATAACAGCAAAACAGCGCAGATCAAAACATAACCATTTAAGCAAAATAGTGTTTCACCACAAGATAATCCCGACATAAAAGTAGTTACCATATTGTCTCTTTCCTTGAAATCTTTGAATATAATGTCGTATACTGTAGCATCAAATATATCAAAACAATGTAAAACCATTTAAGAGAATGACAGTATTACAGGGTATTTAGAATCAACTAACAGAAAATGAACAATGGTTTCTGCATAATATCCTTGTCTATAAAATTTTTTGCTTATACTATCATATATAATAAAATCCAATAAGATACAACCTGTTTAGACCAATGGAGACAGAAGAACAAAAGCTTGATGAGACTTCAAAACAAGATGATACTAAATCAGTATTAGCTCTTAAGACGTGATTTTCTCCAAAATAGCTGTTCCTATCATCCAATCTTCTCTGCCTCATTTCTGTTGAGCTCTTTTTCTGTCATTAGTTGTCAGTTTGTCTTCTTCATTTTGTTTTCTGCTCCATTCATTGTGGCCTCTCTGCCACTATTTCTGGATCCTTCATATTTTTCTGTTTTAGAATATCCTGCAGTATTCGCTGTAGAGTTGAATTGGTGGTTGCATATTCCCCTAGTTCCTCTTTATCCTGGAAGCACCTTGTTTTTCCATCAATTTCCAGGGATAGTTGTGCAGGATATATCAATCATGGCTCGAGATTATTATCTTTCAAAGCTTGAATTATGTCCCCCCACACTCTTCATGATTTGATGGTTTGTGCGAAGAAGTCTGCTGTAATTCTGATGGGTGTTCCCTTGTAAGTGATATGTTTCTTGTCTCTGATGGCTTTTAATATTCTGTTCTTGTATTGGATTTCTGGAATTTTAATTATTATATGCCTGGGTGTTGCTCTGTTTGGGTTGTAGGTGGCTGGGGTCCTGTATGCTTCATACAACTGAGTATCTTTACCTTTTGCTAAATTAGGAAAATTCTCCTGGATTATTTCTGTGAGTAGCTTTTGTGGTTCATTTGTTTGTGTCCCTACTTCTTCTTTTATGTTCTTAATTCTTAAGTTATAGACCCTCTTATCATCTTCTAGAGACACAGAGTAATATTCTAATCTACCTAATGAATAACACAGAAAAATTTTCTCCACAATCCATAGCCAACTAGTCAAACTACTTTACAAGTGTATCCTCTTGCTCTTTTGCAGTACTGGAGGTTATGTCCAGTACCTTCATGATGAGCTGTAGCCCCAGTTTTTTGTTGGTGTTTTGTTTTGTTACTTTTTATTATTTTAAGACAAGGTCTTGCAAAATTGTCCAACCTTGGCTTGATAATATCTCTTAGAATTTACTCTTCTTAGGAGTTACTATTAATTTTTATGGACTACTGTATTTAATTTTTCCCTCATTGAACCTGTAGTCCATCTTGCAACCAGAATAATCTGCAAATCATTCCAAATCAGTTTTTATGTGAAAGGCAATACAGAAAATCTCTTGTTCACATATTTTTGAAAGTGAAGGTCTTGAAACTCAGCAAAACAAGAGAAACCCTCTCAAGAGATTCAGACTAACATGAAAATGAATACTCTAAATCAGGCTAGGTGATAAATCATGATTATCATTCTAGTTTTCAGTACCTCTGATTCCTGTTCCTAAAAGGATATTAGAAAAATCTTTATCATCATTCTCATGATAGTTCTGTATTCCTACTGCTGTGTTTTAGTTATCACAACTCCTTTCTCTATAGACTTGGATTATTGAAATGTAATTATTCCTGTGATAGTTGCAGTTCATATTTTTGCATTCATTGAGTATTACCCCCATTTTCTTGTAATTATATTCTGACTTTTTCTTTGGCTAAAACTACAAGCCTTCAAAGTCCAATCAATACATATTTTTTCCTTAAGGTAGCATTCCCTGAACTCACATCTTAATTTAAATTTCTAATCTATTTTTGAACTTCAAAAAAATCTTGATACAGATGCTCATTAGCTTGTAATAGGGTTATATGTTGATAACAGTATGGAAAATTGAAAATGTTTGTAATCCACTTAACCTTCTGGACACCTCCTAGCAAAAGGCTACACCGTAGAGATTGAGTTGATTCCCTCATAAATAGACAGCTAAATGCAAGCTGTGGTTCATTGTCACTGCCTCCAATCACAAAAGAGTATCATACAAAGTATTACTAGCCTAGAAAAATTCTAAATTCAAAATTTCAAGTCTGATTCCTAATGAATCATTTCATCATTTTGTACTTAATAAGGCTCAAAAATTGTAATACAAACTATCATAAGCCAAAGACTATCTGTATTGAGTATCATACGCGTGGTTGACACATACATGTCTATATGCCTGTCTGCCCTACGAGGCTGTCAGCTCCACAAAGGTAAAGATAATGTCTCAGTCATGTTTAGAGCAGCTGTGAAGTCCCTAGAACTGTGTCAGTGTTTCAGGGATACATGTTGAGCTGATCTGATTAAAGAACATGATAATACACCAATACAGTTATGTGTACTTTCAGATCCGATATCATTTAGAATTTCCACCTATTTTAACACTACACCTTCTGTTCATATAACAGATACCTTAAACCAAGAGTAAGGATTAGAGAAGGATGAAAATAAAACTGAAGTTTAAAAATTAAAAAGTTTAAAATTTCTTCTGCTCTGGGCTTTATTTTACATTTAAAGCCTATCAGCTTTAAAGTAAGTTATACACTTACTTTCTTAAGTAGAAAAATAAATTGAGTGATTAAGATTAATTAATGATGCCAAGAGTATTTATGCTCTCACAGTTGAAGATGGACTGAACTCTAGCTGTTATACCAAGGACTTGGAGTGAGAAGGCAGTTTTGCTATTCTGGCTCTTACTCCAATGTGTTCAATGTCCTTGGGCAATTTCCTTAACTTCTTGGTTTGCTTGTATTTTCTGTACCATAAAAATATTTGTGATTACTCAGCAAAAGACTCATGGGAATTCTTATGTGAAAGGCAGTACAGAAAATCCCTTATCCACATATTTTTTAAAGTAAGGGTCTTGAAACTCAGCAAAACAAGAGATACCCTCTCAAGAGAGTCAGACTAGCGTGAAAATGAATACTCTAAATCACGCGAGGTGATAAATCATGAATATCATTCTAGTTTTCAGTACAAGGGAGTTTATATACTGAAACTACTATAAATTACTTCAACATGAGAAGGATTTATTTTGTAGTCACATAAGGCAGTCAAACATGTGTGGTCATCTTCCAGGCTCCCAAAATCTGTTTTTGTGCTACAGTATGCCTCCTATGTTGTTTACATAGTCATGTACAGTAAACATGCTTAAAAACTGTCTTCTAAAAATGACAAGTTGTTGAAATTGACTCATACTTTATTATACACTTTTAACTACATAGACAAGTACATAAAATCTATTTTGACAAGAAATAAGGAATAAATACGGCAGAATAATAAGGGTTTTGAATATGAACCTTTTCAGAATTTTATTAAAAGTTTTTAAAAGACTAAAGTTACATAACAAAGTATTTCATATGGCTTCTCATATAAATGTTGTAACTACCTACTTACTAATTTTGAAGGATTTTTTTCATTGTAAATAATTGAAAATGAGTTTTAAAAGTAAGCTGTAACTTGTATGGAAGCAGATTGTCCTCTAACTCTATAAAAATTTGATATGAACTATACACTTCCATAGTGCTTTATGAATAATCCCACAGTTCAAATCAACTACTCTACTCTGTTTGATGTTGCCACATAATTGAAAATATGACTAAGAGATAAGTTAATGATTAAAGCTACAGTTTTCACTAATTCAGGAATGATCAAAATAAATAATGCAAGTAATAATAAGAGCATGAAACAGAATAAATAACAACAATGTTTTGACTTTCTTGGAATTAATTATGGGTATATTCATAATCAATAAAAAAGCCCATACAACCACAGAATTCATGTTTGTAGTCATGAACACCTTTTGTACAGTCTAACTACAAATATTTTGATTCACTTGAGCCAAGTACTGAAAATAATTTAAATTCTGAATTGCTATTTTTTTATTTAGAGAAAAAAAGTAAAACAGAAAAAAAGGGTAGAAATAATACAGAATTTCAAAAAAAGGTAAGAAATCAACAGTTGATAAATTATATATTGTTATCTTAGAAATAGTTGTTCAAGTTATAAAATCAAAGCATAAAACGTGGACAATCAAACAATGATAGTACAAACCATTCTGTTCAATGAAATAACAAAAACTTAGTAGTGTGGTTATCTATGTTGCACACTTAAACATACATACAGTGATATCCTTTAGAGCACTTTCCTTCCCTTTCATTTTTACAATACCTATTATACACTTTATATCTTATTACTCTTTCAGTTTTTTATTATTATTGTTTATACTAGAGAGACAATATATATTTACAAATGTGAGTCTGATTTATTTTACTAATGAGGATAGTCTCAATTTGTCTCCATTTACCTATAAAAGCCTCAAGATCATCCTTTTATAGCTAAGTAATATTCCATTGTATAAAAATACATCTTTTTCATCCATTCTGCAGTTGATGGGCATTTGGGTTGTTTCCAAGACTTAATTATTACAAATTGTGCTAATGTATACATGGGTATACATATATCACTGACATGACTTTTCCAATTTTTCTGGGAAGATGTTCAGGAGGGGAACAGCTGGATTGATTGGAACTTCCAATCCTAGTTTACTGAGGAATCTCCATACTGATTTCCACAGTGTCTATACCAGTCTACACTCCCACCAACAGTGAAGAAGTGTTCCTTTTTGCCCACAGCCTCGCCAACATTTGTTATTTAAATTTTGAATTGCTAATTTTTTTAAAGAAATAAAAAAGAAAAAATTATTAATTCATCAGAGTAAATATTCATAAATATAATGCATTGATATTTATATTTTAGTTTATTAGCACTTGTGCCTATACAATGTTTATGTTTCTTGTGGGAAGATGGTGCATGTATATCACATTTTAACCCTTTTTTTCATTCCCTTTTTTCCCCTTTTCTCCTCCTCTTCTCATTTCTTATTCCATTCCTTTTTCTTGGACCATGTTTGTGGTATACAGTAATTATACTTGGTGAAAAATGTCTGCCAATTTTACAAGATTTGTATTCTGTATCTTCCACACTTTTCTCAACATTTCTCCTATTTGGTTCATTCCTGTAACTCTCTTGTCTAAGCTACTACAAATAATATTAAATGGTCTGCATACTTTTAGTATATTCACAAACGCTTTCCTATTTCCTACAACACACTCAGTCACCTTATCATTGACAAAAGGGCCAAAAACTTTCACTGGAAAAAGATAAGCCTCTTTAATAAGTGGTGCTGGAAAAACTGGCTTTCCTCCTAAAACCACACCCATGCCTATCACTGTGCACTAAACTAAAATCAAAATGGATTACAGATCTAAATATTAAAACAGAAACATTAAATCTGTTGGAAGACAAAGTAGGTAGAAATCTTGAACACATAAGGGTAGGCAGAGAATTCATGAATAAAAATCAAATTGCATGAGAAATACTTCCCAGAATCAATTAATGGGATCTCATCTTATTAAAAAGTTTTTGCTTGGCAAAATAAATCTCCAACAGAATAAAGAGGAAACATGAATTTAAAAAAAATCTTCAATTGTCCCTCAGACAAAGGACTTTTGTCTAGAACATATAAAGAATTTTTAAAAAGTTAGACCCCCAAAATTCAAAGACCCGATCCAAAAATGGGCATCTGAGATGAAACACAGGTCTCAGATGAAGTACAAATGGCAAATAAATACATGAAAAAATATTGAGCATCATTGGTCACTAGAGAAATGCCAATTCATCCCACTCCACAAAGAATGGGCAGGATCAAGAAAACCAAGAACAACAAATGTTGGAGAGACTATGGAGAAAAAAGAACTCTTGCACACTGTTGGTGGAAATGTAGAGTGGTGTAACCACTGTGTAAATCAGTCTGGAGCTTCCTCAAAAAGTTAGGATTGGATGTCCCATTTGACCCAGCTATTCCACTTCTGGGCATATTCCCAGAAGAATTAAAGGCATCATACCACAGTGATATATGTGCACACATGTTTTTGGCAGCACAATTTGTAATAGCCAGATCTTGAAAATAATCTAAATGCCCATGAACTGAGAAATGGATAAAAAAAAAAAAAAAGATATTTTTATGCACTGGAGTACTACTCAGATATAAAGAAGGATCATATTGAGGCTTCCATAGGTAAATGGACGCAAGTTGAGACCACACTCATAAGAAAAATAAATTAGACTCACGTGTAAATACCATATTGTCTCCCCAATGTAAGAAACTGAAAGAGTAGATAAAATACAAAATCCTCAATAAATACTGTGAAAGGGTAAGAATCTGCTCAAAGGAGAAAAAATAACTCAGGGAAAAGGAGAAAAACAAAGGAAAGTAAAAGAAAAACATAAATTTGTATCTACACTTAAGATAACTAAGATGATTGTGATACTAATTCTATTAGTTCTTGAAACAAAACGCTTACCATTCATAGGACCGGATCAATTTTGCATATTTATATCTGGTAATCTGAGGAACCCTTTTGAAGATTACTATGTAAAACATAACCTTAGTTATGTTCCTACCACCTTGTTTTGAAAGCTTATATTGCCATTGTTTGTGGCTCTTTATTATTGTTATTTGTCTTTTTTGTTTCTTGTTTTTCTAGTAATTTATTTGATTTTATTTTGTTTTTTCCTCTAATGCAGAAAAGATAGATGTTCATGTAAAGGCTTATACATGCTTAGAACACCTCCTACAATTTATGAGAATTGATTGCATTATGCATGATGACATGAACAGCTATTTTGAAGAAAAAGAGACATTATAGTAGCCATTGCTGATTTCCTATCATCTTGTTCTGAAGTCCAGTAATGCTTTTATTCTTTTTTAGAGTGTTTTAGTCTGTTTTGTGTTATTTAATTTCAATATATATGAAGATATGGACAGCTATTTGAAGCGATATTACTGTAGCCATTGCTGGTTTTCCTATTGTCTGGTTTTGAATGCCTATAATGCTTTCATTCTTCTGTTTTGATCAGTTTTATACTATTTTATTTTGTTTGAATTGATTTTTTGTGAAGATATAGATAATTTTTTAAGAAAACAACTTGTGGGGCTGGGGGTTTAGCTCAGTGGCATAAGTGCCTGCCTTGCAAGCAGGCAGTCGTGAGTTCAATCCCTGGTACCGATAAAAATGAAAAAGACAAAAGAAAAAAAAAAAAGAAAAAGAAAACTACTTGTATTGTTTTCTTCTGAACTGTTTTGTTCTGCTTTGTTCTGATTTGCTTTTTTAAGATAAAAAAATAATAAATAAATGTTGGTAGGACTGTGAGAGTGTTGTTCTTCAGTGTTGTTGGGAGTGTAGACTCATACAATCACTGTTGAAATCAGCATGAAAACTCCTAAAAAAAAATTAGGATTGAAAGTCCTGCTCCATCAAGCTATTCCACTTTTGGGTATTTTTCCTGAAGTATTGAAATCATCACACCACAGCTATATATGTACACCCATGTTTATAGTAGCACAATTTTTAATAGCTACATCTTAGAAACAAACCATATGCCCATCAACCATGGAATGGATAAAAAAGATGTGGTATTTTTATACAATGGAGTATTACTCAGTTATAAAGACGGAAAAACTTGAGGCTTTTATAGGTAAATGAATGCACTTGAGACCATCCTCATAAGTGAAATAAATTAAACTTGCCTGTGTAAATACCGTATTGTCTCTCTAGTGTTAAAGAAACTGAAAAAGTAAAGATCCAAAATGTACAACAGATATTGTGAAATTAAGGGAAAGAAAGTGCTCAAATGGAAAGAATTGCTGGGATAGGGGAAAGGAGAAAAGGAAAAAGAGAAAAGATATTGTACATATGTATGTGTGCATATGCATATATATATATAATAGATAACTATATTACTAATCTCTGTAAGTTCATCAAAAAGAACAGTTTGTTTTGATCACTTTTTTCATGCCTAAATCTTACTATCCAAACAACTACTTTATTTTGTGCCAGGAATCGAACTTACGACCTTGCGCTTGTGAACAACTGTTTCTAAGATAACAATACACAATATGTTAACTAGTGTTAATTTCCCACTATTTTTTTAAATTCTGTATCATATCTATCCTTTTTGTTGTTTTGTTTTAAAATTATCCAGATAGGTGGCACATGCATGGCTATAATCTCAATGCTCAGGAGGCTGAGGCAGGAGGGTCCTTGTGAGTTTGAGACCAGTTTGGGCTACACAGAGAGCTCAAGACCAGCCTGAACTGCTTGGAAAGATCCTGCCTCAAAAAGACAAAACATAAATTAAATAAAAAGTATATAAGCTAGTCTCCCAAGAAGCTTGGCTGTGCAAGGAGGGGGGAGACATAAGTGCAAAAGTTGGTGAGGATATGGGGCAAGAGAGACCAGTAGTAGCACAGAAAAGACTTGCTTAGTCCAGATACAGGGTACCTTAATTTTTGAATCTGTATATTCAGCTCTGTAACGTTCCTCAGCTCTATGTGATTCTGTGAGCTATTATCAGAGTTTGCTTTTAAAATCACAAATAGTAAAGTCTCTGTCCTAATAAAATAACTTTGATTGTTATTCATTCCTTGAAAAATAACCATACATGTTATTCATGTATGGTTAAATCATCCATAAATTTTGTTAATCTGACATCCTTGCTTTACTTTCAAGGTAGTCTTTTTGCGTACTAGTGAATGCTTTTACCCCTGAGATCATTTCAAGACTCAGACTACAGCCCAACTCCCTAGTGTTTAGCACGTTTTCTTTCTCATAGAAGATATGGTTTACCCTCTTACCATAATGCTTATCATAATACATTTCCTGACCAATTTGCATGTACCTCTGCCCCTCTGTGTGTGTGTGTGTGTGTGTGTGTGTGTGTGTGTGTGTGTGTGTGTGCATTTGTGTTTGGGGAGGAGTATATGTGTTCTGATAGGACTGCAAGGAAAGCTATAGTATTTAAGTAGAGAAGGTTATATATAATAAATTGTTGGCGTGTGGTATTTCATTCACCTCCCCATTCAGTCAGTCTTATTGAGCACTCACTGACCTGTTAGAATTCTTCAACTGCAAGTAATGACTTATGAAATAGCTCAAAAAATTTTGTCAGACTTCAAAGCGATTGCATGAAATCAAAGACAGACACATCGATATGAATTTGTCTTTAAAATAAACAAAAATTTAAGAAGTATAAATATTTGCTTTTTATGAGAATGTGAATAAACAGATATAATTACCCCTATTTTAAAGTCATCATTTGTCATATTTTTTTGGAAACACACTTTGTTGTATGTTCTAAAAACTTTAAAAATGGATTTATTTTGATGCAATTATTATACCAAATTTATTTTTATATTTAGTGAAGTATCTGAAATATAATTTAAAAACCCATGACAATAAATATGCTCATGAATAAGTATATACATAGCCCAAAATTGTGGAAAATATTTAGGTATTCATAACAAAGGGATGATAATTATGGCATATTTTGTAATTAATATGTATGTGGAACTATTTCCTTCTTTTATTTTACCAAAGAGGTCGAAACATGCTGCTCAACAGTATTTACTGAACTTCTCTATGGCAAATATTTATATATTCTGCTACAGCATTTATCCAAAAAACTGAAAATCTGTATCAAGTAAGTTACATTGTCATGGTGAGAGACAGATAGTAAACAATACCTATATTATGCTATACTTATGATTAGGCAATCACACCTTATTTTATTTATACTCAGGATACTATTGGGAAATGCAAAATGAGGCTCCTGTGGATAAGTAATTCACCAAAAATCATATAGTCCACAAGTAGCACAGCCAGGATCCAAACTGCCTCTTATCTTATTTGGAAAACACAAATTCTTCCAGGTAGATCTATGATTTTTAAGCCATTTTTCAATTTTGTGTTTTGAAAAATTCATCTTGAGATATAAATTCAAAGCACACCTACTAAAAAACTAGTTGAATTATTGACTTTCAGAGGGTAGAAAGTGTTCATTTTATGTTTTTAATTATATTTTTAATGGTGTAAGATTGACCATAAGATCCCAGACCTACGACCTTTTAGAAAGGTCACCTTGGAATGAAATAAAACAGTTCTCTAATAGACTGGTAGACTGTAACCTAATGAGAACATTTATATAAGCTTTTGGAGTGAATTCAGCACTCACTGGAAATCTACTGTATTAAGTTGTTGCTTTTAATACACGTTAGTAACTCAGAGTCTCCCTAAGAGAGCTTGAAAGTGTAGTGTAAAATAAGTAATAAGAAATTAGCTTTTCTGGATTCATTCCTGATTGCACAGCTAACAAATTATTGATTTGGACACTTATTTATCAAAGGTACAGTTGACATCAAAAATAAAAATATGCCATCATTCAAAATTTAATGATGTAAACAGCTAGATTTACCCCAGCTTTACTAGGCTAACTTGCCAGTGCATGGCATAAGCCAATGATAATAAGCAAAGATGATTTCATGCCAAGATATTGCAGTGTAAAGCAGAGGCTGTTACAAGGTTTCCATTCTATAATTTCCTATTAGATTTCTCTGCTCTTTTCCTCATGTAAACAAATGAATTTTTTTTTTTTTACATATGAGGTATATTAAACCAAGAGACTGAATTGGATAAGTGCTTGGTTTATGATTGTTATGACCTGGACACAGGCAAATTAAAGACATGAGTCCTGTTTTGAAAGGCCATGATTAAATGTTTCACCTATAACTGTTTGACAATGATGTAGTTTAATATGTTGGCATTAACTTTGCAATGGATCACATGAGAAAGTTTCAAACCAAATTCACTAGCATCAAGGATAGATACAACCAAAGAATTCAGATTCATCAAGTCTTTTTGACTTATAAATTTTGGAAGAAATCATCCTATATGGAAAAACATCTTGTATTGCAAAAAGACTGACAGAAAATATTAGCTTATTCAAATTCTATTTCTACTAGTAATTATGTCTCAGGAAGTTTATTATTATCTTAGAATCTGTTCCTCAGCTTTGAATTTTACATATTTTCCCAAATAAGAAAATGTAGCTCAGGTGGTCACACACACACACACACACACACACACACACACACACACCACTCTAACATAAACTAATAAAATGATAAAATTTTAATTCTTTATCTATAACCCCATGCTGATGATCCAGATATTTATTTCCATAGTAAAACATAGCCCTTATGAGTATCAATTAAATGTCATAAAACAAAATGAGCAAATTTTAATTGAACAGAAAGTTAAATAAATGAGACAGAGTATTTTACTTATATTACAGTAACGTTTGTAAAGTGCTCTTTAATCCACCATAGCCTTAATCATCTTATAATTAAGAATTTGTGTGTTCTCCAGATAATGGCTCATGTTGTAGTCAAGATTTCCAAAAATAGTTTTAATGTAGGACACATAATTTATAGGGCTATAATATTCACCCTAAGAGTGAAACATAGAAGACTGTAAGAGATCTGTCCACACAGTGGAGACCCAAAGAATCCAGTTGGAGGCCTAGAGCCCATGGCAATGTCCCATACAAGTCTCTATCAAGGATCTGCACTGGGAAGGCCCAAAGCCAGTGATGAAGCTGGAACATCTGTGTCAGTAAGATGAAGGATCTGTGCCAACAGCCTGAGTGATCTGCACTGGAGACAGAAGCAACCCTAAGGTAAGGACCCCAAAAGAGAACTACAGCCATCTTCGGCAACAGTGAGGACCAGAGCCCCTCTGATAATGATAACAGCTGAGTTCATACCAGTAAAACCAGCACGACAAGCTTGTCCAGGAGAATAAACACCATCCCATCTTCCCCTCAAGTTCTCCTTTTATGGTGTAGGCAACAGTCCTAGGTGGGCCTTCCTCTCCTAGAACAAGGCTGATTCAGTCCAGCTGGGTGTTATAAGTTGATCAACTGTTAATCCACTACAGGTCATGATACTGTTTTATAGAGTAAATGCTCACAGTTTTTAATTTCTAACATTTTAATTAGTAATCAAAAGTTTCTACATGGGAAAAGCACTTATTAATTTCTATGAAATATTTTATATATTTTTTTCTTTTTCTAAATGAAATGACAATAATTCTAGCACTCTGGAGCCTGAGACAAGAGGATTGGCACAAGTTCAAGGCCAGCCTGGGCTACATAGAGAGTCCAAGGACATCCTCAACTACATTGTGAGAGCCTCTCTTTAAAAAAAAAAAAAAAAAGATGAAATGACAAGAAGTTGAAATTATTTTTTCAACTATTCTAGAAAGAAACTAGTTATACACAGTAATAATCTGAAATCAAAGCTTCAAATGCTTAATTTTCAGTGTTAGACCAGCTCCTCAACTCAGCAAAAAGACATTGTAAGTTTGAACAGAAAATATTTACAATTGGATTTCTTTCAATACCACTTATCAAATAGCTGCAATATGCTATTGTGCAGGTACCAGAATACAAAAATACAAAGATGAACCTCTACCCTTGTTACTAAAAACTGCCTAGCAGTGGGGGCAAATTTGAGGTTAAAAACAGTTGAATTTTCTATACTATCTTAACATACTAAGGAAAACCATATCATTTAGATTCTGGCTTTAAGATGCTTGTGAGAAAAAATTTTAAATGAAAGCTTCCCGATGAAAATATTCTACATATATTTAATAAACATTTCCCAAGTAAGCCAAAAAATAATAAAATGTAGAGTGAAACAAATCATGACATTAAATTATTATTCAACTTGAATATAAAAATTGAAAAATTTAATATAGGTTACAGTGGCATATAAAGAACTAATATGTCTTAATTTGAATTTGAATAGCTCCATTTTCCTAAATATTCCATAAATAAATCAAATATATCCTATATATTAAAAATAAGTAGCTTGTATGAACCATGCACCACTGTGGGGATTGAGAGGACACTGCTGGACAAAGCCCTGCCAGCTGGTGCATGGGTTGGGAAATCAGAAGAACACACCCATAATCCCTAACCCACCATCCCCACCGCCAGAGGCAATTGGCTGATTCAGAGGACCCAGGATAAGATAGGAACTGAAGTGCAAAGAACAGCTTGATCCTTAAGTTGTTTCAGTAACTGCAGGCCTGGGGCTGGTGGTGGTCTGAGCACCTGGGTGGAGGACAGCTAGAGGACGGTAGTGTGCATTGTGGCAACTGTGAGGGATTTCCTTCTGTCTTGTTTTTGGAATCCAATGTCTTGTTTCATTTTACTGTTTTGTTTTATTCCTGTTTCTGGTAACCTGAGCACTAGTTTGAAAGTAACAATAGGCAGAATAACAGCCATTGATAAGTTCCTATCATCTTGTTTTGAAAACCCATATGGCTATTACTGATTTGTTGTTGTTGTTGTTGCTATCATTTTGCTTTGTTTCTGAGGTTTGTTTGCAACTTGATTTTTCTGTTTATTCTTTCTTCTTTTTAAAATAAGAGAAGTATACAATTGGTACTGTGACTTGAGAAGAAATGGTTCAAGGGAAGGGATAAACTGTGATGGGGGAAAGGAGGAAGGGGAAAAGGGAAAAAATATACATATACACAAGACAGTTAAGGTAGTTATACAGCTAGCTTCTGCTATGTCATGCTGCAGCAATATATGTGCACCCATGTTGATAGCAGCACAATTTGTAATAGCTAAATGTTGGCCAACCCAAATGCCCATCATCCACAGAATGGATAAAGAAGATGTATTCTTATACAATGGAACATTACTCAGCTATAACAAAAGATAATCTTGAGGCTTTTATAGGTAAATGGAGGCAACTTGAGACCATACTCCTAAGTGAAATAAGTCAAACTCACATTTGTAAATATCATATTGCCCCCTAATGCAAAAAAAAAAAAAAAAAAAAACAAAAAAACTAAAGAGTAATAAGATCCAAAATATATAATAGATATTCTGAAAATGAAAAAGAAAGCAAATGCTCAAAAGGAAAAAAAACAACTGGGACTGGGATAGGGAAAAGGAAGAAGATGAACGGTTATATGCATATAGGTGTACATATATATATATGCAAGATAGATAGCTGTACTACTAATCTCGGTTAGTTCATCCCAAAGAACAGTTTGTGCTTTCATTGTTTGATTGATTGATCATTTTTTGCCTAAATAATGTAGCCTAAAGAACTATTTCTAAGATACCAATATGCAATATATTAGTGTTGATTTTGTGTTATTTGAAATTCTGTATCATGTCTATCCTTTTCTCTGCTTTGAATTTTAAAAGAAATAGAGTATAAAAAAGTAAAGTAGAGTAAGATATTTATTTCTATTTTAAGCAGGTGGGATCATAGGGACCATTAAATATATGAGCCATATATACATTAAATTCTGCATACTGTTTGGGCTTTCTCAGCTTTCTACATTAACCCCCTGGATTTAAAACTCTTTATTAGACCTTACCATTATAACATTCATTTTGAAATATGACTGTAACACTGGTATCTGCTGTTAAAACTTTTCAATATTCTCATTACAATGCCTTCCATTAAGATGTTTACCTACTTCATCCCTGGGGAATGTTGTGACCTTTGAGGCCCCACCTCAGATCAACTAGTTCCTAGGGTCACTCATTGTCTCTCTTCGATTGTGTCAGTATCATATTCTAATCTTTTTTGCTGTCTTATATCACTCCTGTGCCCATCAGAATCAGCTTCATATCCAATCCAGTTGGATATTTGCTACCATGATTAATTTTTACATTCCTATAGTCTTTTAAAACATTATAATCATAAATTTGCCTTTGAGAAATCACAATGGTAACAATGATAAGTAGATTGCACAAGCAACAAATTGGAAGCAAGGACATTAACAAACTGAAGATAATCAGACTTTAAACTAGGGCAATCTCACACTCAGAGTTGTTGACCCTTTTCTGCTGTGATAATGCCATTATTTCCTGGGCTTTATTTTGGTTTTCTATCTCTTTTGTATACACATCAGATCCATAGTTTTAACAAGGTACAACCACAAAGACAGCTTTTTCTTTCCATCATTTCCATTAACTTTTTTCACTGACTTTAGTTTTCCCTTGACCTTGGCTTGATCTCCTTTCTTTCTACCCCAATTTAAATTGTTTTTGAAAAGTTGTGTTTTTCAATTGCCTATAATGGCTATAGCGAAATACACAATAGTTCATTTGATTATACTAGAAGGGTATATGCAAATTTCTCTCTTATATGAAGACAATTTCTGTACTTTTAAAATGTACTTTTAAAAATGTACTCTAAAACAAGTTTATTATGTTTTAAAAAACAACACATATATAGTGGATAATGTCAGCTTCTTTTTTCCTAAGTATGAATTGCCATTCTGCTTCTACTAGAAATAAAAACTTCTCTTTTAGAGAATTCCTCCCCACACACTTCTTCATTAGATAAAGAACAAGTGTTTTGTCTGTGATTTGAGTTGTGTTTTTTTCTCCTAAATAATCCATAGGGTTTAAGTAAAAGTGTCAATCATAGTCAAGTTCTCTGTTCTCCAGCAGCCATAGGGATATGCAGGCTGCCTAGGTATGACTGTGTACCTAAGTGTACCAAAGTGTACCCAACTAGGGAGCTTCTTGGAAGTTCTCTGATATAAATAGCTGGAAAGGACCAAAGTGCTTGAAGGAATAAGGCTAAGATTATTTGTTCATATTTCACCCAGCTGTAAGGTAATAAGGAATTAGACTACAAAGAATTTCATAAACACATAAGTATGACAGAAGAATGACAAGAATGACTAAAGATATAGATGAGACTCTAGATACAATGCTGTAATAAACACGAGATTTAGAGTAAATTTCTTAGTTTCAAATGAATTTTAAAGGAATCCAATAAATATTTAGGTGCCAGGAACTATTATATGTTTGTGTGAAGGAAACTGCAATTAGACTGTTTCCAAAATCTTGGTGCCTGTAACCTTCCAAAGCAGGAACATGGCCTTTCCAGTCTTCAAGCCAAGACACAAACTTAAGTGGAGGTTCATGAGCCACTCCTTCTGAGAAGACTACTATAAATTCACGTAGTCTGTATCTGGGACACTATCCACTCCTACAGCCATTAATTTCCCCAACCACAAATCCCAGTAGGCTCCTGATTTGGAAGAACCTCATATCCTCCAAGTCTGTGTCCACTTTCCAGTTCTTATAATCCATGTAAAGATGTCTAAACAGAGAATTTCATCACTGTACTGAAAGAAATTTTCCTATAAATGTTCTAGCCCCCTCATTTTTCTACCTTGTCTTCCTTCCCTTTTCCACTAAGACTAACTCCATTTTGTATCACCCATGAGATTTAACCAAGCAAAATATAGATCACTTAGAATTGTTGTAAAATGGATGGGGGTGGGGACAAAAGTCAAATAGCAAGCACATTTACTAGTGTATGTTCCACTGGAAGCCATCTAGTTGGAAGGAACCATCTCTTTGAATTACATATACAATCTGATTTGTGAGAAGTTGGAGAATGTCTACCTGGGATTTCACATTGTGATGGAGGCCAATGTACCATACTTCTAACATCCCTTATCTCCACCCAAACATTAGATATTTCGATCTTCGTATTTGCTTTCATCTCACAGACATCCTACTCCTCACCCTGAGAGACAGTAGCCTTTCCTGGAGATCAAATCGAGGGGTGCTTTACAAAACATCTTATGATTGGTTCTAAGACTGACTGATTACCTATCCCAAAGGAGAGGGCCTAGAAAACCCTCTGTGGTACCATGCTTTCTGTCTTGAAAATGAGGCCAAGTACATTAGAAGAATTTAGCAATAAGTAGAAATCTAACTTCAGAAAATTGATGAAAACAGTTCTGAACAGCGAAAATGTTCTTAACAATGTCTTCCAAATTCAGAAGTGCTCCCCAATCTACACAGAAGAGTCTGAATCCCATTAACGCCAGAGTATCTCACTTCTTTTTTTCTGAACCTGAGCCTGTCTCTTTGTCTCAGAACATGTCCTTCTGATTGTTTTGGCTGGGAGTCCAGATTCAGGGATGCTATGCCTTTTCTTTTCAAGGACACATCCCTTATTTTTTAATTCTATGTGTGCTTATAATGAAAATCTCTTCCCATACCCTAGCCAACCACTTGACTTCCCCATAGAAGAGAAATATTTTAGCTGAAAAAAGATATTTCATTTCATATTTTCAAAAATATCTTCAAAGTAATTGAACTCAATAAGGATTTTAAAGGAAATATTGTCTACATTGATTTTTTAGTCAATAATTATGATTGCAAAATATGAAAAATGATCACATAAAAACTTAAGTTCTGACAGATAGTCTACAGATATGGCATTTCACTACTGCTCATTCTTCTTTCATATTCAAAATTTCTCCAAAAGCTAGAATTATTTCTACTAAAAAAATCTATATTCCCCCAATCATATGTAGGTGTCAGTCAATTGATGTATTTAAATATAAAGATATTCTTAATATCCACTATATTAAGAGTAAATATTCTGACCAGCTTGTGCATGCATGTATCTAGGGACATTTATACCATCTGTGGATATATAAACAAAATGAATACAGAATGAAAGAATTGACTTAGGGCTCACTCAAAGTCAGTACTGTGCTTCATACAACTAAGCGTTGCATGTGAATAGTATCAGAGATCAGTAGTCTTGGAGACATACATAAGTAGCAAGTAATCAGTAAATGTGAACATGTCATTGGAGTAGGGAGGAGAGCATTTAATTAGGTGTTCTAGGCAAATTAAACCACCCACGAGTGTATTTTCTGGATGTGCCGATATTTTTACTGGCATGGCAGAGCTACATGATGTTATTTTCCAAAATTAATATATTTTTCTGGATAAAAGTTTGACCAAATCAGTTGACAAAAATCACATTTTATGTTTTGGATGAAGAGATGGTTTAAAATTGGCATAGCTCTAGAGGTGTCATATGTGGATGAATGGTTGCAAGGTTCTTAAAGGGGCTAAAATTGCACTCTGAGAGCTGCATTAAGTATACTTGCTTGGGAAGAAATGAAATCTGAAAATCTCTCCAAGAAAACTGACACTCAGTTTCATATGCCACTCCATTACTATTGATGATTAGCTCATTTTCCTGAAGAGAAAATGTTCCATATGGCCAATGATGAAAATAAACAATCACCAACATGAAATATATTCAACACCAAAAGTCAATAAGGTAATTAACACTGTGTTGGTACTGTCAACAATACTCACAAATTATAAGATATGATCATTGTTATAACATCCATAATGAAAACTGAAGACAGGACATCAAAATATGTAGGAAGGAATACAAAATTTAAATTACACGTAAATTATTTTTCCCACCATATTTGTCTGGTTAATTTATCTTTCAAGATTTATTTTACACATGGCCTCCTTTGGGAAGGATGTCCCAATCCATCATACCTTCATTTCCCCAGTTCCACACTGCTTTGGTTGATACTCCATCTGTGCCCACCTCTGGTATTGAGGGGTCACACTGTATCATCACTGTTTACCCAACTTGAGGGTCAGGTCTTTTCATGTTTGTTTTCTCTGTGTTTGACATCACACAGTGGTAGTAGGAACTCAGTAAAAGTTGGATACATTAATATTAAATTGTATTGGTCATAAATGAGAATAAATGGGAATAAACTAAAGAAGTATAGGAAAGCCATTCGATGAATCTGGATTACAAGGTGAAGGACAATAGTAGATAACTGGCCCCTCTTTGGCAACTGAGCCTGAAAACTTTATAAAGAAAATCGGTTTATTTAACTCAGTTATAGAGGTTCCAGAACATGGCGTGATGTATGCTTGGACTTGGAGACAGCCTCTTTGGTGTATTTGTAGATAGCATCACCGGGGGGAGAGGACATGAATCATATGAGGAAACCAAGAAGGAATACAGAGGTCAGGTTCCCTCTTTTAAAACAACTCACTTTTGTGGGAACTAAGTGGAACACAAGAACTACTTTAATCCCTTCTACAGGTAGCATCCCAATGACCTAATCCCATCCCACTGTAAGCAAGACATTAAAAGCTCCACTGTCTCCCACATCATCACACTGGGGACCAAGCTTTAACATACGAACCTTTGGAAGACACACTGAAGCCATCCACACCATCACAAGCCCACTCTTTCTGGTAGACCTCAACTGTAAGCCTGTCAGCCATTCCCTGGTCATCCATATATGGAAAGCTTTGGGGAAGCAGGAGAGTACACAGTTAGTGTGAGAGGAAAGATGCACTGAGAAATAAAGGAAAGGCAAGCATCAGATCCAGATGTATTTGCATATCAAAGATGAGATGGGGGATCCAAGCATGGTGGCTCCTGCTTGTTATTGCAGCACTCAGGATGCTGAGGGTTGCCATGAGTTTGAGGTCATTCTGGGCTACATAGTGAGGTCAAGGTCAACCTGAACTGCAGGTCATGGCCCTATCTCAAAAAACAAACAGAACAGAACAAGAACAAAAACAAAAATGAAAATAAAATGACTGATGAGTTAGAATGTTTGATATATTGAAGGAATTATGAACAAGAAAAATTATCAATAGAGCATCATTTGCACTCATAACTTGGTATACATTTAGTTTAAATTTATCTTCCACAAGTACCATGTTTGCATTTAAGAAAATAGACAAAACTGGAAATACACTTGAATTTACTTAAAATGTTTCCTTTTATTTGTTTTTGATGACTGGGTTTATATGATCAAAAAGATACAATCTAGGAAGGGTCACATATCTAGAAGGATAGATTTTTTTCTTATGGTTGTTGAATTATTATTTTGAAGCAGGAAAACTCAGACAAAATTCAAAATGCAAGATAAACTGTATGATCCTGCTTAACCTTTTTAAATTTCAGTTTTATACTTGAGGTGATTATACTAATTATTACCTTAAGATATTTGCCAAAATTTACTAATATGTATAATGTTTTTAAAAATATTGGAAGAGTATAGATATTAGCTATTATAAACTTATATTTGATAATTGTATTCAAGAAGATTGTGTTTATAAATTGCCTTAGATTGAAAATTGTTTCCTTCCCCCAAGTTAAGATGTAGTTTGAATCACTATTTCTTTTATCTTTTCCAATGGAAATAATTTTGCCTACAGATAACTTCATCAGATGAAGTATATTTTATCAATGTTTATTTATCTAATTCCAAAGAGTTGCACACAACATGAATAAAAGACTTTTTTAAGGAACCACTTTTATCTCAGATATTCTTTTATATAGAGTAATATGTCTGCTTAGTCATTGCTTAATCTACCTCTGCATTCAAGGAAACAATACTGTTACATCTGTAAGTCTACCTCCTTATTTTTGTAAGACAACTGAATTGAAATTTTTCAACCAGCAGCCAAAACTGTTCAGGATATAAACTTAATGTAGGCTAGAAATAAACAACCTGTGTACTCTTAGACAAGTGATGTCTGGTGCAGAAATCACGACCTGTTGGTTGAGGTGCTCCCTGGCCTTAATTTTCCTTCAATTTTTCCGGCCATGAAACTGTTTTCTTTCCTTGCTCTTCCCCCCACCCTCATGAGTGTCTGCCTCTTTGGCCTGCTCTATGCTCTGAGGTTCCAAGCTGGCCTTTCACCTGTGATCTGAGCTTACAGAGAGGTTGGGTAAAGGGAAGATCAGTGTCAATCATCTCCACATCTTCCATTGTTTCATTCCTACTTTCCTCTTCCCTCTCCTAATCTGTATTCCCCTGCCTGCCCTTCCTCTAAGTTGCTGGGTTGGGTCCTGTTTCAAACCAGAAAGACTGCTTGAATTCAGGATTGTGTGGTTACCAGTGTTACCAGAGCTAAGCACACCCACTAGCTATCTTAGAATTTGGAACACTAGCTATCAAACTCTGCCTCACTCAAACAGGAGTTTGCCACTTGGATTCAGGTCAGTCCTAAACTATATGAAGCCTTTCCTATGCTGAGAGAACAGATTATATCTATTTGTATTTGTCAACTGTTAAATTATCTGCATCACCAAAAACCAAGAACACACAGATTTTCCAACAATCTACACCAAATAAAATGCCTGAAAATGCCTTATTCCTTTCAACAGAAACCAAGATTTAATGTTCCTATTAGCTATTTCTTACAAATTACAACAAAAATCATTTAAAAGATTGTTTTCTCCAAGCAGAAAGGTAACAGTGGTTTATGACAGAAAATATCCAAAATACAAGAGTGAGTAATGAAGAAAGATATCTCATTGCATTCATCAAATACAGAAAAGTGTTCATTATACATTTAGTGCAAATAATATACATTTTCATAATAAACTGCATCTACTTATGGATTTGTTAGGTCCCCATATTTTTATTTCTCAAAGAATATCTAATGAAAGAAATGATGAAGGGGCTGGGGATTTAGCTCAGCGGCATAAGTGCCTGCCTTGCAAGCAGGCAGTCGTGAGTTCGATCCCCAGTACTGATAAAAAGGAAACACACACACACACACACACACACACAAAAGAAATGATGGGGCAAACCAAGTGTGTACAAATAAAGAACCTGGAAGAGTAAGACAAAAGATCTGGGTTTAATCCTTATTCTGTTGACCTAACTTACAGCAAACTCACAAAAGTTCTTTTTGTTTTCTGTAGGGTTTAACTTAAAGGCTTTTGAATCCTAGTTATATCCAAAAAACTGAAATGTCATAGACACGTGACTGTCTGTTAAATGTTAAAATGCTGTTCTAAAAGGCTTAGCTAAAGCCATAACAAAACAGATATCAAAGATAGGTGAATTGTGAAACCGAGCAGCTTATTAAAATCAAAACGTGCAATGAGAGTAGAATAGTGAATGAAATAGTGATTTGTTTTACTAGCAAGCAGGGTGAGATTTTTTTTTTCTTTTAATGTCATGAAGCTTATCAAGAAGAGTGAAAGCTGACATGAGAAAGGTACCTTATACCTAGAATATAAGGGGACTCAAGGTTAAATTTTTCTTATTCAATTTAAAATGCCGTAAGTTGTTATTGATATTTTTTCATGAAGCACTTGAACGTATATAACTGGAGCTGTATTAAGAAATATAAATCTAAATTTTTTCCATCGTGGCTCCTTTGCAGCTATTGTACTTTGTTTCTGGTTGTTGCTGTATGTGGAAAAGTGCTGGGATGACCTCTTATTGTGACTTTGGCAGTTTTTAAAGATAACATTTCCCTGATAGCCATTTGTGTTTACACACATGTTTCTTTCTATTGGGCCCAGTCTAAAAAAGTTTTTATTCCTAAAATTGGTAGTAGAATTTGCATTTAGTTTAATGCCTTTCCTACAGAAACTTAAGATCAATATTGTAATTGGGAGTCCAGTATGTTTCCATGTTAGCATCAAGATTTGTTTGCTGAATTCATGATCCCTTTTCCTAATTTCTTTCCTTCATGTTTTTATAATTCTAATTAGACTCTAATTCAACTACTGTGTTAACCAAAGGACACTTTATTCACCCACTTAGTCCAAGCTTCCAGGAAATATTTCATGGTAAAGTGTATTTTTTTTCTACCTTTATATTGTCAGTTACAATTATAAAAATATAGATTTCTTGCTAGTTTTGCCAGTTAGGGAATTTTCCTCTAGTTTTTTCAAACCTAAGCTAATAATTTTCTCTGACTCTTGAGCTGAAAAATGTACACTTCTCTTTAGTTCCTTCTTATTTTCTATAAATATGTTTTCCTTTTTCTCTCTATTTTAAATATTTGATTCACCCTTGCCCACAGGTCTCTCAGCAGTACCTTATGAAGTCACAGTACCCAATGTGAAATGCTGTCCCAGCATGGTGCACCCTAGAGAGGTCAAATTTCGGGGACCCATGTGATTTGTATGCATAGAGCTGGGGGATGGGAAGGTAAAGACAGGAGGAAAGACTATCTGCATATATTCTAACAAGGAACTGAGGTGTCCTTTGATTTGAAACACAAGTGCTATGACTGAAAACTTTGTTCAAGAGTCTTTGTTTGGAGAGTGCCAAACAAGAGGTAAGAAAGACTTTTTGTTTTTAAATATGGAAACAGAAGAAGCCATAACTGAAAATAAAGTGGGGTTCCTGGAGAGTCAGCCTCCTGTGCTTTTCACCGGGGAAAGTCAATGGAATCCTTTCATAGCAAGTGAAAGTTGGCCACAGGGACGGCTGACATTGGAAACACAGCACAGAGCTCATGTTTTGTGGAGTTTATTGACTGCTTCCCAAACAGAAGAAATAAACAGAGGACTGGGTTTTTAATTTTAGGGTCTATTTGCACCCTATTAAATTAGAGAACCCAAATGACGTCTGCAGGGAGGAACTCCTGGCTGCACCAATGCTTTCCTTCTCTGCCTGACAAAAGATGATTCAGTTCTCAGTGGGCAAGCATCACTCCCTTGTCCAGAAGTACCCATCACTGGGATGAAGCACAAAATTCAGTCTGTTGCTTTTGAGTTTGTGATAATGTCATGCTTCAGCTCAGTTGACCACTTAGTTTAAATTCAGCATGAGGAGGCATATGGCAAAAAAAAGCTATACATTGAAAGTCGTTCATCACCCAGTTTTCTGAACTGTGGCTTATTGGGAGGACCTACAACTGCCCTCTCAAAATGCAACTAGAATTTAGAATTTTGTTTACCCACATTTATAGCACACTTTGCAAAAGTACTGTTTTCTTCTCATTTAATTTAGATATTTTGTTAATTTATTTACTGTTTTCTATCAGTAGAATGAGAGTACAAAGTGAGTACCAACTTTTAAAGACCTACAGGGAACTGGAGCGTACTTACACATTGTGCTTACACAATCAATACTTTCATAAGAGAGAAGAGTGGTACATGTAGACACATATTTATGCAAACTGCACTGCTTGACTTTAGATCTATGAATTTTTACTAAAAGTTTTGTTCTGAATTGTTCTATCCCTTCTATGGAATTAATGAGCTCATATTGCAAAGCTACAATATTGGCTGTTTGTCAAACACTAAGAGGCAATCAAGAGTGGGTTTCCTTTCTTCTCAAAGTAATTAATTTATACAAAGTTTCCTGAATTAAAAGACTTGGAGATCATTTGAACGCAGATAGCCTTACATATGTGCTTTACTCTAACCAAAATTAAACTCTAATCAGAAAAAAATAAATAATTTCGGATTTCTTTAGCTCGTTTCTATCAATGCAATATGAAAACAGAATGATATTTATACTGATGCTATTGATATTGATACCATTTTTCCTTACCTAATTAGAAATTTAAAAACCAAAAATTAAAAAGACAAATTCTAACAGCCTATTTTACTGAAGTATCAGAAATGTTTTGAACATTTCATTTTGTCCTAAAAAAATGATTACTTAAGTTTTTCTCCTTCCCAAAATTGGTGTTTTGTGAAGAAATTATACATTTACTGGTCCTTTCATGTAATAAGATCAGCTGTCCATTTACGTGCAAATAATATCTTAAAAAAATACAAATTCATAAATTTACAATGGTTATGTTTACTGCCAATACTATTTTATGCATAAACACATCACTAATAATGCAAATAACCAAATAAAGAAGAAATTAATTTGACTAAATTGGAGTGAAACTCACATATCAAAGATATTATAAGAAAAAGAATATAAAATATATCTGTAAAACCTATGTGAAAAAGGTAATATCAATAATATATAAAGATCTCCATCATTGAAAAACCAAAAGAAATAACTCAATTAAACATTTTAATCACTAGAGAAGCACAAAAGCATTTTGAAATACCATTTCCCATTCATTCTGATAGCTATAATTTAAAAAAAGATATATTACTGATGGAAACATAAAATGGTATTTTTTCCAATTGCTATGGAAAATATTTTATTAGCATTTTAAAAAGATTTATGATATAATTCATAAATTTCTCTCAAGTATATATCAAAAAGTTTTGAAAGCAAATATTTTAACAAATATACACATGCACATAGCAGCACAATCAAAATAGCCATATGCTAGAAAGAGCACAAGTACCCATCCCTGGCCGAATGCATGTGTGCATGCACACGTACACACACATACACACACTCACACAGACTAGAATATTATTTAGCCACAAAATGAAATGAAATGCTGATACACATTACAATATAGATGATCATGAAATTGTACTAAGCAAAACAGATACAAAAATCCAGGTTGTGTATTATCCTATTTACATCAACCATACAGAATAAGTAAAATCAGAGATGAAGATTAGTGATTACCAAGAGCTGAGGGTAAAGAATAATGTAAGGAATTTTTTTAATGTGCATAGTTTCATTTTAGAGTGATAAAAATATTTTGGAACTAATATCAAAAACGTTTGTAAAATATTGATTGGAAAGAACATTTCTCTTTTGATGTGTGTTTTTATAAAACAACATATCTGCCAACAATCTTTCTTAATTATCAGAGCAATTGAATAATGACAGATATCCCAATTTAACACAACAGAGAAATATCAGAAGCAAACCAAACATTTCAGCAAATGGGCTTACATATACAATGTTCCACTTCATGACAAAAGAATACACATTTTCTCAGCAGCTCATAGGCTCATACTAGCTCATACTAGAACATGATTAGCTAAATGCAATGGAATTAGCCTATGCATATTATCAAATCATAGTGCATTAAATTGTGCAAATCATAGTGTAATGAAATTAGCTTATGCATATTATCAAATCATAGTGTAATATTAAAAATCAGTGCTAAAAGACACCACAAAAACTCCATAAACATATGGAAATTAAATAACCTCCTCCTGAACAACCAATGGGTCACAGATGAAATTAAAGAAGAAATTAGAGACTTTCCACAATTAATCAATAATGCCAATACAACATATCAGAACTTATACAATACAATGAAAGCAGTTCTATGAGGAAAATTCATAGCAGAGAGTTCCCACATCAGACAACTAAGCTCCAATAAATAATCTAATACTGAACATTAAATTTCTAGAAAAAGAAGAAGAAGTGAAACTCAAAGCATCTACAAAGGAAGAAACTATGAAGATCAGATCAAAAATTAATACAATTGATACCAGAAAAACAACAAAAAGAATCAATGAATTGGGTTTTTTTTTGAAAATGAAGTAAAATAGACAAACTCTTTGTCAACCTTATCAAAAAATGAAAGAAAAGACTCAAATGCATGAAATTAGGAATAAAATAGGTGAAACCACAACAGATTCTGCAGAAAGCAAGACGATTGTCTGTATTTTGAGAACATGCACTTTGATAAGATGGAAAACTCAAAAGAAATGGGAAAAGTCCTAGATACATATGAATTACTAAAGCTAAATCAAGCCTATATAAAATTTCTAAGTAACCCAATACCAGTCAAAGTGGCTTGTAGTTGAAGAAATATTTTAATAACTACCAATTAAGAAAAGGCCAGATTCTGACATAGTCACTGTTGAATTCTACAAGAACATTAGAGAAGTCTGAAATTGAGAGGGAAGCAACATTACCAAATTTATGCCTGAAATAAAGTATTACCCTGATACCAAAACCAGATAAGGATACAAGTGGAAAAGAAAATTACATACCAATCTCATTAATGAATATAGATTCAAAAATCTCTGATAAGATACTGGCAAACAGAATGCAGAAAATCACCAAGAAGCCCATACACCATGATCATCCTAGAGATGCAAAGATTGTTTAACATATGCATATCAATAAGTGTAATACATTGCATTAACAGAACCAAGAACAAAAACCATATGATCATCTCAGTAGATACAGAAAAACCATTTGACAAAAATCAAACATCCATTCATCATACAAACTATACAGAAAATTGGGTAAAAATCATCTATGACAAACCAACATCCAACTTCATACTAGACAGCTTAAAACCAAAAGCTTTCATTGTACAATCAGGAACAAAACAAAGATACTCACTATTGCCACTCCTACTCAGTATAATTCTGGAAACATTAACCAGAGCAAACAGACAAGAGAAAGAAAAAAAGAGATAAAAGTATGAAAGGAAGAAGTTATCATTATTTGCAGATGTCATGACACTGTACATCGAAGATACTAAAAACTCCACAAAAAATTCCTAGATTTAATAACCAATTCAATAGCCTAGCTGGATATAAAGTCAAAAATCAAAAATCAATAGCGTTCTTATACACAGATTACAAATTCACTAAAAGAGAAACTAGAAAAAAAAAAACATTTCACAAAAGCATCCAGAAAAATGAAAATCTTAGGAATCAATCTAATGATGGAAGTAAAAGTTCTTCACATTTAAAACTACAGTGATTTTAAAAAGGAGATTAAAGAGATTATCAGAAAATTCAAAACTATCCTTTGGATAGAAAAACCCAATATAGCGAAAATGGACATACTTCCAAAACTGTTATATAGATTCAATGCAATCATAATCAAAATACCATTAGATAACTCACAGAACTAGAAAAGGGATTGTATAATTTGTCTGAAACTGGACTGAAACTGAAGACACTTAGAATAACTAAAACAATTCTATGCAACAAGAGCAAGAATGGGACATCACATTCCCCAACTTGAGACAACAAAGCCACCACCATAAAAATAGATCCATGGGTTAATGGAACAAAATTGAAGATGCACAGACAAATCCAGAAGCCAGCAACCACCTTATCTTTGACACAGGAGCTGAATATTTTCACCAGAAGAAAGACAACCTCTGAAATAAATGGTTCCTGGAAAACTGGCTTTCTTCATGCTGAAGATTAAGCCTAGGCCCATATCTTTCATCATGTATTAAATTAAAACTGAAATAAATGAACAATCTAAATATTAAAACAAACAATCTTCTTAATGATCAATTAACTAAAACTATTGAGGACATGGTATAGGCAAAAAAATCAATCATGCAGAAAATATTGCAAAAAATTGACAACTGGGATTTCTTCACATTAATAAGCTTTTGCACAGCAAAAGAAACCACCAAGTGTGGAGACAGCCCAAAGAACGCGGGAAATCAACCAATAACAAATGCTAGCAAGGCTATAGGATAAAAGAAACTCTTCTTCACTCATGGTGGGAGTGTTAATAAGTATAGGCAATATGTAAATCAGCATGGAGATTTCTCAATAAACAAAAAATAGGAGTTCCATTTGATCCAGCTATTCCTTTATGGTATCTTTCTGAAAGACTTAACAGTATCATACCAGAATGCTATATGTACATTTATATTTATAGCATCACAATTTTTTTAGTTTATTTATTGATTTATTTATTTGAACTCATGACTTCACACTTACCTGGTAGACAGTGTGCCACTGAAGTATATGCCCTGTCCCTAGCAGCACAATTTGTAAAAGCTAAATTTTGTAAACAGCACAGATGCCCATCAATAGATGAACAGATAAAATGTGTTTTTCATATACAATGCAGTACTACTTTTCCATGAAAAAGGATAAGTATGAGACTTTTTAGGTAAATAGATGAACCTTGAGAACATACTCTAAAGTGAAATAACTTGGGGACACATGCTTAAACATTGCATTGTCTCTCTTGTGTGAGAAACCGCAAGTGTAAATTAACCAATATGGGTGACAGATACTGGGCAGCAGAAAAAAATTCAAATGGGAAGGGAAACAAGGGAAGGAGGCAGTGGAAGGGAAGGAATGGAAAAAGTAGATAGAAGGAAAAAAGTGAAAACAAAGCTTTTGTAAATAAGGAGAGGGAGAAGGTCTGAAGACAGGGGAGGGAAAGGAAGGAAGAAGAATTGAGATGTATTATGTAAAAGTACAAATTCCCTGTAATGAATGCGATAATTATTTATATCATAATAGTACCAATAAAATTTCTTTTTAAAAGAGTAGTATGTTATATTTGAATAGCAAGACATTACGTATCATGCTTGCATATGAGAACATTTCACGTTAGAAAACTCTATTAAACTGATGTCGTGATGTACTTGTAATTATTTGAAACAATTTAAAAAGAATAGTGCAGGGAAAGAAGATTAAGCATTCAGTAAAACAGGAATTGAAATTTCCTAAATAAAAATCAATCATAAAAATTAAGCCTCAGAAGTACACATTAATTTAATTGAAAATACTGAAATACTGTCACCTCACACATTCAGAAATATAATGAAGAGCTTGAGTGCAGTTTATTCAAATCTCAAAAATTTTAAAAGGATGGCTTCAATTAAAATTCTTAAGTTTTATTTTAATGGGAGGAACTTCCTAAAGTCACAAAGAGATGCAAAAATAAAAGCCATCGTGCAAATTATGGAGATCTACAAGTAACTTTAAATAGTTAGGCCATAAATTCTAAGGCTAAAGCTGCCTGTGATGAGGCTAATGGGAGATGAAAACCCATCTGATGAAGATGTGAAGCTTTCTGTGGTTTGAGAAGTAGCTTGGTCTACCTCACAGGGAGTGGAGCCATAGATTTTTAAGCAGAGAAATGATAGATCAGATTTATGACTTATTAAAACCACTTAATACTGTGAATAGCATGTGTGCGAGAGGATCAAGTACATACTGCAGTTATGAAGGCCACTTGGATCAGTTTAGTACCAAGATTAGCAACCCTCTAGTTATCTAATACCCTAGCAGTTTCATTCAAAATTTTCTTTAGGAGCTATCATTCCTGCCAGTGTAAAGTTCCAAGGAACAACAAACTGCTGCCTAGAAAAATGGAAACTAGGACTCAAATTAAAAAGACAAAACCACAGAAAGATGACTTTGGTATTTTCTTTTAACTAATGAAAACATCAAAAATTGCTAATACCCACGGTTTTCCAGGAAGTAAGAATTGCTTTGCAAGGTGCTTTCTTGCCAATGCTTTCTGCCCTACACCCAGCATTTTAAAGACAGCCTTTGGACCAACACTCCCATACTCCGCAAATTCAATATTCAAATAACTTTTACTTTTTAAAGTTTGTATAGAAGTAAATTTTCTCTGTGAAAAAAAAAGTTGTAGTTGGTTAATAATAAAGTCAGAAAATAAAATAGAAAAAAATGTGGTTCAATGTATACAAAAGATAGAAGAATCTTCAATGATAAACTGAAAATAGAAATGAACAAAAGGAATGTTATCATCATTACTAAAGTTAAATTTAAACAAATTTCTTTCACAAAAGGCTTTCAGGAAATTATAGTTAAAGAAACAAGAGGAACAAGAAAAGGAAATGCCTGCCTGTTGAAGAACAAAAGAAGCTGGATTGGTGTAAACATTTATTTACTATCTCTACATGATTAGGTTAAAAAAAAAGTGATTAAGAGAAAATTGTAGAACACCAGCATGGTGAAGTGGTAAACAGCAGACAAAAAGTCTTTCTGAGAGTTCCTATCAAGATTCTGGAATATAGCAATGTCAGAAAGACAAAAAGGTAGGAAGTGGGTTTCCTGGACCCACGGAGGATCTAAAGCATGAATTGAAGTCCAAAGAGAGAATATAAAGAGAAACTTCAGAGAAGAATAAAGGAGTAGTTGGCAGTGCCTTCACCCTGAGGTGGGACTCACAGGAGAGATTTAAACCTATGGACACATCGTTTTTGCTGAAAACACAAAGGTCCCCACGGAGAGATGTATCAGTGGAGGAGAGCAGTGGACCTGAGACTGCAGTAGCTGGTGATGACAGCTGAGGACTCCATTGCACCATGAAAGAGAGCAATTGGCCTGGAGCCATTTTGGAGATGGACCAGCTGAGCTCAGAACTCAGAGCAGCTGTTGGCTCCATCTAGCAGTACATAGCTGGGCTCAGGTCCATTGGTGCACTGTCTGCTGCAAGCCTAATGATTCTGGTCTTGGCCACAAGGTACAGGCTCACTGAGATTATCCACTACCCCAACAGAAAGCTACTGCTAGCTCATTGGGATGAATCAACATGGATCAGGACTCTGTCTCCATGTTGTATACTAGTGAGAGCAGAAAGAAATGTGGAAATAGGCTTCTCTCTCTCTCTCTCTCTCTCTCTCTCTCTCTCTCTCTCTCTCAGCTTTGTAGTGGTAGTTTTGTTTTTGTTTTTGGCTTTTTGTTTTTTCTCCATTGTTTGATTACTTTATGAGTGTGAACACGGTTTGTAGACTCTGTGATTTTTGTTTTGTTCTTTTTATCTTTTCCTTCTTTCTTTCCCTCCAGTCTTCTACACCAGTTTCCCACATTTAATGTGATCTTCCTTTGTCCTCCAGCGTTACTTCTAACCTCTTCTTATTCTACTTCTCGATTTTCTCATAATTCCTTTTAAATTTTAACCTCCAAGGGAAAAATTGACAAATTAAGGTCTTATATACTGCATGTAATTTTCTGGGTTGTTTATGACTTTGTTAAATAACCACAAATCCAGTTCATATAATTAAAGGTTGCAATTTAATGATTACCTCGGTTTGTCATTCTCTAGTTTGGGTTTGATACTATTGTTATTGCTGATGTTATTGCCAAAAGTGGCAAAATTGTTCTAAGCAGCTATTCTTCCTGATATTCCAAAACTGAGATTGACTAAGAGACATAGAAAACTCTGTGGCACAATGGCAAATAACCAGGGGCTGGACCAAGCAGGCTGCAACAAATGTAAGGGGTAGAATCTTGTAACACACTCAAAATCCAGTAACTGGCTATATCTGGAAGATACCTCAGAGAAGTACTCATTTCCTAAGGGTTCTAAATACTAGCAATAAAGTAACCCACCATAGGCAATTTATAAGCATTACCCAAGGAATTAATTTAAAAAAAAAATAAGAAAAGAAAATTAGACAATACCTAACAAGGTACAATCAGAGATCTCCAGTTCACCAAAAATAAACACAGGGGACACTAAGGTGGGACAATCTGAAAGCCCTTGTCTATTCTCTCTGAAGTGGTAGCAGCAAAGCAATTGAATGAGTTTCTGGAAAAAATCAAATCAAAAATTATTTCTAAGATGGTATCCACAATGAAAATCAAGTTTAATGACTCTAGATCAGATACAGATTTTAAAAAAAGAGGACCTTAAGAAAATGATAGAAGCCAAGAATACTCAGCATAGAACTGAAATGGAATCTACAAAGCAGATGCAAGCAGATAACCAGGAGAATAAAAATTCCATTGAAAGTATTCACAGCAGAATAAGCCAATTTGAGGCCAGGATCTTGGATATAGAAAACAGGCTTGTGGTTATCAATCATAAAAAGAAAGTTTTTTAACAATAGCAAGGGACCATAAGAAAACAATCTAGCAGCTGTTAGATGAGGCTAGAGAAAATGACAAGATTGATTTGTGTCAATGAAAAAGCAGGACATACCACAAATGCTATAAAAAAACTGTTCACATGTATCATACACATACATCATAGCAGAAAACTTCCAACAGGAAAAAGAATTTGACATATAGATAAGTGAAGCATTAATAATTCCAAATAGCCACATTAAAAAATATTTAGCCAGGCATATCACAGTCAAGATTCCAGAAATTCAACACTGGAAGAGAATCTTAAAAGACATTAGGGAAAGGAAACAAATCACCTATAAAGGAAAGCCCATCAGAATCACAACTGACTTCTCATTACAAACTCTCAAGTCAAGGAAAACATAGAGTGAACTATTTCAATTTCTAAAGAAAAAAAAGTCAACCCACACTGATGTACCCCCAAAAAACTATGTTTAAGAACTGGAGATCAGGGATATAATTGGCAAGTGTGAGGTCCTGAATTCTATTCTGGGTACCAGAAAAAAAAAAAACTAACAGAGAAATTAGATAATCTCATTATAAATAATCCCTATCATTTGTGTATGAAGATCCCAAAAACTCCACTAAAAATCTGCTTGATTTAGCAGGTTACATGCTAGGTTATCTGATGGATAATCCAATTTGGTAGCATAACTGGATACAAAGTCAACACTTAAAAATCAGCAGCACACCTGTACACAAATGACATACTCACTGAAAGAGAAATTAAGGAAATAACAATTTTCACAATAGCCCCTAAAAAATAAAATACTTAGAAATCAGACTAATGAAGAATGTGGAAAAACCTGTACATTGAAAACTACAGGACTCTGTAAAAGGAGATTGAAGAGGATATCAAGAAATGGAAAGATACCCCTTGCTCTTAGGTAGGAAGAACCAATATAGTGAAAATGGCCATACTTCTAAATTTTTTACATAGAATAATGCAATTTCAATAAAAATTCCAACAGTGCATAACATATAATTAGAAAAAAAACTACCTTAAAATTCATTTGGAATGAGAAGAAACCTAGAGTAGCCAAGCCAGTTCTGGTCAACAAAGGCAAGCCAGGGGACATCATGATCCCTGACTTGAAATTATACTTTAAATCTAATGTATTATACACATCATGGTATGGTACTGTCAATAAAAGACAGATAGAAGGAAAGAAGGAAGGAAAGAAAGAAAGAAAGAAAGAAAGAAAGAAAGAAAGAAAGAAAGAAAGAAAGCAAACAGACCCAAAGGTGAATGGAACAGATTAAAAGACGTAGAAACAATTTCAGACATTCTAAGCCATCACATCTTTGACAAAGGTGGCAAACACATTCACTGGAACAAAGATAGCTTCTTTAATAAACGGTGCTAGAAAAACTGGCTTTCCCCATGTTGAAGATTAAAATTGGACCCATATCTTTCACCATACACTAAACTAAATTCAAAATAGATCAAAGATCTAAATATTAAAATGGAAACATTAAGTCCGCTGGAAGATAGAATATGTAAAACTCTTAAGGACCTTGTGTGTAGGCAAAGACTTCAAGAATAAAAGTCAGATTGCACAGGTGCTATCACAAAGAATCAACAGCTGGCATAGGAAGAAAAATATTGTGAAAATGGCCATTTCTCCCCAAAATGTTATACAAATTCAATGCAATCCCAATAAAAATACCATCAACATACCTCATAGATCTAGAGAAATCACTCCCAAAATTCATCTGGAGCCAGAAGAGACCTAGAATAGCAAACACAATTCTAAGTAGCAAAGGCAACGCAGGAGGCATCACAATCCCTGACTTGAAGTTATATTACAAAGCAACTGTAGTAAAATCAACATGGTATTGGAATAAACAGAAGTGAAGATCAATGGAATAGATTAGATGATATAACCTCAACTACAAACACACTCAACCATCTTATCTTTGATAAATGGGACAAACATGTTCACTGGAAGAAGAATAGTCTCTTTAATAAATGGTGTTGGAAAAACTGGCTCTCCATATGCCGAAAACTAAGACTTAGACCCATGCCTATCACCATGTTCTAAAATAAAATCTAAATGGATCAAAGATTTAAATATTAAAACAGATGCACTAAATCTATTGGAAGACAAATTGGCTAAAAACCTTGAAGACACAGGGGTAGGTAGATAATTCATAAACAGGAATCAAACCACACAGGAAATACTTCCCAGAATCAATAACTGGGATCGCCTCTTATTAAAAAGTCTCTGTACGTCAAAAGAAATCTCCAGCATAGTGAAAAGAAAACTCACAAACTGGGAAAAAATCTTAGTGAACTGTCCCTCAGACAAAGGACTTCTGTCTAAAACATATAAAGAATTAGAAAAAAATCAGACCCCCAAAATTCAAAGATCCAATCCAAAAATGGGCATCAGAGATGAATACACAATTTTCAGATGACGAAATACAAATGGCAAATAAATACATGAAAAAACGTTCATCATCATTACTCATTAGAGAAATGCAAATTAAAACCACACTGAGATTCCATCTCATTCTTGAAAGAATGGCCAGGATCAAGAAAACCAACAACAAATGTTGGAGAAGCTGTGGGGAAAAAGGAGCTCTCCTGTACTGTTGGTGGGAGTGTAGACTGGTGCAACCATTGTGGAGGTCAGTCTGGAAATTTCTCAAAAAGCTGGGATTGAAAGTTCCATTTGTTCCAGCTATTCCACTTCTATTCCCAGAAGAACTGAAAGCATCATACCACAGTGATATATGCGCACCCATGTTTATAGCAGCACAATTTGTAATAGCCAGATCTTGGAAACAATCTGTGTCCATCAACTGAGGAATGGATCAAAAAGTTGTGGTATGTTTATACAATGGAGTACTACTCAGCTATAAAGAATGATCACATTGAGATATTTATAAATAAATGGGCACAGCTTGAGACCATACTCATAGGCGAAATAAAGCAAACTCACATGTATAAATACCGAATAGTTCCCCTAGTGTAAGAAATGGTAAGAATACATAAAAGTATGTGGTAAACATAATTCCCCATTATATTGCTTTGAAGCCTTATAATGTTTTCACTAATTGGAATGGTTCGATGCTGGGTTGTTTGATTTTATTGTCTGTGATGGTATAAACAGTTACTTTGAAGAAAACAAGACAATATAATAGCTAGTGCTGATTTAATATCATCTTGCTTTGAAGTCCCATGAAGCTATTGTTCTTCTATCTCCATCAGTTTATCATGCTATATCTTATTGGATTTTATTATATGTGATAATATAAACAAAATTTTTATAGACAAGGAGATAATATAGAAACATTGTTCATTTTCTTTTAGTTGGTTCTAAATACCCTGTAATATTTTCATTTCTTGAATGGTTTTACAGTATCATATTGTATTTGATGCTATAATATACGAAGTTATATTCAACTATTTCAAGGAAAGAGACACTATGGTAGCTACTGTTATGTTGGGTTATCCTGTGGTGAAACACTATGTTGCTTAAATTATTCTGTTCTGAGCTATGTTATTATATTGTTATGTCCTCTTTTATCTTAATCTCCTTTTTAAATTTTTTTTAATAAAAAAGAATCAACAGCTGGTATCTCATCTTATTAAAAAACTTTTGCACAGCAAAAGAAAACATGATCAGAGTGAAGAGACAACTTGCAATGCAGGAAGAAATGTTTTCCAGCTATTCCTCAGACAAAGCATTATTATCAAGAACCTACAAAGAACTCAAAATACCAGACCTCCTAAATTCAAATACTTAAACCAAAAATGGGATGAATACTCACTTCTAAGATAAAAAAAATGTACACAGAAAATAGATATATGAAAAATACTTAACAGTAATGGTCATCCAAGAGATACAAATTAAAACAACACAGATTCCATCTTACTCTGGAAAGAAATCAACCAAGAACAAATGCTAGAAGGGTTATGGGCAAAAGAAACTCTTCTGTGCTGTTGGTGGGAGTGTAGTCTGGTACAAGCAATGTGAAAATCAGTGAGAAATTCCCCAGAAAACTAGGATAAGCCATTCTATATTCACACAAACTTATTTTAAAAACCAATACAGAAAAAAGGTTAGAAAGGATACAGAATTTCAAAAAAAGTAGTAAATTAACACTAGTAAGTGCACATTGTTATCTTAGCATTAGTTGTTCAGGTCACAAAATCCAGGTACAAAAGCAATCAATTGAACAATGACAGCCCAAACTGTTCTTTTTGATGTACTAACAGAGATTAGTAATATAGTTATCTAGCATACATATATACACATATATTTATATATGTTTACAACATATGTATAATCCTTGTAATATTTTAATAGGAGAAAAATCATTCGTATTTGGAATGATAAAAATAAGCAATTCAAGTAAACACAGAGAACCTGCTTGAATACATTGTGAGCTACAGGAAAAAAGGGAATTCCTTAAGAATTGGCATGATCGTGGAAATAACCTTTGCATGTAGAAGTTACTCTTTGTTTGGCTACATTGCATTTCCCTCCCCCTCAAATGAAAATATGATTTACTATTTCTAAGGCCAAAATTCCAGCCCTTAAATTCCATTTCAATTTCTCCTTTGGACTTTACTCATCACAATCAGTAGATTGAGTTACTGTTCAATAATATCCAGTGCCCTTTCCTGAGGAAAAACTGTATTTCCTTACATCGTTCTACTTCGACTTGGTCAGCAATGTTGGCCAATGAAATGTGGGCAGAATTAACAGGCGTCAGATGAAGCGTAAAGAGTCAGTGTGTTTAACTGCGTCCTCTTCTTCAGCAGCTACGGCCCAGATGCCTCTGTGTCGGCTGTGGTGCCAGAATGAGGACCACAGTGATGTGGGTGCTGAGTGTCTCTCTCCATTGCCTTGGCTTTAACTTCTCACATAATATTTTTGGTATAATTTTGTTTTGCAATTGCTTAATAAATACTCTTTATATTAGCTGTTTTACAGTCTTTATTTCACATACATTTTGACTCTTGTGAATAAAATGTCCTAATTTTACTTATTCCTTTTCATATATGATGACTTTTGCAGTCTTTTCTTTCCTTATATTGTTCTAGAACTTATAGTATAATATATAATTAACCAGTGAGTACAGAAACCACTGCTGTCCGACTGCAGGAAAAGGATGCATTTCCTAACCAAATATCGTTTTGGATTTATGCATTTTTCTTTGTATTTAGGTCAGGTTTTGCTTTATGCATTCTGAAGCTCTTAAGTGAATATACATTAGGATTTTCATATTCTTTACATGAATTCACCCCTTTATCAGTATTAAATGCCTCTGTCACACTATACTGACTGCTAGTATTGTTTTTTTAAAGACTTAATTCAGTTAAACACTAATGTAGACATTTTGACTCTGTTTTAATTAGTGTTTCTATGAACTATCACTTTCTATCCTTTACCTTCAATTCGTTTGTGTATTTAAAAGGGGGTTCTTGTAGACAGTATATGCTTTTATATCCAATCCAATAATGAATAAGGTAAGGCATGTCACATACTTGTGCCCCCCTTATGTTTCTCCTCTTGCACAATGAATCACGTGGGTTTGCTGATCAGTTAACTGGTCTCAGCCACATACAGAATAATAGATATTTAATCAAGTATATGGCCAGCCAAATTGTTGTAAATTAACTAAATTGTCAACTTGTAATACCCAGCTGCATTGAATCAGTGTGGTTCTGGGTGCTGAAGGCCCACCTGAGGATTGTTGCCAACAGCATAAAAGGAGAACTGTAGGGGAGGATAGAGTGCTGTTGATTCTCTTGGAGAAGTCTGTAACAATGATTTTTCTGATATGAACTCGGCTTTTATCAGTGGAGGAGCTTGAGACCTCTCTGTCACTGAGGATGGTTGTCGTCCTCAGAGGAGTTCAGGTCCTTACTTTGAGCATCATTTCCTGGCTCCAGTGCAGATTTCTCTGTCTGCAGGCACAGACAGAGAGGCCTTCATCCCTCTGAATCAGATTTTCTGGCTTCCCCAATGCCCAGTGCAGATTCTTGATGCGGACTAGCATTAGACACTGTTGTGTGCTCAAGTCCTCCAGTTGGACTCATGGAGGACATTGTTGTGGGCTCTAGGTCTTTAGCTGGACTCATACAGGACATTGCCATGTAATTCAGGCTCTCAGATGTATTCTTTGGATCTCTAGTGTGTGGACAGATCTCTTGCACTCTTCTGCATTAACTCTTTGGGTTAATATTATAAAATAATCCTATAATTTATATGTCCTGTACTAAATCTAGTCCCCTGTAAACTCTGTCTATAACAAAGATAATTGCATTTTCCAGTTACTTCTGAATCCATGTGTAGCTAACTTGTTCAGCCTCGTTAATGCCAGGTGGAGAGAGACTCAGCTCCCCGCAGAGTCCTACTCACTCCTGAGAGGCAAGTGGCCACCCCGTCCTGCCTGCTCAGTCTCCTCTGTATCAAGTAGGGGAACAGGCTCACCCTACCTTGGTAGAGATGTGGTAGTGATGAAGGGTAGAAATGCTGCCTGCTTCTTCTAGGTGCTTAGTTCCACCAGCACTGGTCTGGCAGGGAACCAAAGCAAGGGAACTCCCACTTCAACCTGTTGAAAATAGGAGGTTACATCCCACCCAGGTCCTGATGATGCCAGCCAGGAGAGTCAGAACATGTTCGCTATTATGAGCCAGGTATAGGTTGACAGCTTTTTCTTCTTGGAGTTTGGTTGACATATGAGGTTACTTACTCAACATCTCCTACTGTTAGACTACCTTTTCCTGATGCTTTATCTTAGAGGACTTTAAAATCTGTGCCTCTTCGTGATTCTCAATTTGAGGCTTATTTAATACCTCGTCTAAGACAAATGCAAGGATAACGAAGGCTAGGGAACTCCCTCTGTGTGTTGCACATCCTGAGCCTCCTAGGCAACCTGCCTTCCTGTCCATCTTTCATGCCTTATTTCCTCATTGCATTCAGGGAATATTCAATTGGAGGGAAATGGTCCTAGGAGGAATGAGGTTGTATCACCTTAGCAGAAATGAAAGCCCTTCCCCCTGCACTTTTAAGAATAAGGCCTTAGAAAAACATTGCAACATTTTAACATAAAATTTTATGGTAATCATGATTCCCCATTACATTGCTTTGAAGCCTTATAATGTTTTCATTCATTAGGTTGGAGTCGTTTTATTCTGGTTTGTTTGATTTTATTATCTGTGATGGTATGAACAGCTATTTTGAAGAAAACAAAACATTATACTAAGCAGTGCTGATTTAATATCATCTTGCTTTGAAGTCCTACTATACTTTTGTTCTTCTGTTTCCATTGGTTCTATCATGTTGCATCTTATTGGATTTTATTATGTGTGATAGTATAAATAAATTTTTATGGAAAATGAGATAATATGGTAGCCATTGTTCATTTTCTGTTATTTAGTTCTGAATGTCCTGTAATACTTTCATTCTCTTGAATGGTTTTATATTAATTTGTTATGTTTGATACTATTGTGTGTGAAGGTATGCTCAACTATTTCAAAGAAAGAGACACTATGGTAGCTACTGTTAATATCATGTTGTCTTGTGGTGAAGTACTATGTTGATTACACTGTTCTATTCTGATCTGCTTTGTTCTGTCCTCTTTTGTTTTAATCTCTTTAAAATTAAAAAAACTTATGCAGTACTGAATAAAAGCCCACCATAAAGATGTCTCCCTTCCAATATCTTATTTTTGAACCTGAGAACATGTTGCCCAACAACACAACCAGAATTTAATATGGCTACCATATTTCTTGCAGGATTATCTTGTAATGGTTTGCACTTTCAACTGGGTATACAACTAAGGATGGTCACATGTGTTGTAAAAGCATCTGAGGTCATGTGTGATTGAGAATACTTTTATTATATTCAAACACTTGGATTTAACTTGCTTGACTGAAAAGTTCTAAGACTTTATTTTCAACACTTAAAAATATATTATCCCTTTGGTATTCATATCCAGAGGTGCTGTTGAAATCCATCCAAATCTTGTTCTTTTGTAGGTCTTTAAAAGAATTGGAATTTTCCTTTGACTTTGGCATTCTTAAAATTCACTATAGTAGGTGTGAATTTACCTCTTTCACTCCAAATTTCCCTTTTTTCAGTACCAAGAATTTTATATTATTTTTATTTTGAAAACATTGCTTATTTTCTAGTTCTGTCTATCTCTTTCTGGAGCTTCTTACAGATTTATGTGCTTCTACTTCTGATACCATCATCTCTTAGCATTTCTTTCATGTTTTCTATAATATTGTATAGAAAACTTTCTATAATACTATATAGAAAACTATTCTGAAAAACTTTCTTAATTGAATCTCTCTACTCATTCTCTTGGACCATCTTTTCTACTACTAGTGTTCAGGGATGCACTGACCTCCTGGTCATGATCTTTAGTTACTGACACCTCCTGTTCCACTGCTCTTTCTACATTTGTCTTTCCTCCACATAATTCACCTACTCCATGAAATTGCTTTCATTTTAAGCCTTATCATTCTATTAATCTTCATTTCTTATTATTACATTCTGTCTCACATAATCTTTCACCTGATAACATCCAGGTATGCAGAAACTATAAGGCTTTCCTTGAACAAATGATACATATGAAAATTTATTTATATATCTTTTCTCATTTAACATATTTATAGAAAAACCTGGATTAAAAGTTTTCAATATTTGCTTTCTTCTCCTTTCATAAGTTTCTAGCCATCCATTGATTTTCTTGTTCTCTGCTTATACAAATTTAATTACCTGTATATATTTTACCTTTAAAATGGTTTGCTTAAAAGTGGTTATAGATCACAAAGTCTAGTGGTATTATTTTAAATATTTTAATATTTATTTACAGTTATTTTTAATGGTCTTCATGAAAAAACATTTTTCTTACTAAGTATTTAATTATTTGTTCCTATCATCACAGTCCTCTTTCCAAAAATTAAAGTTTATCTATTTTGAGAATCAAATAGGAGAGTGTGGAACACAACAAATATCTCACAAATTTTACTTTCATAATTTTTTAATTTTATTTATGGCATCCTTAGTAATTCAATTATGTTTTTCTATATTATTGCACTATAATTAAATGTTCTCCACACAGATAATTTGAATACTTACTTGTCAATAAATAAATATTTTCTTGCTTTTTTCCTGTGAATATCAAGGATTTCAAAAAAAGAAAAACAAATATTCTTCAGTGTCTCTTGAGTTATCAAATCTTGTTGATCTGCCAATTTTTAACCAAGTTCATAATTAATATGATTCTTATATAGGGACAAATGTATTTGATAATCTGTAGACATCTGAGAAAAACTCAAGATAGAAACTTCCTTTAAACTCCAGGTCAAAAATAATGTAGAAAATGGTAGCACATAAGATCATATGGTTGCCCTTGAGTAATCTTTTGTCTTTTTTCTTGCATTAAAAATGGTTTCTTCTAAGTGTATAGAATTTATAAGAAGTCTCCAATTTTGATACTTTCAGCTAAACACTTTCTTCATTGAATTACTTTATTTTAAAAATCTGTGGGGACTGAAGTTGGGCAGTTATAACCCATAATTGAACAATTATCACTTCAATCTTTCTAAAACTTCCATTCTTTTTCTACTTTTAAAGACATTAATTCCCAAGTCTTTTCCCTTGATTTTTTCCTGAACTTTTCCATTTCACCCAGTCAAGTTTTCACATTTATATCTGTTTCTCCTTTCCAGTCAAGCACTCCAACCAGTGGGTAAGCTGCCAGTAAGCAAAGATTTACTCAACAGTGTGAGGACACAGAGGAGTCCTTGGCCTGTGCATGCCCAGCCCAGCTTTCTCTGGCAGTGCTACACTGAGAGCTACTGTCCAACAAAACATCAAATTGACCAAAAGTGTTGGGGAAGAGCCATTAGAACCAGCACAAATTATCTGTGGGTTGTTCTACCTTTTTTTCCTCAGTGAAATAATATTCCTTCTTTCCTTTTATGATTGTTATATTTCTCTAATTGACATAGTAAAATGTGGAAATAGTTTAAATAAGGTAACTTGTATAGAAAAGGAAAGGCAACGCAATATGTAGAATAAAGTTTATTTGTTAATGCCTATTACTAAAACACACATGGAGGATTTCCTAGTTCACGTTCTACTGTCTTAATGGTTTACAAAATCCTCATATTTAGTCTATACATACCATGTCACATCATAATGAGAGAATAGCATATGTGCAGATAAAAACAAATGATGTGTATATAACACTTTAATTTGGTTCTTAAATGTTCAATAAGGACTTGTCCCCAGGGTGAGACTATCATAAGGTATTAGAATCTTTAAGAGATGGGACAAGTAAGAGATATTCAGGTCACTGGGGATATGTCCTATTAAGAAAATGCAAGGACTGGCCTCTTCCTCTTCCTCTTTTTGTTTCCTACCCATGAATTTTTTTGCTCCTCCCATCATACCCCATCATTGCCAGCTGGTTCCTCTATCAGAGGCCAAAAAACAATGGGTCTGCCAGACCATGGACTATAACTTCCAAGCTCTAAGCCACAATAAACCATCTCTCATCATAAATGGATTATCTCAGCTATTTGTTATAGTAACACTCTGACCAACACAGAATATTGATTCCAAAAATTGAGGTATTGACATACCTGATATAATGTTTGGAGAAGGTTTTTGAAATACGTTTTCAGAAATTTGGAAAACTTTGAGGAACCAAGAAGAAAAAGCCTGGAATTCTGTAAATGGAGCTAAAAGGAGATTCAGGAAGTAGCTCAGAGGACCAGAATGCTGATAGGATGTGGACAATAAGCAATGTGATGATGTTTCAGATAGAGTGAAGACTTGATAATTGGACTAGAAGCCATTCTCATTACACCATGGCAAAGAATTTGGTTGCATTTTGTCCATTCCTGAGATCTTATAAAAACCTAACTTAAAGGTAATAAATTAGTTTATCGGGTAGAATAATCTCAGAACAGCAAAACACTCATATTGAGACGTGGGAATTACTGATTGCTTTTAGCCAGATTTGTAGTAAGAATAAAGAGCCAAGAAGAAGAGGGCAAAAAGATTTGAAAAATGTATAACTTTGAGAAAAAATAATACTTATGAGATATTTTTAGTTATAGTAAAAAGGATATGTTTATCAGCTCTGATAAAAGAAATGCTTTGCACCAAGCCAATAGGGAAGATGTTTCAGGAGTCAACTAGGCTAGCCCACCAATAACAGGCCCAAAGTTGTTCAAATGCAAATTTTTGATAAAGATTTTTCAAGAGCAAAATCTTTTGATAGGAAAACCTCAGAGCACTCTGCCCACCCAGTACCATGTAGGAAATCCTTTCCCAGGGATTTGATTTTGTGTATTTACTTGGCAAGATATTGAGGCCACTGCAGCTGTGGTCCAAGTGGCTCACTTGTGATCAACACTGGCAGTGGATCTTAGCATCTTGCACATTGTACTTGTTTTGTAAGCATCCAGGATGCAAGAATTATGGAGCAATGGAAGCTTCCACCAAAATTTTGAAGGCAAGCCCAAGAGGCCAGGCAGTGAGCTGCAGTGTTGCTGTTCCTATAAGTTGGCAGTCTTCAATGGGGTGAGCTTTAGTGACTCAGTGGGAGTGAAATACAGATATAGTAGAGATCACCAGAAGAAAGAGAAAGCAGAGCACAAAGCACCTGGCAAGACAAGCCACAGGCAAGATGCAAGACCAACTCAAGGAACTGGAATGCAATCAGTGAACTATAGAGTTGATGTTTCTCAAGCCCTTGGGACCCCACATTCTACCATAGCCAGTCTTGAATGCTGACCATGAAACCTTATGATTTAAGGTTTATCTTGCTTGGTTTTAGTTAGCCTTGGGCAGAGCCCCTCCTCTCTTCATTTTGGAAGTGGAATGTGTACTCTGTGTCTGTCCCAGCATTGTGTCTTAGAAGTACATAACTTTTTCTTTTTTATAGGGATTCACAGTTGAGTTTGCCTTAAATTCAGAGTAAACTATGGATTGGGATTTTTCCAGCAACGCTGAAACAGAGCACTGGTACTCCTAGGAAAGAGCTAAATGCATTTTTCATTGTGAAATGGACATGAACCTGTGGGGATGAGGGGAGGAATGCCATAGTTAGAATGATGAATTCCTCTAAAGTTCCATGTCTTAAAGGCTTGTTACACAAGTCATTCTCTTGGCAAATGATGGACCCTGCAAGATGTGGAGCCTGCTGAGAGGTCTTTAGCTTTTAGGTCATTGGAAATGTGCTCCTGGGAAACAATGGGAAAAATCTTGTCCCCTTTTTCTTTCTTCCCTTCTCTTCTTCCTGGCCATGAGGTGAGTATATTTTCTTGGGCACATGCACCTGTCATGAAATGCTGCCTCACCACAATGCTAAAAGTAATGGGCCAGTCAATCATTGACTGCAATTCCCTAAACGTGAAATGAAAATTATCCTTTTCATTTACAAGTTAATTATCTCAAATATTATATGTAATATTTTGTTATACTGCCATAAAGCTAGTACAGTACAGTGTAGTATACATAAGAAATAAATTATTTACCTCATGATCATACATAAATTGTTCTTGATGCAGTTATCTCTCTATCCACAAGAAAGTTTGCATAATATCTTTGAGTAAAAATATTTTAGATTTGTAGGATGACAGTAACTAAAGAAACAATTTATAAAACAACACATCTTTTTGAGACTATAACAAGTTCAAAGCAGATATTGGTTTGTAATTGGCCAACATTCCTTTAGATGGCCTTAGCTAGAGTCCATATCAAACCACATAGATTATTACATCATCTTTGTTTAAAGGAAATATATCAGGCATTTCAGTTGCTTCATAATATTTTAGCAAAAGCAAAGTATAGTGATAAATTTATAGGATATATATTAACACCCTTCTCTGGTTGTATCTTCTGTGTAAGAGCCTCTGGGACAGGTATACCTATTAGATTTCTCTTTGATGTTATAGATACGTTAACCTGTCCAGACTCGGTAATCTGAACATTTTCAGTGTTTTGATTTTCCTACTATGCATATTTTTCTATTAGCTTTAGATGCTCTAGACTCCAACCAAATCTGTCAACTAAGAACTAATTGTTACCCTTTTTCTATCCCAGATCTTTGATTATGTTCATGCCCTGAAGCTGTGAAAGTTTTTAACACTTAGATCATCAGCAAATTTTCATGAATGACTTTTTGATTTGGTTTCTAAGTATCTGTCCTATGTAGATGTTTGCAACAGTTCAGTGCTTCAGTTTGATATCAATCAGGTGCATACAGAACTAACCTAAAAGCACAGACAAGTATTTATAATAACCTCTATTATAAATCAGTTATGAACTAGATATTACAAATACTTTTCCCTCCTGTTCTAAGTTATCTTCTGCTAATTTTTATCTGTAATATTTATTTTAACTGCTTCTAGATCAAACAATTCTAATGAGTTTAGTTTAGATAATAAGTGTATAATAAAATTTGAACCAGAATGTAATGTAAAATCTTACATTTTGTAGCAATTATTTAGTACTAGATTTGAGACCAGAGATTCCACTATGAAAGCTGCCATTGGACTGTGTGCTCTGGCTGTTAAGTTGCCACCATTCTACAGTGCTGAGCAGAAGAAGTGAGGGACAAATCCCAAACACCCTCCATGTGTCACATAGCAAATGTGTGAGTTTCTCACAGGTAATCAACAAGAGAGTGAGGAAGCTCTGTAACATAGCGCATATCTGGATTCCTAGTTATAGGGAGATAAAGAAATGGTCTTACTAAAATAATAGTATGTACTTGAATAAAAAGAGACCTTAAAAATTGGAAACCAACACACAAACACACACACACACACACACACACACACACACACACACACACAGTGACTCCTAGGGGGATCAGAAATGACAGATGATGGCAACATACGCTATAAACTAAAAGAAGAAGAAAACAAAGTCTTAACTTAGAATGAACATAAGCCAGAATTGGGTTGAATTCTCATACCAAACTTCTTTAAGGTTTTCTTTCTGGTTTTTGTTTTTTCCTTTAAGCAAATTCTTTTATTTCTGAAGACTGATCAGAAAGTAATGAAATTTTCTTATATACTCATTCAGAGACAGAGAACATTATCCAACTGAATACATTTTACAGAGGTGATTGTACAGCAACAGTCACATTTTAATTTACACCTGTTTAACATGTTTAACAGCATATTCTTATATAAATGTATCATATTCAGTTTTATGTTTGATTCATTTCCATTTCAAGATTTCCTGTATGTGCTCACTATGTGAACTTCTTTTCCATGAAGTAAAGCACTGTTACATACAAAAGGACCATGCCTTGAATAGTTTTGGTTACTTCTCTGCTGAATAATAAAGCATTCAATCATAATAATATTTTGAAAAGAGGGCAGCCATTTACCAGATCCATCAAATTGTCAATCTACTTCTAAATCCATTTACAAATCTTAATTTCAGTTACTGAATTCTAGCTAGAGAATATCCATTTGATTTCTTTTTATAGATGCTAGTTCTCTGGTGACATTTATTTTGTCATGTACATTTTTCAATATGTTGTTATTTTAAGTCTGGGTCTGATTATTCCACTGATTGGGTCACGGACACATCTGTGTTTGATTATGAATCTCTTTTTCCCTTTTTGTTCTGTTTCCTGTTATGCCTGGACATTGTTTTATTCAGTGCCAGACATTTTGCATTAAAATTGCAGAAATTTTAAGTTATTATTTCCCTTCGGAGAGGATTCACCATATTCTGTGAAAAGCATCAGAAAAATAGGTCACCTCAAACCAGCCTGGGACTGATTCTCCCTAAGGATTTCTTACAGTTTCTACTAGACTCACAGTGCTTCTGCTTCATCGTCACCAACAGAATGGAGCCTGGGGAGGACTCCCATGTTCCTAGAGACGCAGGCCTTGAGCATGTTCCTAGAGCAGCAGGCCTTGACTCTCAATTTTATTTCACTATCATCACTGTGACACTGACAAAATCCTCTATTTATTTTATAGAGACTCTGTACTTGCTTTCAAAGACTATCTAGCAAATACCTTAACTTCAAGAAGGAAAAGTGTTCAGAGCTTACTTTTTTGTTTCTCTTTGCTCCTGATGAGGCATAACTCCTCAAATTCTGGCTATTTTAGAAAATGGAAAATTTCTTTCCTGAGTTCCCTGAGTTTTCACAAAGTTTTGCTGGGTTTCTCTGATTTTCAAGCCACTCTCTACCTGACTTTCTCATTTTGAATCTAACACCAAAGTTGACAAGTGTCCTTCAGAAAAGAACTTACATAGAATTGAGTTTACTGCCATGGCTTTTCATCCCTTGACCCTTCAAGTTCTGGCGGCCTTTATCATTCACATATTTATCAGGATGCATTTTTATTTATTATTTTTAGAAGCGTTACGACTGTTCTAATTCATAGTAAATATTTTGGTCTGCCACATGCTTCATTCACTCTTATAGGCAAAGTAGAAGTTCTAAGTTGAACCTTGAAGAGGAAATTATGATTGGGAAATTTAAAAAGACAGAAGTAGTAACACAAGAATAACAAATAGCATTGCAATAGCAAAAAGTGTACAGAAACTATGTTGAGTCTAGTGAGTATAGAACCCGAGAACAAAGGTAGCACAATTGGATTAGGCTTGAGATTAGAGAGCTACTCTCCGTCTAAATAAGCAAGCATCTGGATCTATCAAAGTAACTTACATTTTTGTCTATGGATGTTGGGGTGCCATTAACAGTACTTTTGCCTGAGAACTGAATAAGATAAACTTAATGTAAAAATAATTCCTATGATATTTTGAAGAACAAATTTGGATGGGCAAGACTGATGGGTAAAGCAATAATGTAGATTGTTGCTATGATTCAATCAGGAAGCCTGAGAATGTAAAGATAGTCACAGTGATAATAGAGATTGGATATATCGATAAGATAGAGTCAGTATGCTTTTGCAATGGATCATCTATAATAAAGGAAATGATAGACTCAGAATAACTCAAGTTTGTGGTTAAGGGTCACCATTCAGTAAGAAATCAGACAAAAACAGATTTGCTAGTGAAAAGAATAATATACTGAAAAATGGAATTTAAGACATCTGAGGTGCACTGAATAAAGGTATATCACAGTTATCTGTACTGAGATGCACAATACTGACAGAGATTCTGACAGAAAGTTGATTAGGATGCCATTGTGAGCTCCATGGCAGAACTTTTCTTTTTTTTTTTTTTTTTTTATCTTTTTCCTTTTTATCGGTACCAGGGATCGAACTCAACGACTGCCTGCTTGCAAGGCAGCCGCTTATGCCGCTGAGCTAAACTCCCAGCCCCTTGTTTTTTCATTTTCTACCAGCAGTCTTGCTGAGTCATAGCTTAATTACCATTTCTTTCTAGAAAATCAAGATAAACTCTAAGGAGAGCTTTTCTAGAATTGTTAGAAATTTTTTGGGGGGCGGGGGGTTATATGACATTTTCACGTTTGCCAAAGTATTTCACATAAGCTTTCTGATTTAGTCTAAGCTTCCAGTGAATAGATAATTGTAATTTTTTAGGAAATATGATTCCTCTAAATATAATACAGAAGATCATAGGAGAAGAGTGTTACAAGAATATCCAAAACTTGAATTAGGCAGACTTTTCAAGCATATTCTCATATTCATCTTCTAGTTAATAGAGGAGTCATTCATAAAAAACAAGGGATTAATGCTAAATAAAGAAATCTATTATTGAAAGATATTTTGCAGTCCATAAGAGATAATTCCTATTGGCAAAATGATAACCCTTCTCTGACATATTAAATTGTTCTATTATTATCTCAGGTATTAGGTCATAAGTTTAGTAGTTCTGATACTATTTATAAAGAAAAATACCAATCCTAAAATTAGGTGGATTTATACTAGATACAAAATTTGCACTGGGAACATTACTTGAATGAGACATTACTATTTTATCTATAATATTATTATAGACATCTAGGTGGGGTTGAAATATTAAAGGCAGCCAGACAAGGAAACGCCCTGGAAAGAGTCAGTGCAGAAGATGAAAACACATCCAAACTGTGTCCCGAGGCACATTTTAAAAAGATTAAAGTCATGATGGTCAGATTCCACATACTTCCCTAAGAGATAAATGGGAGTTTGAGATTGGTGCCACCCTTTTGAGGTTTCCCATGTAACCATTATCTTATCAAGGGTGGGCCATCTGTCCCATTCACTAAAGTTAAAAAGACTAAGACCAACACTAACACTAAGACTAAGTAAGACTAAGACTAAAGACAAAACTAAGACTATGGACTGTCCATCAAGGTTAATGATGTCATTCATTTACACTTGCTTTGTGAGCTGCTTCCCATTGGATCAATATTACTTAAGCAACTACATGTATAATCTTACTTGTTGATCATAATTTTGTCCTATGTTATATCCACCTCATGATTTTGCTCTATAAAACTTCCTTTGAGAAGTGAGCTTGTTTGCAATTCGCTGAGAGCCCTCCTGTCTCTCATGAACTATCACTATTCCCCATTCCCTTTTCCCAATAAATTTTCCTACTTACCTTCTATTGTTCCTTAGAATTCATTCTTGGCTTCAGGGAACACGAATTCTACATGTCAGACATCTAGTAGAAGAGGAGCTACATTTGTTTCTCCTATATTTTGGAAATCCTATACCAGTATCAAAAACTTAAGATAATGCCTTCAAGAAAGTAATACACTATAGATGATAAAAAAGTTAAACAAATCAGTTCAACTTCTAAACTTTTAAAATAATCACATCTAGTATATGTTGCCCTTTGTTTTTAGTTAGCCCTTTCCATCTTTTCCATTTCAGGATTAAAACGTTTTGAGACCTTTGTAATTCTGTTAAAAATTTCACCCTCTTTGTAAAGTGACATTTCTCACTATTTGCAGATCACGTTGCCATGTATAATATGCTTTCTGTGTTCCAGTAAGCCTTCAGAAAGCATTCCTGCCTTTTAATCATATTCTTGGATCTGATAAACCAGTGATTCCTGAATGAAGCCACTAAAATTTGAGTGAAGTTAAGGATCTAATACTTGAAACAGTATCAAAATTTGGCATATTATACTATTTTTTAAAAAATAAAGTGGCTGCCTTTACTTAAATATGTGAAGCATATTGGAGTAAAAAGTAATGGAAGAGATTTTCTCCTGGATTATGTTTCTTTTAAAAATAACTGATGATTTCCTTTTTTCACCATGATGGAATAACAGGGCACAGCCTTCTCTTCCCACTTAAACTGTACAAAAACAAGGAAAATACATGTAACAGCAATTTTTAGACATCAGGAAACTCCTGTAGAGGCTGACAGAAAGGGAACAAGCCACATGATCCCCAAGATCACCTTGTCTCTGTGTCCTAAGAAACATTCCATCTATAGTTCCAGAAGGAAGTTTCCAAACTGAGCATCACTGTCTGAATTAAGTAGACAGAATGGAATTCAAGGAGACTGACTTGCGAAAGTTGTAATTCTGGAGGAAAACAGAGTGACAGAAAGAAAAAGGTTCAGAAATTTCTGCAGACTCATTTGTAGCATAAAATACCAAGATACCCATGAAGAACAATCAGAGATGAAAACGAGGAACCAGAGCTCTCCTCAAACTAAGTGACAATTAAACTCTGACTAGAAAAGTGAAGATTCTTTGCTTGTCATTGGGAACAGTTAATACAGACCTCAGATGAGTAAAACCTTAGTGTGAAGCTAAACTATCTCTAGATAGTGATAAAAAGATAGTTTCAAGAGCTGTCAAATTCTAAAAAAAAAAAAAAAGAGCTGTTATTGAAGAAAAAATACATAAAAAACTTTTATGTCTCCTCACAAGATAAATAAGCCAGAAGACAATGACATGACACCTCTGAAATGCTATACACAAACCACCATTGATCTATCCTTTTATATTCAGTACAAATATTTCTAAAACATGAACCTAACATAAAAATTCTTTTAAGAACACCTGTAATAATGTTTGTGAATGAATATATTTTTATTTAAAATTTCTTTAAGATTTAGTTGACTCTTTAAAATGAGCACAGCAATATATTATGCAATTTATGATACTGTAATAGTAAGACATCACATATACAATAAAAAATTTCAACGGGCAAAAGGCAGTGTTTTGATGTAAGCGTTTTATATTATATGCAAGTAAAATAATAACCCTGCAGCAGAACAGGAAGCAGTTGCATTATTCACAAATAGAATAACAGTTTAAAGGCACATGTAGTAAGTCCAAGAGAAACCAAAAGCAAGAAGCTAAAACCAGTTAAACAAGGGTCTTACAAATATCTCAGCAGAAGAAACTGAATGGAATATTAAATATGTTCAATTTTAAAGGAAGAGGTGATACAAGCTGGCTGGTACAAATAAAAAATTCCAATCTGACAGATGTAAAACCTAACCATATCAATAATTATATTTAATGTAAGTATCCTAAATATGTAATTCACTAGAAGAAACAGTCGAACTGGATAATAAAACAAAACCAACAATATGTTACTTACGAGAAAACTACATTAAATATAAAGAAATGAAGAAATTTAAAGTAAGCCTATAGTTGCAATGATAATCATAAATATCCTATGTACAAGTAATATAAATTTATTTTAACAGGTAATGGATAATATGGTATGTCCATATAATGGAATACTACTTAGCATAAGGACACAATGAACCACTGAAGTACACAAAACCGTGGATGAATCTCAAATTGGTTATTGTAAGTAAAAGAGCCAGTCCAAAAGAATTTCATTGCTTTCATTTATGTGAAATTCTGGAAAAACTAAAATCATAGTGATAGAAAACAGCACTAACTGCAGGAACACAGAATGGGAGCCAGAACTGACTACATTAAAGGAACACTAAGACTTGTTTTGAATGAATGTTATAAATCTCAATTCTGTTGGTCACTAGATGGCTATATACACTTTTCAAAAGTTAGGTAATAGCACATTAAAAATCATGTAATATATATATATAGTAACAACAATGAAAATTAGGTAAACTTGGTAAGTAAATCACCAAAAACCTATCTTTCAAGAGCAATCATAAAAGTCCTGGCATGGCAATATTAATATCAAATAAATTAGTTTTCAGAACAAAATGATTACAAAAGATTTTAAATAGATATGCTGGAATAATATTTTGATACACTGAATTGAATTAAATGTATTATTTAAATTAATTTATTTTATTTTATTAATATAGCTATTAGAAAATTTAAAATAATATATAGCTCATACTAAACTTTTATCAGGCACTGGAGTTATAGCTCAGCACATAAGTACCTGCCTGGCACATGCCAGGTCATAAGTTTGATTTCCAGTAAAAATAAATAAATAAATAAACACAGGCAGCTCTAGAACAGGGTATTCAGAAACTGATGCTTTTAGCAGAGTCATCATTGTAACAAGAAAGGAAAGTCTTTTCAAAAACTAGCACTTAAAAACACAACAGCCATATGGAAAATATAAAACAAATTTCCAATCTTACTTTACACTATATACAGAAATTATATCACTAAGACCACAGACTTTTATTATAAAACATCTAGAGGAAAATAATGGAAGACAATTCTTGCAACATGATGCAGTCAAAACTTTTCCTAGAGATGATACAAAAGCATTAGCTACAAAAAATTGGTAACTTGGTTTTTAACAAAATTTAAAACTTCTGCCACTGACTGGAAGAAAATATATTTGTGACTAGGGCCTTGTATCAAGGATATATAAAAATTTTGTTAAGATAACTCACTAAAAACAATCCAATTTAAACATGGGCAAATAATTTGAACAGATACTTTACAAAGTAGGTATAAAAACAACACACAAAGATGTTCAACAATATTACTCATCAACCAAATGCAAACTAAATATGCAGCAAGTGGCCTTTACACACATGTCAATTATCTAATATTAGAAATTAAAAATGTGAAGTTTGCCAAACATGCAGCACCTGAGCCCACTCACACATCACTGTGAGGATATAAAACTTGACATCCATTTTGAAAAATAGTTCAGAAAAATCCTTTAATCACAGCAGAGGGAAAAGTGGCAGACCACTGGGTGTCTGCAACTCAGTTACCCAGAAAAAAGTACCAAGAATCTGGAAAACAACACCCCATAAAAGAACCCAAAGGAGTGCAGGGCACACAGGAACCATGAGGGACGTAACAGAAGAAGAAAATCAGATTCATCGTTACATAAGAAGTAGCTCACTGTCACAGGCTGGAGACAGTGTGGCACAGCGGCAGTGGCTGTGTAGCTGACCTGGTGGGTGGAGAGGCAGCCAGGGAGAGTAACTTTGCTCCCCAGCGGGAGGCTGAGAGGTGCCCTGGACCAGAAGAGTACTGTTGGAGGCAGCAGTGAGAACATGAGACACTGTTTCCCAAATCCCCCCACCCCAACCAAGTCAGCAGTTAGTAAGTGAGCTAGATCTGCACCCTGAACAGAATCACAGAGGAGCAGTAGCAAGATTCCTATTTTATTTCAAAGGCTTAGGAATTCACAGAAGAGATTCAAACAGATACACAGAAAATTAAAAATTCCATTGACAGTTTGAAGAAAGTGAAGATAGAATATCAGGCCTAGAAGAAAGGATCATGTCAGTGACCAGAAAAAGAAAGATTGCTTAAACATAAGACAATTTTTTAAAAACCAAACAACTACAAAATGATTCAAAGAAGAACAACATAATATTGGTCAGAGTCAATGAAAAAAGCAAAAGTCAGTACAAATGACATAAAAAAAAAAAAAAAACTGTTCACAGAAGTAATAGCAGAAAACTTTCCAAGCATGGCATTATAGTTTCTATCTTGATGTCCCCCTCCGCAAAGCCTCATGCAGTCATGTAAGCAGGCTTGTAGAATTTGTGATTGATTCATGGCCCAATGCTGGGATTAGGGGTGTGAGTGCTATACCCATCCTAGGGTGGATAGCCTACATATTTTACAAGCAACCAAAAGACTCTTGTCTCTGTGTTCCTACCTCTTTGCTCTCGATGCTTTTGCTGCCTTCTGCCACCATGAAATGTCCTCTGCCATAACTCTGCCTTGCAGCCAGAAGATTATGGACTGAAACTTCCACAAACTGTGAGCTAAATTAACCTTTCTTTTCTTAATCTTGGGGATCAGGTATTTTGTGAGAAAAGTAACCAACACACATGAAAAAAAATTTTCGACATGCAGGTAAACAAGGCTTACAGCACTCTAATTAGTCATGACCCAAATAAATCTATACCAAGGCATATAATCAAGATTCCAAAAGCTCAGCACAAGATCAGAATAGTGAAAGCTGTTAGAGAAAAGAAACAAATCATCTAAACAGGAAAGTCCACTAGAATCACAACAAACTTCTCAACACAAATTCTTAAGGACACCTTGGGGCAAAATAAAGGAAAACACCTACGAACCCAGATTAATTTATCCTGTAAAATCAACATTCAGAGGTAATGGAGAAATGCAATACTTCCATGTACAAAGAACTAAAGAAATTGATGACTATCAAACCAGCTCTACAAAGGGCTCTGCAAGATATTCTAGAAAGAATAAAGATCATAATTCCAAAAATACCAATGGAAAGAAGCCACAGGGGAGGGCAAGCAATTAAACAGAGGGGAAACACAAGGAACCGTCAGCAGGGATTTAGCTCAGCAGTATAAGCACCTGTCTGGCAAGCATGAGTTGTGAGTTAATCCCTGGTACAAAACAAAAACTCAGCCAATAACAAATGCTGGCAAAGTTGTGAGGAAAAAGAAACTCTTCTTCACTACTTATTGAGAGTGTAGACTAGTGCCACCACTGTGCACATCACTGTGGAGATTCCTCAAAAAACTAGGACCAGACGACCCATTTGACCCCACTATTCTCCTTTCTGGTATATTCTTAAAAGAACTAAAAGCATCATACCCTAGCATTAGTTGCACACCCATGTATATAGTGGCACAGTTTGTAATAGCTAAATCTTGGAAACAACCCAAATGCCCATCAACTGGTAAATGGATAAAGAAGATGTGGTTTTTCACAAAATGGGGTATTAGTCAGCCATGAAGAAGGATCAACTTGAGACACTGTAAGGTAAAAGGATGAATTTTGACACCATACGCTTAAATGAAATAAATTGGATACATATACGTTAATACTGCATTGCCACTCTGATGTGAGAAACTGAAAGTGTAAATAAGGACTCAAATGCTTAGTAGATATTTTAAAATCAGAAGAAATTGTTCAAAAGGAAAAGAAAACTGGAAGGTAAAGCAAGGACAAAGAAAAAATGATACATAAAGGGTGAAATAGAAACAAAGCTTGTAAATGAGGAGAAGAAGGGTTGAAGGAAGGAGAGGAAATAGTATCACACACAAGAGCAAATTTACTATGGTGAATGTGATCATGAAGTAAATCTAAATTATATCAATAACTTAATGGTAATAAAAAGTAAAGTACATATTTACACATGACCCAGAAATTCTACCTCAAAGAAATGATGTGCTTATATACAAAGACTTACACATAAATATTCACAGCATGTTTATTTATGTGCTCTAAAATGCAGAAGTTTTAATGTCTGTTGGAATGTGAATGGATGAGGAATTTGATGCATATTCATACAATGAAATATTATTCAATGGTGAATGGACATAATTGATCATAAATATAATGACATAAACCTCAGAAACAGGCTGAGCAAGAGAAACTTGATACAATATAATTATATCAGTAATGACAAAAAAGGACAACATTCACTGCTTGAATCTGAGAGCATTTGGGGATTGACGAGGTACTGAGATTTGGAGGAGCTTGTGATGATGTTTTATATTTTAATTATGCTGGTAGTCTATAGAAATGTGTAAATTTGTCAACACTCATGCTGGGTTTTGAATTATGTTTCACACAATGCGTATGCTTAAGTCCTATTTTCCAAGACATCAGGATGTGATCTCATTTGGAAATAGGGTCATTGCATACGTACTTAGGTTAGATGAGGTCACAGTGGAGTTAGGTGAGCCCTTAATCCAAAGGTTGGTGTCATTATAAAAAGGGAAAATTTAGAAAACCTACAGAGGAAATGCACTGTGGAAACCGAGTTTATGCCAAAAGTCAAATAATATACCAAATTATCAGCAAACCCCCAGAAGAAAGGAAAGCGGCATGGGACAGATCATTCCCCAGCATCATTAGAGGAGGGTGGCCACGCTACCACCTTGCTCTCAGACTTCTACCTCCAAACATGTGAAATAGTAAATTTCTGCTTTGTAAGTCATTCAGTCTAAGGTGTTTTCTTACAGAGCCCTGGGAAAGTACTATGACTCGTGGAAAGGAATAAAAGGCATATATTTAAACATAACTTGGACCTCAATAAATTCATTTCAAATAATTAAATGTAGTTCATAAAAATCTAGCGTAAATACCATATGATCTCTGAGAAAATGTGTGGATTCTATCTGAGAATTTATGAATTTTTTCTCATCTATTTTCTTTCGCCCTGTGTATGTGTATATAATTTTATTAGTTTTCAGCAAGGTCTAGGCAATATCAGCTAAGTTCTCGCAATTTAATTTTCTTATCAATTGTGTCAGGAAGTTATTTTCATTCTGGTAGAACATATATGCAAATGATGTCTGATAAAACATATTATTATTCAGCTAGAAAGAGGCAAAGTTGATATGGAAAGATAAATTGAACTAGAAACCTAGTGTTATATCATGGCTTACACTTAATTTTGCTTGATCCTCAATAGTATTTAATGTTATTCTGTATTTGAACAGCTATATACATTTTATATTTTTACCTTTAACAACAAATGCTGTAGTATCTTCCACTTCTTTAATATTCCTACTTTTAGTCACATCCCAGTTTCCGAGTTTGGCTTCATTTTCACTCCCTACTCAAATGGCGATGTAATTTCTGCCTTCTTTTCCAAAATCTGATACTTTTTCATTCTGGCTATCCCTTTCTCCTAACTCTCCTGTTCTTGGTTTACAGTTGCACTCCTTTCCAGAATGTTAATGATACTTTCAGAGTTGCTTGTCACTAAAGCACTTGGTTCTTCAGGTGTCAGTTGCTATGATATTTGTCTGTTTGTACTTGAATTTTATGGCTCTTTTTGGCTTCATACATATGTTTGAAAAACTGGATATGTAGGAATCTTGTATGATGAACCTATCATCTGAATAAAGAAGGCCTGACCTGAAGTCCTCTGTATGTGTGGTGATATGAGGATGAATTGGACCCTTTTGAGGCAGACTGGGAGACTAAAGAATAAAGTCAGTGAGGCCACATGACAGTTAGAGGGCAGATGCTTCAGTCTCCTTGGTCCGTGGCTATCCTGTAAACAAAAGCCCTCCTCCTACCATAGGATTCACCGTGGATGCTGAGCTAAGGCTCGATTGCGCTAATAAATCAACACTATTCCCAGCTGCAGTTCATTTTCAGGACGTGATGAATTTGTTTTTCTTGTTACTTTTGTTTTACACATTGGAGGAGAGGAGGTAGTTCAGTCTAATTCCTTGAAAAAGTAGTCTACTTATTAGAAATCTCTGGAACACAAACCTCATCTTTTCTGGTGTTCCCTGACCAAATGTTCCTTTTTATCTTCTACTATGGAAAACTAAATCTCTATTCTCTTCTTACAGATCTTGCTACACCTAGCAAATTTATGGCATATTCAAGGATTATAAAATCTTGTATAATAATATTTCTAAACCTGATGTGGTTTAATACTGTTATTCAGTCTTCATAGAAGCATCTAGCAGCGATCTAGAGGAAGAGCTTTGGGTTTGGAGATTTAGAGATGTGAATTATATTCCTCAACGCAAGGCCACATGTAATGTTGCATAACCTTTTACCAACTGTGTTTAAGAAAAATGGGAACCAATTATATCTCTCAGGTTATGAGAATCAAATAACATATGAAATGCACAGCTATTTCTAACACATACATAGCTGTTGCTCAGTATCTGCAGGTCATCTGTTTTTCATGATAAGCATAATCACAACTGCAATTGACAACTTTTTAAAATTTAAAAATATTTTTAGAAATCATTGAAAAGTTGATTTCCAAAAAAGTATTGGTACAGTGCAAAGATATTCATGAAATTGTAACTAACAGAGTTAATAAGGATTTAGTAGTGGGAAGACAGTGAAGATTGAAGAAAAATATGGGAAAATTCACATACAGTATTTAATAAAGTGTTAGGTCATTTGTTTTTAGGATCCTAAGCTTTTATTTTTATGTAACTATTTGTTAGTTATGGTTATCATATCATTCCCCAGATGAACATATTAAGATATGTTTTAGGAAAAAAGTCCTATAAAATCTGCTTAAGATTTGAAATTTTTAATTAACATCATTAATTTTTGATTACCTGCATATTAACTGCTTAATTATTGGCAAATGGTCACAACATTTTAGTTTAGCCATAATTTGCTTCTCAAAAGCTATTTGAGTTCCTCCTTGTATATAATTTATCTTACCTTTCTCTGCTCCCAAATATCCACTGATTTACTTTCTAAAAATACTTGAAGTATTTGTTGTCTTGCCAATGTTTTATAATTACAATCACTTAATATATGTCAGATTTTTTTCTTCCTTATAACTTCATATCTCATTCAATTTTTCTCTTACTAAAGTGCTTCTAAATGAATATATTCTCTTCCACATAAAATTTGCTACATAACTAAAAGGTCCTTTCGGATGTGTAAATTGATAATGTAAAAAAAACCAAGTTAAATAATTAGGTTGGCTCTATAGACTTCTACTCCTAAGTATGTTATTTACACTAATGTCAATAAACCAAACTTATGAGAATTACATCAATTGTGCTTATTTACCTGAAAACATTTTCTAAATCAAAGCTGAAAATAAGACTTCAAAGCATGATTGATTTTAATGTTTATAGGAAATGAATAAATTCACCAGCAGAAAAAAGTAACATTTTACAGATTTTTAGTCTCAAAGGATAATACATTTTTCATAGAAACAAATATATCACCAATATAGGTACCATAATATGGCAATATTTATACACAAGGCCATTTATCATTATGAAAATCAGTGGCAGTGGCAATAATGCAATACATTAATTTGCCCTTGTTAGACTTTCAACTATTATACTTCCTGGCCTGCAGGAGTATTTGCCAGGATACAAAATAAAACATGTGACTTCAATTTTAACAATACATTGAAAGCTCTGGCTGCTCATGTTTTACCCAATAGTTACTACATGACAACTCACAGTGTCTTCATACCATATTTTAATTCCTTTCCCAAGAAATCAAACATTTTAAAAGTTTCACTTGGATATTAAAGGATTATTTTATACAAAATAACAAATGCAATATCTAGACAACACTCTATATACTTAAAAGGAAAAAAACTGTGCAACTACTAAATGAAAAATAACTGGAGATTTAGACTAGGTAACAACATAACTTTGGACTGGAGAAATATGATAAAAAGGTTTCTTTCAGTTTTAAAGTTCATTGGTGTAAAATGCACCAGATAATTTCTGAAGGCCATTCACATTCAATATTTAGATTCCTTTTTATTAGTGGCATATACAAAGCACCATGTAATAAAATATATGAAATGTAGAACAATCATGACTATGTAATTAACTGTAGAAATAACTGCTAAGAAAATATAGCAATATTTAACACAGGATTTCTAAAACCATTACATATTCATTATTTTTCCCAAAGCTAATGTCCCATGTTTTATTTTATAGACTTTGTATATCATGATTTATATGCATTTGGCACCGGTGGGGGGAGCTGAAAATAGTTTCTATTTTCTGTACAGTAATGTTACATTTTTATACAAACTTCGGTAATATGGCATTTGGCATAGTCTTTGTGATCCCCTTCCAGGTGTTCCATTTCACACAACAGCAAATACTCTGAATGCCTTTCCTCCTGGAGGATTCTGTAAACTGCAAACAAAATGAACAAAACAAACAATATATATAGATTATGTATATGTATATAAAATCACCTACACATATAATCCTTCTAATAAATCATAATGTCTTATGACCATCAAGAAAGCAGCTCCATGAATCACTAAGATGGTCAGTTTTCTTAGACTACTATAATTTATAGTTCCTAGAAAGTTCAAGGACAACATAATGCTTTAAGTTTGTTTGTGTGCAGAGCTAGCTTACTAAATAAATTTAAGATTATAGGAAACAGAGGAGCCTCTATAGAACTTCACATATTCTTGATCATGCCTTCATATATCCCTTTTCAATGTAATAAAGCAAAGTTAGGCAGCTATTATTTCATTAGGGGATACTGAGGTTCAGCTTTGCAAGTGATCTGGATAGTTAAAAGTTAATTATGACTTTAAAAATGTTTGATATCTAAGAAATGCTATAGGAAATCCTTATTATCTTTTCGTAGGTCTGACAAAATTTAAATCATATTTCTGTTATACAGATTAGTGCTTCTAACCATTTATAATTTTAAGTAAAAATGTTATTGAAGAAATGTTATGGTCAAATATGAAAGGACATTACATCTTCTTCATTAAAATGGAAAAGTACAAACATACACCCCCAGAACACTATCTTACTCTTGATGTCACTTTGATGATTTCTTAATGTTATTTTTTTGAAATTCTGTATCATTTCTACCCTCTTTTCTGTTCTTCTTTTTTTAAAAAAAAAATTTTAAAAATGAAAAATAAATTAAAAGTAAGGCAAAACTATATATTTTACTTTTTATTGTTTATTTTATATTTGGTAACATCAATCTCATATTTAATATCTAAAAGTTAAAGCTGACTAATAATGGGATAATCGTTACTTAACTTCATCAACTATAAAAGCTTTTGAAGTTCTTACATTTTTGCATAGCTGATTTCTTTTTTTTTTTCCTGTTTTTTTTTTTTTTTTTTTTTTTTTTTTTTTTTTTTTTTTTTTTGTACCAGGAATTTAATTCACAACTTTATACTTGCCAGGCAGGCTCTTATGCTGCTGAGCTAACTCCTTGACAATTTTCTCAAAAATTAAAAAATACATAAAAATCAACACAGTAAGTGCTAAGAAAAAGTACAATTCCTCCTACAGAGTTATTCAAAGCAGACAATTTTAGAGTGAAAAAAATATAAGTTCATCAAAAATACACACAACATATACACAAACACAAACACACACACTGGTTTTCTCACATAAGTAGATAGCCAATCTAATTCTCTCTGTATTAATTTACATTTTCAGAGTAAGAAGTCTAGAAGGTAGAGGTGCTTCGTGTTTCTTATTTGTCCACAATAATATGCTGGAAAAATGTGTATCCCTAAGCTCACAGACCTAGTGCTGAACCTGAGCTTCAACATTAAGTTACATGACCTTAGGCACATCAACTATTTAATCAGTTTGACTCTCTGTTAACACACATACAAGTAAGAATGCACAGAATCAAAATTATAGAGCCGTTAGTGGAGCTGAGCTAATAAGAGTACAGTAGAGCCTAGTGTCTGTAATGTTCATAGTAGCTACCCAAAAACAATTAGTATACTCAGTTTTATTAAGATACTGGCTACCATTGCATAGTTTTATAATAAACTTAAGAAATGTGAGAGGTAAATGAACTCTCATCATGCAGATAGATTATAAAAGAGCATATGGGATTCTATAATCTGAGAATCTACTTTATATGAAGTATCTGTGAGGCTTAGAGCTAGGGTATAGGGAAGTCATCATTTCAGAAAGGATTTCTTGATATGTAACCTTCTCTGAAAACAGATGCTAAATACAGACCTGTCTCTATGAAATGACATGCAAATAGTTAAGATACATAACCTGCATGGCACATCTGTTGCCATTCTTTTAGAAAAACTACTGTATATGTAAATCTTTCATTGGCAATTTTGAAGAATTCAGTAAATATCTAAGAGGGAACTTTTTCTGTGTCTACACAAATAAATGGGACTTAATAGTACTTCTATACATGCCAATAATTTAAAAAATTGCTAAAGATTCACTTCTTCTAATGTTTACTAATACTTGATAAAGTGAATCACATAAATTTTCTCATATTACTAAAATATGTAACATTTAATGGGTTAAATACCATGAGATGACCTTAAAGACTTCATTTATATAATGCTAGGCATCCAACTTTCAATCAAAGAGAATTTGATTCAATGGAAAATCAGACTCATTGTTTTTGTCAAATACTTTGTCAGATAACTGGATTAGAAAAATACTCAGTGCCTTGCTTACTTAAAAAGATGAAATATAAAATAAAATCTAGAAAACCCAAAAGAGGATCAAAGAAATCTCCTCATTATAAGATCAATTAACAAAAGAATGGTTCTGATTCATAATCTGATTTTTATGCTGAACTTCATAAACCCACAGGAGACAGGCCCCTCTGGTACTGCGGCATCTCTCGTCTCTGAAAGACTGGCTATAACACAAGCATGCAATGGAAATGCACTAGTTTAGCAACACAGCCTCCAGCCCAGCCTGAAGTGGATCCATCATAAAACAATTATAAATATTAAGACAGATGGCATAACACAAATCCATAAAATCTGCTTTATTTTTACCTTTCTGAGAAGATTCCATTCTGAAAAGACGCAGTATAAGTCTTCCTCTTGTCCACAGGCATAACATCAACATAACCTCCATGATTTCGAATGACCCCAGCATGTACTGCTGCCCTGCAGATACTGGACAGCTGAAGAAGCAAGCAAACAAATTGCTGTTATTAGGAATATCCCCTGAAATTACTCAATCTACTCTTTTAGAGGACTGAAGCCGCTGATTTCTGCCTATCTGCTACTAGCAACTACTGGGTGATATTCTGCACATAAAAGAATCCTTCAAAAGTCACAGTGTCAAGCCAATTCTGAGCAAGCCTGAAGGCAAATGTTATGGATGGCTTCCAAGGCAAGATTCCTCCCCAGTTAATCTAGCAAACATTTATCCACACAAAGAACAAGCTTTGCTAGTCAAAGCGAGCACATTAGCTCCTATTAACTCTTGAAGGGGCTTCATTCTAATTTTAGTCTTTAATAGTGCATATTGAATCAGATTAACTACAGGCTGGCTAATCTGTTCAACTATGTTCATTTTTACTCAGCTATGTTCAGTTTGAGTCATATGCAATTATTAGGTATATATTAAGAGGGAATTTTTTCCTATTAAGTAATATAATCTATGCACAGATATTTGCTGAAAGAATAAACCCACAAAGAAGAATATGAAAAGTAACCATATCTTCTATCTAGAGTTTCAATGCTCTTCACCCAGATCTGAAAGTTCTGACACATGTTCTAGAAAGATTCTATGCTTATATTACATCAGTTATATAAGCTGAGTTGGATAAGATTTCTATAGCGGAAAAAATTATTGTTTCAGGTCCAGTACTTTCAAGTTTTTAAACTACTGACTACTAAAATAATTTCAGAGAATGAAACTATTGCCTACTTTTAACATTGGCTTTAATTCAAATGCTCCACCAAAGTTTATGGATAGCTGAGTTTAGCCTGAGCAAATCCCACAACAGGAAATACTTGAAATGTTTCAGTAGTATACAGAAATCCACCTCACAGCCATATGGATCCTCCCCAATGCTGCGGGTGTCCTCCTATCGCTATACACATACAGTGATTTAATGTGCTTTTTTAAGTTCACATAAGCGTGTGCATCTTACATGACCTTGCTTTATTACTGTGCTCTGAACTCTGAGGCATCAGTCAGTATTTATTAGTTCAGAGAGCCTGAAGGCCAAGCTGCTTAATCCTTCTCATACTTTTGCTATATCACAAAATACCATGTATCTAAACCAGTGTCCTTCCTCTGACATGGCATTCTACTAATCATCCTAACCCGACATTGAATTCAAAACTGTATGGAATTCATAATGAATGGAATTAGAATAATTCTGTACATATTTCAGCATTTACCCTCTTCTGTTAAAAGAGTATGATCAGCATTTTCCCCACAAGCCAACAAAAGTGCTTAGATATAACATTCATTAAATCCAACCACTTACAATGTTGTGAGGCTATTTTTTTCTTACAATTATGTACTCAGCAGGCATTCCTACTGAGTTCAAAGTTCAGAACTTTTTTCTCATATTTGTACTTTATAATAATGTATACTTTTAAAAAGAACACAAATTTTTATCTACAAATACAGTGGAATTATTTAGAGAATACAGAAGTTAAGAATGTATAATAACCTAAAAACGAGCATTCAAAGCAATAGAATGTACAAATTCTAACTACAAATGGAAAGAAAAAGACAAGATGAAAAGGAAAGAAAACAGAGAGGAAGACAAGTTAGTTCATTCTCATCTTTCTATATCAACCTTATTTGAAGAGAAAATGTATTTGGTTGGAGATGGCAATTGACGGTTTAATCGCTTACTCTGTCTTTACAATGTGACAATAATCATTAGTTTCAATTTACCCTTCAAATGAGCTACATAATACATATTACCTAACCATTTCATTGAGTTAGCAAGACAAAATATAGACTATAGATTCTAACTATACTGTAACTTCAGTGAGATGGCTTAAAGGTACAGAAATATATACGGTATTTTGACAGAAATCACTAAAATTAAAAGTTGCTGATAATTATACAACTAATCTGTTAGTTTATCAAAAAAGAATGGATTGTGCTTTCATTGTTTGATTGTTTGATCATCCTTCTCATACCTGTATCTTGTAATCTGAATAACTACTTTGAAGATTAACAATATACAATATATTAACCATTGTTAATCTCCTGTTGTTTTGAAATTCCATATCATTTTTAGTTTTCTTATTTTAAAATTTAAAAAAAATAACAAAAAAGTTCTTGTGCCTAAAAGGAAAGCATAGAAAAAATGATTTCTTTGGAAACCAGAGAAGCCCATTCCTGATCATTTCTTAATTTATTCTTTTCAACAAATATTTATGTTCAGGGTACTTGCTTATTATCTGATATCACTCATTGTGCACTGTAAATTCTGTTAAGGCAAGAACAAACTCATGTTGTTCATGTTTGCCAGATACCATATTAAGTGACTGAAAAAAAATTTAATGAATTTCCCATCTGCTATTTTTAAGGAACTTACAAACTAACAATAGAGAAAAGGTAGTAGCAATCATACTGTTTTCTAAAATAGTCTAAGTGCTAAGTGGAAAAAATATATTAAGAATTAAAAGAAGAATAACTTGGATTAGGAAAGCCAAGATACAACTCACAGAAAAAATGGTAATAATTTAGGATGTAAAGATCGGCCATAATTTTAACAAAAAACTTTTAAAAAATATGCATTTCAGAGAAAAGGATATAAGCACAAAAGCAAAATCAAGGTACCTGCAGTACATATAAGCTTCAGATTAAAAACAATACAAGACTGGAGCATGAGAGAAACAGAATCAGAGAATGATTTCAAGGATGAAGCTAAATTGAAAAAAATTCTTAGACCTAAATGAACTTTTTGAGATAGATAAAATGGTAGTGTGCTTATCTCAGGCCTCTTTAAACCAATTGCTGTGATATGCAACTGAATATATGAACCAAGAAGATAACTCCTGTTTCTGTGACTCTTAGAAATCTTTAATGGTCTCTAAATGTACTTTCAGTCCTTATCTACAAGTGTCAAGAGGGCGCTCCCTTCTCTCAAACTAATTTGACTACTGTCCCTTTCAACCCAAACCCTCAGCAGCTGAGACATCAAAGCTATTTGCTATGTCCCATGAAGCACATTTACTCTCACCCAAGGTCTCTGCAAAGTCATCCATCCTACCTAGAATGTGTTCCCTACTCCTCTTAGCAGTGATGCTTCAAAGCTGCCTCAGAACACACTTCCGCATACTAAGGCCACTGCAGACAATACTCCTCCCCATTAAAGGCATAGATTATAGCACGTCTGAAATGAGTTCCCTGTTGTATGATGTATGATTGAAAAATAATATGGTGAATGATTAATTTTTAGAAATATACTAAAAGACATATTGAAAATGTAATTCCCCTTGAAATACACTCCACTACTTATTGTAAAGGACTTTCCATTTTTGATACCATACTCTTTTCCAAGAGTCCTTGGCAATGAAATATTGTTTATATAGTTGATGAAATATTAATTGTCTAGTTCATACTCCAGAAACTGAAGAACCAAAGGAAGGCTAATAAAAGGCAAGATACATTTTCCTTTCTAAGGGTGCTTTGAAACTATTTCTTTTAAATATCTGGCATAAGATATGGGGAAAATATTAAGAAAAATTCAGTCAAAGTACATAATTCTATATTCATATCTATACAATGAAAATCTGTGAACATGTGTATTGTACAGAAACTATTCCTTTGCTCTGTGCATAAAGGCAGATATTTATATTCTTATACATAGATGAACACTGAGAGCTGCAGCCATTAGGATACTTACATCAGAATAAACTCGAGATCCAATTACTCGAGCATAATGTGGATTTGCTTGCATACAGTTACGAGGACAATATACTCTGTAAAAGAATATATATAAAGTAATCTGGTTGTGTCATTTTTCTTATTGATGAAACAACGAATATTCAAATGTAGAATTAAATTTAACATCATGAACTCCATTCATTCTTTTCTGTCTCAAAATGGACCAATTATAAAGAGAATGCAGTCAACACAATTGGTTCTTTTTATCCACTTCCAGGTTTTAGCGTTCATGTGATTTTTAAACATTTAGTCAGGAAGTCTTCTAACTTGCAGTTTGAAAGCATAAAAAAGTCAGAAAACATCTCTGCATATCTGAGAATTTGTATTCAATGTGTCTATGAAACTTAGATGACTTGAGAAGTCCAAGTCACTGTCTCACAACATCTCCTAATTTCCATAAATTCACATTTTATTGTTGATTTCCAAATCTCTTACTTTAAATTTGCATATCCTACTGCTTATATAGAGCTTCACTTAGAGTCAATATGTACTCAAATTCATTTGCAGTGAAATAAAATTCTTAACCTCCTTTAATTTCTAAGCCTGTGTCTTCTGTAAGCCTCCCATCATAGTATCAGACAACTCCACTGTTACTGGAGGCTCAGAGTAAAATCTTTACTCTACCATTAAGCCTTCTCTTTGTCTCATATCTTTCATTCAACCCAGGACCAATTTGTATCTGCAAATATAAACACTAACATACAACTCAAGATTAGAATAGAACAAGCATTGTGACCACAGTAACTATGGACTACGTATCATGTATCGTCTAACTTACTGCTCTAGGCTCTCCTATGATCTCTCCTTGCTTCTGACTTGGTCCTCCTCACAATTTACTTCCACACAGTTAAAGCATACAGTTAAAGCAAATATGCCATCCCTCTGTTCCAAATACTCCAGTGGCTTTCCATCTCATCCAAAATAAATGAAAAGATCCTTAGACTGAATACAGCCCTAGAAGGCACATCATTACCCCTGACTTTCCCACAGCAACTGCTATGCCACTTTTTGTTGTATGATAGTCACCCTGGCCTTATGGTTATTCCTTGACCCCACACAATTGGCTGTGTTTCATGGTATTTGCACTTTCTCATTGTATGGTATGTTTGTCTTTTAGACATCCTATTGTTTTACCGATATCTGATTAGATTTGGTCATCTAAAAGAAATTCCAAAAACTTGTATTATTTAAACATACCGTTCAATTATTACTGTTTAGTCAAAAAATTTAATCCACTCACAGAGTTCAAGACACTGTAAGGTGGTACATTTTTCACATCATCTTTTCTCTCAGTTTCTGTCTCTGTCGCTGCCTCTGCCTTTGTCTCTCTCACAAACACACATTCATGCACTAAAACATATATTAACTAAAATTGAAAAACCTAATTCATAACTATGCATGGTAAATGAGAATCTTGACTATGTAAAAATTACTGGTAGATGATAATAGCAATGATTTTTCTAAGAGTATTCCAAAAACATTCAACTAAAACTATTTGTGCCGTTTGAGGCAGATATTGCTTAGGAGAGCTACATATTTTATTTAAAATGTGTACTGTCCTGTATGGAATGCATATGCTTTATAAAATATGCAAGCCAGGTCTACTTAAATATAAGAAGTACAATTTGTATAACTGAATTAAAGCATTGACTATTATGAGACTCTGGTTGCAGTTTGTGCGAGGGAAGGGGTGCTCCCATTGGCAGGCAAATGACCTCACTGTATCTGAAACTACCCATTGTCTGGTAGTACAACCACCTGCTTTGGCCTTAGGAGACACGCTGTGTGAACTCTGCCTGGCTTATCTGGCTCTCGACTTGAGGGAGGCCAAGGTCAGCCACTCCGAGTACATGCTGTTAGCCTCTACTTAGAAAGTTCAGGCAAAAAAAAAAAAAAAAAAAAAAAAGACTAGGAGGAAGGAAGTTTCATTTGTCTAATCTGTTTTAATCATGTTATACACTTCTGAGCAGGCAGGCAGTGACCTAGTAAACATTTCTTTACACTTTGCCTGTAAACTGAATAAAAATGGTGACATATTTTAATGACATCAGTTTCTACACTGTGAGGATTCAAAGATTTTAAAGACTGAACTATAATAAATATATGTAAAGTAGGATAAAGACACATAAATTTATATTAGATTGTGGTCCTAAGTAACAAATTATTTTGGGTCATCTTGCAGCTGTGCAGAATCTCAGTCATATGACTATGGAGGTAAATCTTGTTTTTGCATGTTCTTATAGGGTTAACTGCTTTTTGTTTATTTTCTCTTGCTACTCTTCTCCAGAACAGATAATGTCTCCAGCTTTTTATGGGACATGAAATTCTATGAATGATACCCCAACTGTTTGGTTCCCTAAAAATCATAAACTATCACATAATAACATCAACTATGAAAAGTTTCATGGGAAAAGACAATTTTGGTTTCATTATTTTCTAAAATAAAAAAAATTAAAGTAGAGGAGAGTCTTTCTAGATTCTTAAGATCAACATTATGTACAAACATTATGTATAAGCCTTTATGACATTATGTACAAACTATTGATCCTATAAGTTTGTTATATTAACAACAATGAAAGATAAACTTTAAAGATTTATATAATTTTCTTTCTGGAGATGTTTCCTTTTCTGAAGCCAAGACATAGGAAACTTGTTTATTAATATTTTACATGATTGATTTTTCTACGAACCATATTTATAGATAAAATAAGCATTTATTGAGCATCTATGACAGAAAGGCCTTGTGATAGAATGCTTCATAGGAATTATCTTGATTATTTATTCCTCATAAATCTAGTTAAACTGCTGGTATGGTTTGTAGTAAATATTTAACATTTATAAATAAGTAATGCTAAAATTCATGCTTTTTACATGTGTCACGAGGCTAAAATTTATCTAGCAATATGTCTCTAAAAATCTAAGCATAGGAGTATGGAAAATCTGAAAAAGAAATTCTGCAAAATATTCTAGGATTACAAAACAAATCATGATTTAATCATATCTGTGAGCCTTCAGAGCAACATAACTACACAAACTCTGGTAACAGATTGTAGATCTACAATTAAAATACCTGATAGATAATTCATTTGGGGTAAAATTGGAAAAGTATGTGATGCATTTCACATAGCATGGGTTCCTCCAATTACTTTACACACTTTGTACTCTGATTTCAGTAAATATATAGTTGAAGATTTCAAAAATTCCCAGATTCTCATGCAGCAAGTTAGCTGAACAAAAACATTGCAATATTATTCTTTTATTAGAGAAAAAAAATGTTTTCAAACAGAAACAAGTTAGCTATTTGTACGTGAAGGAACTGATGGTTTATATCACATCTGTAATTGAGAAACTCCTGGACAACAGAAAATGTGCTCACTTCTTACATTAACATCACAATTTTATGTTACCTCATAAATAACCAATCTCATTCTTTAAGTGAAACATTGCTTTACTTAAAAAAGGGAAAGTAATGAAGCTTTTCCAAAGTAAATAAGCCTTGCCATAAAACGAGGCTCCTTCAATTATTTTAGCTGACATAGTTTTTCAAACTACAACTATATCTCTAACTCTTATCACTGGTTTTTAGAAGTAGGGTGGATACTAACATTAATAGAAGTAATGCAGATGGCTTTAAAACTGGATATGTAGGAACATACTTTACTTTTCCTCTGTATTGCTAATAGCTTAGGGCTATGATGCATTTAACAGTTTTCATCTTAGATTCCCCAAGGGAAAGTCTTTTAAAAATTATTTCATAGTAGATAAGCTCTATTGTGATTCTTTTAAAAAGTGTATACAGACCAAAAAATGAAGTAAATGCTGAGATGGGCAATTTTTTCATAAACTTCAATTTGATTAATTTAAGAATTAAACAAAAATTTAATTAATTATGTCATGAGCCAAACATGTAGCATGTGCATGAAATTCCAGCACTGACAAGACCGGGGCAAAAGAATTGTCCTGGGTTTGAGGCCAGCCTGGGATACATGGTGCATTCAAAGCCAGCTTGAATTATAGAGCAAGACCCTGTCTCAAACAAAACAAAACAAAGTAAAAATAATAATAATTCTGTCATTTTAGTTTCTATTGGAAGAACATGATATGGAAGCTATGGAATGAATATTTTTACCCATCCAAAACTCATATGTTGAAGTCCCAAAGCCAATATGACTATTTTTGGAGACTAATCTTATATGGGGATCATTAAGGTTAAAGCAGGTGAGAGGAGTTGAGCCCTTATCCAGTAATATTAGTGTACTCAAAAGAAGAGACATAAACGAGTAAAGCCTTTCTCCTGCCACCAAGTAAGGACTAAATATAAGACAGAGTCTCACCAGGAGCTACACTAGCTGGCACCTTCTCTCTTCCCCATTCACAACTGGAGAAAATCCTTTGTGTTGTTTATGCCAACCAGTCCGTCATGTTTTACTATAACAGTCAAAGCAGACTAAGATAGATCTCTTTTGCACATGTGAACACACATCATTTGCACAAGCCCTGCTATTGTTGAACAGCAGAAAGCGCTTTCACATTTGGAAAAGGCGCACCAGAAAGGTCAGGAGTACATGTAGTTTATGATGTCCCACTAATTCCTCCAGATCAACAGTTCAGGATTGTATACAAATACAAATGCTAGAAGTAACACCATCTCAGGTAAAAACAAGTACCACAAGAACAAAGTCACATAAATGTATGTATGTGTGTATGTCTACATATACAGACTTTGCTAAGAATGTATGCATCACAAAAAGAAAAACTTGTGTAAGTATTTTAATGCTAAATTTATTAAGACACTGTGAGACTAATGCAAGTTACTTTTGGCCTCCATAATTATAAGAGGGTCTCAAAGTGGTAAGCATTAGCTTCCAGACCTGAAATATGGATGTATACATTTTTGGCAGGCTTTGCATAATTTACATTTCTATATATATTAATAAATTTTTAAATGAGAAAATTTAAAAAACTACCTTGGACAATGTGAAGCAGGCTTATGAAATGGACACAGTTGTTCCACAGTAGTTTCACAAGTTACAGCCTGAACTGAAAAATTAAAGCAAAAAGCAGTAAGTAAATCCTTAGAAGCAAAAATATGTTGCATAGTAGTGGGAAAAAAAGTACTTTTAAAAAGTACTAACCTGTTACTTTAGAGACTGTGAAGGAATTGGCAGACCGGTATTTGCTGAAAATAAAAGATTAGAAATGTTAGTCCTTAGCTTATAGACACAATCAAAATAATTACAATTGCAACAATTCTTGATGTTTTTCAGATATAACATATTTTATCCTTTTAATTTTATTTTTATTAAAATATCTACCTAAGACTATGGCATCTGTTTCCTCTAAGTCTATTTATTATCTTCATTTATGAACCAAAGCAATATCATTCATAACATTAGAAAGTAATCTTTTATTATCAGTCTCTATTTCTAGAAAAGCAACACATGCATTTTCATATTTTTTTCTTAAAATTAAAAATCTCTAAATACTAATTACCTATCTCCATAGAATCAACCTATTTAATCCTTCACAATAATACATAAAAAGCATTCTTGCAAAAACATCATAAAATAGTAAGTTCTTTTAAGAGAGTGTGCATTATTCATTTTTTGTTCACCCTAGTATCTAGGAAAATGTTTATAATAAGTGAATGAAACTTTTCTCAGTATATTTCATTATTTAAAAAGTAACATAATAATTTATCAAAATTTTAGTTCATATGTACTCAAATTTTGAGAAAAATACCTATAGCAAAAGATAAGGTTTATTTGTTGATGATATTTTATCATAGTACACTTTCTGACTCTATTAGGTCAAGCCTGAAGATATAAACTCTTTCATTTCTGTCCTTTTCAAATTCAGTAGTTAGTATTCATCATCTGTAATGTGATCACTCCAAATAACATTGTTTGAGGTATAAATATTTAACCTATTAAATATAGCACACTTCATATTTAAGATAACTTCTATAAATACAAAAGATTAAAGAGAAAAAGTAAATAGAATGTTGTTCAACACAACACCCAGTATTTGGCTTACTAAAGCCATTAACTAATAGGTATTTTTTATTAATTGTAATTAATAAATACTTGCTGAATGAATAATCTAATAAATATTTCTATGAATATATTATTGAAAGGTATTACTAGTGGATAAAAACTACACATCAATCCTTTGAAAAAATTTTATAAGAAGTCATTCAAGAAATTTGCAAAGGTTTTTAATAAATTCATTTAATAATTATAAATTCCAACATAAACCAACTGTAGAGTTTCAGTCAAAAAAAACAGTTGTCATATTTCCTAAGACAAGTATTCTATATGAAATTGAATAATGTTTATTTTACTTATTAGAAAGGTACTATATAAAGATAATTCAGAAGGCTACATTTTTCAAATTTATGTTTTAAAACATCACTCAGTATACTTAACATGAGAAACATTTAAAAGCTAATGAATGCTTTTGATGTTGTGCTAAATTGCATTTAAATGCACAAATGACAAACATTATATTATCTATTTAAAGACCTACTGAAAACTCTTTTAGCTAATAATCTACTTTAATGTACTTTAACTTTTTTTTTTTTTTTTTTCTGAGACAGGGTCTTACTGTGTAACTCAGGCTGGCCTTGAATTCACAGCCATCCTCCTGCCTCAGCCTCATGAATACTAGGAATACAGGAATAAGCCATCATGCTCAGCTACTTTATCTTATTAACAAAGTTACTATTACATGAAATAAGTCATTTTTCCTAAACAGGGCAGAGAAAGTTCATGTATGAATTAGCTTCTTCTATGGTACAGTTTATCAGAGCTGAACAATTTACTACTTTGCATCAAGAATTAACTAAAATTTTATACATTCTTAACGAAACTCTCAAAGGTTCAGAGCTGTAGCATGCCATTCATAAGCAAAAGTGTTCAAGTTTGAATTTAGATTAGTCTTTCTTTGTTTCATCTATGAAACTCATGTTACTAACATGAACCTTGAGAATTATCAACTTCTCTCAAATTTGCTCTTAAATTCTTCTATGCTTTGCTCTATAACCACATGAGAGCTCATTGTTACAATTTAAAATCACCTGGTCCAAACGACCATTCAGGTACTCACCCAATTGTTTGCACGCCATTTCTATTGGATTTAATGAAATAATGCTTTCTTCCCTGTCTAGTGATATCTACCCAGCCACCTTCATTGTCTATTATTCCATAATGAATTGCAGCTCTACAGATGCTGGATTGCTTGAAGAAAAGGAAAAGACACAAGGGTGTTAAATATCTGAGCTCTATCTACAATCATTTTCTACTGATGACTTTAAGTTACATAAATATTTCGGAGAGAAACATCTGTACTTCATGTAAGTGGTTAGACTCCACATTAAACAACTAGATGTTTCTAGAAGGGTTCTAGTCCTAAATAATTACATGTTTACACTTACCATCTCATAATGTACACTGCCAATTACTTTAGCTTTGCTATCCAAACAGCCAGCGGGGCATTCATATCTGGAGAAAAGCAATTGAGAATAAAATTTAGTTTTTCTAAATAATGTTTATTTAATGAGCTACAAAATGAAAATACTTCTATTTTATCATTTGATTCTGAGAATAACAGTTTCTATTACCTATTGCAGGTGGTTCCTTTGCACTGGTCTCGTAACCTTACTTCACAAGAAACAATTTGGGCTAAAGATTAAAAAAAAAAAAAAAAAAAACAAGAAGTAATTTTGATAATGTGAATTTTTCTATAATTCAAAATACATAATGTAATGACAGGTTTTATTTTTTCCATTGTAAAAATATCTAACTAAATAAAGTATAAATGGATCTGCATCTACATAAAACAGTAAATTTTTTATAAATAATCTGGAGGACTTACACATTTGTTGTGTGCTTATGACTTCATTTCTATCGGTATCATCTGATCTTGTTCGAACTCTGGTGTCACGAACTTGTGCCTGCTGACGTTCAATTTCATTTGTTTCTTCTTCTTGAGGAGGATAATATCTGTCTGACCCTTCTGTTGCAGAAAATGAATTCAAGAAACATGAATCCCATTTCATATGGGCACAAATTAGTAAATAACAAAATACTTTCATATTCTTGTTTAATATTTGAAACTAGAAAAATCAGTGTTTTCATTGGCAAGAGTTTTGGCTCAAGGTCACGTTCCTGCATCCTGCACTGAAGTAGATGAGGTACACACATAAGCCTCTGATTCATGCATGTTAGCATCTGGTTACTATCCAATGGAGTCATTTCTGACTTCTGCTTATATTTCAACATGTAATCCGTGTTTGGTGCTCAAAATGGCACCATGAAATCTACACAGTAATCTAATAAATTTGAAGATTGAGGAAATCTGAATTTGTTTTCCCAAGTGGAATCATAGTCTTGGCATTTCGAGAAGTATCACATTTTGAATTCTCCCAAATGTAAATTTGGTATTAAGGATCAACATGCCTTTGTTATTTACCACAACAACCATTTCCACAGAAAAATCTTTTCTCTTTTAGAAGACACTTCAATGTGTAAGACTTTAAACTTGACAAAAGATAATGGTTTCAACTTTTGAATTTAATTTTTCCCCAAAACTGGCCTATATTAAGGGTTTATAAATGGTACATTCTCAAGATGTGTCATTATTCTCATGTGGGAAATTTATAATCTAGAAAAAAAGATTATGAAGTCAGAGGAAAACATAAAGTGATCATTAATAAGGCAGGGAGTTTGCAGGTTTAGGGAGGATAGAGAATCACACACACACACACACACACACACACACACACACACACACGGTTAAAAAGATGCTGTGCATGCTTCCAGGAATTTAAAAATGACCTACAACAAGGTGATATACATAGGTATTTCTTGTCTGTTCTTTAGAGCATTCAGTCACTAAAGGAAAACAAGACTCATCTCTTTATGAACACTAAAAAAGTCTATGTATTCACATTTTTTTCTATTATGATTCATCTACATAAATCTTCATTTAATCTTCAGTAAGCAAAAAAGCAAGACTAAAAAATGTCCATTTGAATGTTTAGAGCATGAATTTTTACAGAGCTTTCTCATATACATTTTCTCTTCATGTGTAAAAGGGACACTATATTTACACTTACTTTTAAAGATGTCAGATGCATTTGAGAGCACTAACTTTACTACAGTTTTATAATACTATTATATTTTTTAAATTATTTTGGCATGAGAAATTATCCAGTTTTCAGCAAGAGGTAGACATCAATATAATTCACCAAAAATGATGCATGAGTAGTATATTTAGGGAAGGATTTTTGTAAAAAGGTTTGAAGTACTAAAAGTGAACTCTACCCAGCTATTAAATCCTTCATAATTATGCAGTTATATAAATAACTTCTAGTTAATATAAAATAATGTCCTTTAAGAATATATATCATTCTGGAATAACTTCCAAGTAGAATTAGAAGTGGTTATCTAAAAAAATCATGTAATTCCTCTTTCAGTACACATTGATATAATTGACTTAATAATATTATAAAATAATTTAAAAATAAATTACAAGTTATATGTATTTAAATACCTTTTCAAAATACTTGAAATAGTTCTAGAAACTTTTCACATCATAATGAAGTATACTTTTGGGAATTTGTGTGTCCAAGTTGCTGAAAATAGAACCCAAGGCCTTGTGAACACTAAGCAAGTCTGTATCCCTGAATTATACCATCAGCAGACATTCGAATATTTTTTATCACTAGTTAATGCAGAGTTGAATTAAAATATAAATCAAAGTGAATATTACAATAAAATAGCACTTACCTTTGTAACACAAATTTTCTCTACAGCCCCCTCCAAAACTTGGTGGACAAGCAGAACAGGGTCGTCCATGCTTGTAAGGGGCATGGCCCCACCAGTTTCCCCTGAAAGAGATAATGCACCCCAGTAAGAGGTACGTAACAGCATGATTTACAAGACATTGTGAAAACCACTATATATGAATCACCTAGGTAATGATCTTTGTGTGTTTGGCTTAGGCCAGGAACATATTTAGTATAGAGTCCTTTCAGTTACTAGGTTTACATACAGATTACTGACTCATTCTTTTCAAACTTTCAAGCTAATTTGCTATGCACACTGTTAAAAATTTAAAAATCTAACTTTTACAGTACACTAAATTCTATTATGGAATGTTCACCTGTATTTCTCATCCTTTAATACATGCAAACCATAAATTTAAATTTGACTCTCAGAATTAGTTCTCTAAAAATTTTACTGTAATTATTCAAATGGCAAAGACGCAAATAAATTCCTCAATTACCTCTAATCAAAATCATTAAATATTTAAGGAATAAAATAGTTCAACAGGTAAAACCAAAGACAGAATATGATTCCTGTCCTCAAAACACCATATTTTCAATTTTTTGTATCACTGTACATTGACTTTTTTTGTACATAGCAGACAAGGATAATATCTGCCATATTAAATTAACTGAATTAAAACATACATATACAATGCAAATGAGAAAAGATCATAACATTAAATTCCTTTCATGCTGTTTAAAAACATTCACATCTGGAGGTGTTTTGGCTACTCACTTTGGGGAATAATTGCACACCAAGTAGACAGCTTTGGGCCATATCTGGCCCCAGATATTCATGTTGTGGCACAGATTAATGGCACAGCCTATTCTGCTACTTGTCGCCCACACGACCTGCAGTAGAGAAGAAACAGACACCTGAATAACAAGCTGAGTTGAAGTAAGACAATATATCTGAGAGGAAATGGAAAAAATTGATCTTGAAAAACTGTTTATCTGTCAAAACGAAACCAGGGATTATCAAAACTGGCATTTTCCCTAAGCCTTTGGGTGACACTTAATTCAATTTTAAAGAGATTTATGTAGGCAAGTAGCTCTATCTGGTAACAAATGTCAGCATTTTTGGAATACAAACTTCATGAATAATTCAAAAGTTACATTTTCACAAATTTACATATCCTTTCAATAATTTTGCAGCAAAATTTGCCTAACGAAGGAACAAAATTTTATATCATATTCAGGTAAAAGTTAAATATTTAAATGTCCTAAATTTTAAGTATTTAAATTTTTATACAAAATAATCTTTTTATTGGTGCCATTAGTTATTTGGTAGTTCAATACTGTTTTTAATATTATAACGTGCAAGGGCATACAGAATGATTAGATGCACTGAAAATAGGTTACAGAAATTTGAGAACTGATCACTGGTAAGTTGAATCTAGTTGATCCTGTCTTCATTGTTGGAATTAGACATTTAAAATGTATTCAATACTAGATGTAACCATTAAATATAAATATATGTATGTGAGATATATATATATATATATATATATATATATATATATATATAAATTGTAGTGCAAATACACTGAGATATATATATTGCACACATGTAAATGCTGGGTGTTATTAGTAAATAAAACTTTGTATTCTTTGGAATAAAACTTGGATTCTGAAGACAGAAAATGTTCCCTTCTCATTACATTTATTATCTAATATCTTTTTAAGTAAATATTTGATGTTTCCTGATAAAACTATTTGTTAATAAAAATCTGTAAACCTACTCTATATGATCAATGACAGTGCTTTTCATATAACTATACCAAATAACGTAGGATTCATAATCAGTACTTTTACATTCTCCCATAGTTACACTATCTTACTTTGGAGGAATGGAGTATAAAATACCCAAAAATGTACCTGTGTATAATGAGTACACACAGGACCAGAACATCTAAATGGACAATAAGGGTTGCATTCATGTTCATACGGGTAGGTAAAATCTCTCACTTCATCATACCACGCTTGCACATGAAACGTCGGGGGTCTGTATCTGTTAAAAGAAAATAACCACAAAGAACCAGTTGGAGAAAATGTAAAAAATACTGCAAAAGAAATTAACAAAGCTTGAGAAAGGCATTTTTGCATAACATAAATTTTAAAAATTATGTCCATTATATTATGAAGCTATCAATGATTTAAAACAAAAACACATCCTCTGGGGTTGGGGAAGATAAGAAAGTGGACAAGAGAAGTATAAATGATGAAGACACACCGTGTGTATGTACCAACTTCCAAAGATAAATGTAGATATCATGTGTAACAAACATGTACTAATTTCTTTAAAAAAATACAAAATACACACATATATTATTGATTATTCTAGAACATATGACATTTGGTTTTTGATTTGTGATTAGCTGTTTTATTCTTAAGCAGTAGCCACTGCAAATTTGTAATGGTGAATGAAGCATTTCATGTAAAACACACATTTGCAGAAGCAATTATTTCACTTTAAACTACCTTCCCCAATGTGCGCCCAGATTCTGTCCAATGGATGGAAGCAGGTTTGCAGGTCCATGCTCCCACAAACATGTTTCAGCCCAGGATTCTGCAGATCTTTCCAGCTCAACATCCCATGTCTACAGTTTAAAACAAAAACAAAATAAAGATGAAGATGTACAAGGTGCACAGTTTTCGCATTATTTTCAGAATATAAGTTTATTCAGTTCTTACATCTTTTTTTCTGTCTTTTTTGGCTTTGATTCCACTATTACCTAGATTTTTTGCAATAGTCTTCTAATAAACCGCTTGACCTCATCTTTTTCACATTCAGACTGCCCTACAAACGTTTAGTACTACCAAAGTAATCATGAATACATTGAACTGATTCTTCTGCCGAAACACATCCAAAAATCTCTATGTATACAAAGTCCAAGGTCCTCGTTTCTTGTAAAACAGACCACTCCTTGTTAGCACTGTTTACTATATCCAAATATCCTTTTCATCTGCCAGGTAGACCCCTACACTTGCTTTATCACCCAGCCTTACGTAACTCAGTCTCTGGGATACCTTTTTAATTCTGTTAGATGTAAATCATGCCCTCCTCAGCCTCCTGTAGCTTTGTTGCACTCAGTTTAGCAACTATTACAGTGCAATACTCAGATTGACAGAGACATGTCTTTCATGAAACTGTGAGTTGAATGGGGTCAGTCGTTAGACTCCTACCTGTTATCATAAGACTATTTTCTGTATTCATCCTATAGACAATAAATGTTTGTTTGATACACAATGAATAGCAAATTTGATTCCTACAAAATACACATTCTTTTTATATGTATAAAATTCAATAAGGGTAATGGACTCATTTTAAAATAATCTACACAGAAGTAATGAAAATTGCAAAATGATACTGAAATAACTATTCCAGTTCTGAATTTAGTATTCAATTTGCCATCCATTTGTAAGAATGTTGTACTGGTAAATATGGTAGTAAAATAATAGTCAGATAGAGCTGGGTTCAGTCCAAGTACTACCACTGCAGGACTCTAGGCATCCCCCAAGGACAGGAAAGCAGCTTGGGAATAGAATTTCAGAACAACAACAACAACAACAAAAAGACACTACAGTACCCATTGCTGATCCTGGAGTGTCATGATGTGAAATCCAGCAATACTATTATTCTTGGTTCAGAATAACTTTAGCCTGCTTTACTTTGTTTAATCTAAACATAAATGAAGATATGGATAACTGCATGTATGTTTAAGTGTATAGGATTGACAACCATATTACTAAGTATTTGTTGGATGGTTGAACAGAACTTTTGCAGTCTCGCTGTCTGAATTCCCACTTTATATGTTCCACTTTTGTATCTTGAACAACTATTTGTAAAGGGACAGTATGTAAACATTAACTAGTGATTTCTTACTGTTTATTTTTTCTCTGAACATATGTATTATTTCTACCCATTTTCTGTTTTGTTTAGTCTTTCTTTAAATAAAATTTTAAAACAAAGAATTTCAGAACAGCTCAAAGGGTAGCAGGGAGGCTGTAGAAGGGCAGATAGATTGAAATGATATTAGAAATTTAAGTTCTTAGAAGTTGAGAGATAACTGATGGGAACGCATATGGGGAGAAAGATAACATGGGAAGAGAAACAGATTGCTGTTAATTTCAGTGGTCAATGAATGAGGGAAATGTATACACCAAGCAGTGTAGGAATGTATGATCAAGGTTCTGCAGATGAAAATGTATGATCTGAAGATATACATTTTTCAGAGATTTATTTCCTCATAAAAGTTATATGCAATGAGAAGAATAATGAAAAAAATCCAGAACTATCAAAACTGAAGATGAGAAAAAACCAGATAGTAAAAAGAAAAAGCCAGGAAAATGAGATAAACACAGTGTAACAGTGGGTTAAGACTGGACACAGGATTTCAAGAATTGAGTGAGCAAAGAGGTCAAATGTCACAAAAAGGTCAAAAATAGAAATTTGCTGAAGTATGAGGAAAAACGACTTCAGAGCAATGATAGGTGGAGAAGTCAGACCATAAAAGGTTAATAAGTGAGTGAAATGAGAAAGTGGAGAAAAAGCAAACATGGGTGACTTTCATATTTTAGAGAAAAAGAAAAGAGATGAACTAAGAGGTAAGAAATATAAAATGTCAGTGTCTAAAGAAAAATCTGTTTGCTTACTTTGATGTTAAAAGATGGGGGAAAAAAAACCTGACAATGACTACAGGTTGAAAGGAAAAGATATTAAGAAAGACACTGGAGCTGGGTGTGGTAGTGCAGGCCTGTAATTCCAGCGCATGGGAGGCCGAGGCAAGAGGATTGCTGTGAGCTCAAGGCCAGCCTGAGTCACAAAGTGAGTTCAAGGCCAGCTTGAACTGCATAGTGAAACCTTGTCTCAGAAAGATGACAGAGGGGAGGAAGGAAGGAAGGAAAAAAGGAAGAAAAGAAAGAGAGAGAGAGAGAGAGAGAGAGAGAGAGAGAAAGAAAGAAAGAAAGAAAGAAAGAAAGAAAGAAAGAGAAAGAAAGAAAAAGAAAGGAAGGAAGGAAGGAAGGAAGGAAGAAAGAAAGAAAGAAAGAAAGAAAGAAAGAAAGAAAGAAAGAAAGAAAGAAAGAAAGACAAAGAAAGAAAAAGAAAGGAAGGAAGGAAGGAAGGAAGGAAGAAAGAAAGAAAGAAAGAAAGAAAGAAAGAAAGAAAGAAAGAAAGACATCGGCAACAAAAAAGGAACATGCATGTGTCATGTACACACACAGACTGTGGGGAGAGTTTTCTTCATTATTCATATGATGTATCATAGATGAAGATTTCCGCACAGTCGACTGTGAATCTGAAATACAGACTCCTGTCTTCAAATTCATTTGGTTTATACAAAATTATTTCTATGATGCACATTTATTATCTAGCAAGTTACTTAAAAGTATACTTGTGAGCAATTAAAAAGCTAGGAGCTGTACAAGTAGTTGATTTTTATAAAAACTTTACTTCTCAGTTGCTCTCAGATATTCAAGCTGATCCATCTCCTGATAGAGACACCGCAAATATGCTATAAACTAATATTTGCCAGGCAGGCTCTTTATTTGCTAACAGGAGTATGCTATGAACTTCATTATTTGTTTGACTCAATTTTATAAATACATATTTTATAATGCAAAGATAGAATTCAAGCTGCTGTCATTATTTGAGCAAATAAAATAATGACAACCAATAATTAATTTGAATAAAATTCCAAAACTTAGGTAGTAAGTTGAATAAAGTCCCAGAAAATGGGGAGAAAATGCTGATTTCTGTTTGTATCTAGTGACCTGGAGAAATAAGCACTCCTCAAATGCAATCAAACTTCCTAGTAGAGTTGCCTAGAGAATAAAGTATCTTTAAAAGTGCTTTATATTGCAAAACTATATGTATTCATAGGTTTTCCTTTTAGCAACTTCAGGTTCAAATGCCAAGTAAGAACCAAAGGAAAATCATAAAGAGATTCTAGGTGGCTTTAAAAAATGCCTAGAAATCATTACAATGGTTTCCCACAGAAAAAGCATAGCCAAATAGCCTCTTGTTTTTCAGTCACAGATGAATAGTGACTGACTGTAATCACAGACAGAATGAGGTATAAGACTCCTAGGGCTAGGACAAAAAATTAAGCTTCTATCTTGTATTTCTCTTTTAAAATAGATCTCGAGGGGCCAGGGTCTTAGCTCAGCGGTGTAAGTGCCTGCCTGACAAGCATGAAGTCATGAGTTTGATCCCTGGCACCAAAAACTAAAAAAAAATTAAAAAAAAAATAGATCTTGATTAACCTAAACCAACCAACTAGGACTCCTGCCTCAGGAAAGAGGCAGACAGAAAGTCAATGCGGACAGAACACACAGGGACAGAGTTCGGGTACTATTCTGGTGGTGTGAGATCTCCCAGCTCAATATAGGAGCTGTAAAGATACATTCTCACAGCAAATGGTGATCCAGATCATCATCACAACACATGAGAGATCCTGCGTAGGGACCACCTAACTGGCCCACTGAGGAGTCTGGGAGATCTTCACTGAGGGTCAATATATTTGTGTTTCACAAATGTATTGGATAGATTTCCAATTGCTGGGACAAAATACCTGACAACTCTAACTGGAAAAAGAGATTTTTTTTTTTAGCTCCTGGTTTCTGTCTGTAATTAGCTGGCTGTAAGGCAGAAACATTATGGTCAAAGTATGACAGAGAAAATTTGTTCAACTCACATATCTGAGAACCGAAGAGCAGGGTAAGAGCCCAACAGGAAGGGGCCAAAGGCCTAAGAACCATTACTAGGCTCCACCTCTGGTACCCTCAGTCCAATCAGTTCTTTAGAATTCTCTTAATGCAGTCAGATTAATTGGTCCATATGGGACACTACAATCATACTTGTCAGTTTTTCTGTCACAATTGAATATAGACCCTTTTTAGAGGGGCTGTTATGTAGAAACTGAAATAAAACCTAAACATAACATTCAAATGCTTTAGGTTAGCTTGTCTAATTTACTAAATGTGTCAGGTGAAATTCAAGGTAACTCAGACTGATGACTTTGAGGAAAGAAATTTATTTATCACATACAGTATGGATAAATTGTTTTTAAGGTATGAAAAAGTTTACATTTAACTCATTGAAAACAGAGGAAAGCATAATGAATAAACTATAATATTGCTACAATAGGGCATATATTTTAATAAACAACTAAAATAGAGGGGACATGTCAACAAACCCAGCTCTTAATCAGTTTTTGGTAAATATTAATTCCTGATCATTTGAAAGTTGTTGTCAATTTAAAGACTCTAATCAAGCATTAGTGTGTCAGTCAAATTCAATAGCATAAACAAAAAAATTCTTAAAACATAGTGTTAAAAATATAGCTCTCTTGGAAGAAATATCAGAATATGACAGCAGCATTGTTTATGTTTTTATTCTATAGTACGATATTTCAGGTTTTAAGAATACCAATAATTCATACTCAATTTAAATGTATGTTGATTTCTAAACATTTTCTATTTAAATTTAGGTTTAAGAATTAGATCAAGAAGGTTTTAGCATCTCCTCTTTTCCTCTGAACTATTCTTCCTGCATTATTTTAAAGCCAAAACCCACTAAAATTTATTTGTCTATAAAAGAAAATGGCCTCTAAGACGATAATGTGTAATCTATTAACTGGTGATTTCTTACTGTTGGTTTTTTTTTTTTTTTTTTTTTTTTTTTTTTTTTTGTAGTTCTGTATTACTTCTACCCTTACACCGCTTTGTTTTGTTTTGTTTTTTCTCTTTTTCCTTTTAACTAAAATTAAAAAAAAAAAAAGAAAATGGCATTTGAGATGGCAAAAAATGAAGGATCTCTATTTTTCAAGATCTTTAAATTGTTTCATCTTAGAGCAAAAAGCTCTTCAATTATTTTATTAATAAAAGAAACATTTAAATTTTTTCACAGATGCTCATTTCCAATATTTTCAAGCAAATTCAACAAGAGACTTTTATATTTTGTATGTGTGTGTACATGTGTGTGTGAAAATTTAAATCATCACAAAGACTTTTCAAAAGTAAGCCTAGAAATATGTAATGATTTTAGTAGTAAAGAGCTTAATTTGCAGAAACTGGGACATGCTATAGCTACTCAGAGACACATTAAAATTTGATTGGTTGCCATCTTTTGCTAAATATGAATGAACATATACAAATAAAGTTTAGATTACCATCAGAACACCTACTCTCCTGCTACCCTGCTCTGGTGAAACAAAAACTCAGGAGTGGTTAGCAACATTCCAAAAATCATGTAGTTTTCAACAGAATACTCCTAGTCTACCAGTAAGTTCCACTAATGTGTGTTAGAAAAAATACTCATTCACGATATAATTTTTCTTTCTCTTTATTACACATAAGTTTCCTTCTTTAAAAGGGACTATTTTCAAATTCCTCTTCAGATTCAGAGTATATGATTTGAAAATTCATGTTTTAGTAACTATTTCTTTTTCTTTCCCCAGGACTGGGGACTGAGCCCAGGGCCTTTGCACTGAGCTTCATTTCCAAGTCTTTTTGTATTTTTCTTTCCTTTAATTTGAGGCAGAGTCTCACTGACTGCAAAATTGCCCAGACTGGCCTCAAACTTGAAGCCCAACCCCATGTGTCACCATGGCGACCTGAGAACTATTCATTCTTCATAGCTTCAAAATTAGTATTGTAGTATGTGTACAACAAGAGTTAAGATCAATGTTAATTAGCCACTAAGAATTTGTCTGCAGATGAACATTTTCTCATAACTGAGGCTTGGAAAGTAGTAGTTGCAGTGGGTTGAACATCAGTAGGACTCCTCCAAGTCCTGTGTATAAAGGTTTGATCCTGGGTGACATTGTTAGGACCTGCTATGAAACTTTCCCAAAGTGGAGCCTTGCAGGAGGCCCATAGGTGATGGGGCCATGCCTCAAAGGAATGGTGGAACCCTGAACACCTTTTCTGCTTCCTCCACTGGGTATTGCCCTCCCCTCCACCAGCCTCACCAGTAGCCGAAAGCAGTAAGGCAACCTGGGCTTGAATATCCCAAATGTAAGCTAAATAAACCTTTTGTCTTTATTGGTAGTTTGTAATGATGTAAAGCTGACAAATATAGTAGTAAAAACTAAGAAGGAAAGTAAATTATTTTTCAAATAAAATCAAATATTAACACAGAGTATCTTTTGCAGTTGGTTATCAAAAAATTCTAAGTGACATAAATACAGAAAAAGCATAATTTGCTGTACCTTTTTGCAACCTAATATGGCTATAATGGATACCTAAGATAAACACAAAAAAGAACGAATCATGATTGGTTTTTAAGAATCATATTATTAGGGCCAAGTGTGGTAGCAATTCCCCTAATCCCTGCTCTCAGGAAGTACATGGATCACTGCGAATTTGAGGCCGTCCTGGACAATACAGTAACTGCAAGGCTAGTCTGAACTACATAATGAGATGGGGTCTCAAAAATTTTTTTAAAAATTATATTAGGTAGATTAATTAAATGACAAACACCAGCCTATGATATAATCTATACTTCAGAATGGACTTTTAAAACAAGTATTTCTGTCTAGCAAAATAACAATGGGAAAGCATCACAGCAATGGAAAAGCAGCTATGCTGGACCAGGGCCCTGGTTTTACACTCCAATCACTAACAGCAGAATAAAATTACTTTTAGAACCTGTTTAAGCATTTGTAATACTTTTTTTTTTTTTTGGTACCAGACATTGAACTCACGATGCTGTGCTTGCCAAGTAGGCATTTATGCCGCTGAGCTAAATCCACGGCCTTTATTTGTAATACATTTTGAAAAATAATTTCCACAACATTCTTCTTCTAGGACTTATGACATACTTAATTCAGAATACCACCCGAATACTGTCATTCCTACCTACTCCAGTTCTGAATATCACTTTCAAAAGTAACAACAGCAAATTTCAGTGATATAAAAAAGCTTTGTACTATCTATTCTGGACACAGATATGCAAGAGCATCAGTGGTAAAATTTTCACACATTTGCTCACACAGAGACAAAAAAACATTGTAAAAATTATTCAGATCACAAGTAATTAAAATACATGTCACACCATAGAAGAGGTTTCTTTCTAATTTTATAATAAGCTTTCAAATATCTGATTATGTCAAGTTTGGTTTCCATTTACTTATCTGTAACACCAAAAAATGGAATAAGTCTTTCTAATTTCTTTTTAACTTTAAAATATTATTTGTGGCCTGGGGATTTAGTCAGTGGCATAAGTGCCTGCCTGGCAAGTGTGAGGTCGTGAGATTGATCTCCAGGACCAAAAAAAAAAAAAAAAAAAAAAACCAACTATATATATAGTATTTGTAATTTGTATTTTCATTTCCTATAAAATGCCCTGGGTTGTTTATAGTACTGCGTTAAGAACTAACTAGGGTTGTTTATAGCACTTCATAAGAACTAATTAACAGTAAAACACTGTTTCTGGTGACAAAAATATTAAAAGAACTTTTAAATAAGAATCGAAAGCTGTTTTGCAATTTATAAGATCTTATAATCAAGTATGTTACAGATGTTCTGATTGTGTTTTTAATTTTTAGAATACATCTCCATCACTTCTGAATCATTTTCAGCATTGTTCAAAACAGATAAATAACAGAATACCGTAAAAGTTTCCAGTTTTATTTTTTAAACTTAAAAATAGGCCTCCTCAATCCTGGGCAACAAAGACAAGATAGGGACATCACAATCCCTGACTTGAAATTATACTGTAAAGCTACTGTGATAAAAACAGTGTGGTGCTGGCAAAAAAAAGACCCAAAGATCAATGAGATAGATTAGAAGATGCAGAAACAACTAAGACACACTAAGTCACCTTATCTTTGACAAAAGTACCAAACACATTCACTGGAAGAAAGATACCTCTTTAATAAATGGTGCTGGAAAAATTGGTTTTACACATCCTGTAGATTAAAACTGGACCTACATCTTTCATCATGTGGTAAGCTAAATCAGAATGGATCAAAGATCATATTAAAACAGAAATATTAAACGTGCTGGAAGATAGAGTAGGTAAAACTCTTGAAGACATTGGTGTAAGCAAAGACTATGAACAAAGCCCAGGCTGCACAGGAACAATCACAAAGAATCAATGAGTTGGTTCTCATCCTATTGGAAAGCTTTTGAGAAGAGAAAACACCAACAGGGTGAAGAGTCAACCCACAAGTGGGGGAAAATGTTGCCAGCTCTTCCTCAAACAAAGGATTACTATCAAGAACATATAAAGAACTAAAACAAAACAAAACAAAACAAAAACAGTCCTCCTAGATTTGAAGACTCCATCCAAAAATGGGCTTCTGAGATGAACACACACTTCTCAGATGAAGAAATACAAACAGCAAATAAATACATAAAAAAATGTTCATCGTTGGTCATTCGAGAGATGCAAATGAAAACAGCACTGAGGTTCTGCCTCACCCCAGAAAGAATGGTTGTTATCAAGAAATCAACCAACAACAAATGCTGGAGAGGCTGTGGAGAAAAAGGAACCCTCCTCCACTGCTGGTGGGAATGTAGACTGGTGCAACCATTGTGGGAATCGGTGTGGAAATTCCTCCAAGAACTAGGATTGGAGGTCCCATTTGACCCAGCTATTCCCCTGCTGGGTATTTTCTCAAAATAACAAAAAGTATTATACCACAGTGATATATGTACACACATGTATATAGTTGCACAGTTTATAATAGCCAGATCTTGGAAACAATTTAAATGTCCATTGACTTAATGAATGGAAGAGATTGGTATTTTTATACAATGGAGTACTACTCAGTCATAGAGAATGATAAACTGGACACTTATAGGTAAATGGATGTACCTTGAGAACATACTCATTAGTGATATAAATAAGATACACATGTGTAAACATCATATTATTTCATTAGTGTGACAAAATAAAAGAAAAACATATGTATATGTGTATATATATGTATATAAAAAAGTAAGCCGGGCATGGTGGTGCACTCCTGTAATCTCAGTATTTGGGAGGCTGAGATAGGAGAATAGTTTGCAAGTTTGAAACCAGCATGGGCGACAAAGTAGATTCTGTCTCAAAAAGACAAAGAAAAAAAGTTAAAATAGTCACACTAATGATTTCCCTGAGTGCGCTGAAGAGAAAGATTTTTACTGGTACTGTTTGGACAATTGAAGGCAGATGTCTTGTGCTCTGGGTAAATGATTTGGGGATGACAATGCACAATGTAGGTACCATTGTTGCCCCCTCACTGATGTACTTTAAAATTTTGTTGCAGTTTAAAAAAAAAAAAGTAGGCTTCTTTTAGCTTTATTCTAAAAAAGTGGTAACATGTTTGGAATGAGGCATAGATTTCTCCATGTAAATTTTCTGCATAGGTAACAACAACAACAGAAATTTTAGCAAGCTCATAAATGTAGGTCTAGTTAAAAAACAACAAAGACATACTGTTGTGGCTTATGTATAAATGTTCCCCCAAATCCTCATGTGGTCACAGGTGAGGCTTTTCAGAGCTGGCTGGATCTAAACTGTGTGATGCTGGGATTCAAGGTGTGTGATCACTAAATTAATTAGTCCATTAATTGGCTTGGGCACAGTTCTGAGTGTAGATAATCAGAAGACCCACCCAAAGTGTGAGTGCTACCTGTTATAAGAGTGTGTAGTTTGGATAAAATGTAACAGACAGAAAAGGAGCTACTGCCATCATTTGTTACTTGCTGCTTTTGATGCCTCTTACCTTCCATACCATGAACTGTTTTTATTTTCCTCTGCGATGTGCCTCTGCCATGTCATGCTGCCTTGGACTGAAACCTTTATTAAACTGTGAGCCAAAATAAACTGTTCCTTTTTTAACTTTAGGTGTTGGGTATTTTGTCTCAGCAATGAGAAAAGTAACTAAGATACATATAGAGTTATCTTTCTCTAAATGACATCCTTACCAAATTACTCTTGCTATGCCACCATTTCTTGAAAAACAGGTTTAGAAATTATCTATCTTAATTTAAAATTCAATATTTCCCAGATTTCCTATTTCAATCCAAAACTGCAATAAAAAAATCTAATAAAGTAAATTGTCCATTTGATCCTTTGTCTAGTAATGATCTGACCTTGAACAATCCCAATTAATTATTATTCTATGGAAATAATCTGCTGGACAGTTAGGAAGATATGAAATCCAAATTCCAAATTCAGCATTATCAAATATTTAAAGCATTTTTTTCTCTCAAGTAGATACCCGTGGAATAAGTAACTAATTCTGTGCTAATCTAGTGACTGATGTTTTTGTGACTAAGTCACCTGGTATAGAAAATCATAATGAAAAAGAACCACAATACATTCCTTACAACTAGGGATCACCTCAGGTATTTATGCTTCATCCGTTGTGAAAAGACTTTGCGGTCATAGGGAAAATGCACAAGGCTCAGATTTCAAAGGGAACATTTATGTTACCAGGCACTGAAGCACTGCCAATTACTGAGAAAGCAGAATTGTTTTGAGGCAATGCACCTATTAGGGGCTCTCCTGGAAATTACAGAGGTCTGAGGCATGGCAGGCAATGTTTCACTTAAACTCTACTTTCAAACAAACCTTTAAAAACCTTTAAAACATGTAGCAATCTTTAAACCTTAAAAAAAAAGTAGCAACCTATTTAGAGATATGCTACATTTTATTAAAAATATGCAAGAATTAAGCTATGTAATGTACATGTACCAACTCTCCACTATAAATGTAATCATTATGTGCCGCAAACATATAAAGAAGAAATTCATCATAAAAAGAATGAGAAGCACACAAGGCGTTCTAACATCTACAAAGGCTGGTGAGCTTGACCAGATTACAACAGCACCAAAAACTCAAGGCAAACTAGGCATAGTGGACAACCCTGTAGGCTGTGCATTCTGGGAAGCTGAGGCAATCATTCAAGTTTGAATCCAGCATAGGCAACCTAGCACCTTGGCAAAAGCCAGTGTCAAAATTCAGAATGTTTTAGAAAGGGCTAGGAATGCGGCACGTAGCTCAGTGTAAAAGTCAGGTCCTGGGTTCAATTCATAGAACAACAACAACAAAAGCCAAGCCAAGGCACATGGAATAATGCAGTAAGAACACAGTCATTCTTGTGAAATAGTACTGATTTTTATTATTCAATTTGCTCATAACACTCTTGATTTAACAACACTCTCAGCCTATTCTTCCCTTTCAAAAGTTCTGATGCTCTTAATCCGTCTTCAGTCCAAAGCCATCCTTACTCCCTGGGGTTGATTTTTCTGTTTTGGACATCTCATCTTAGTTACTCTTTCAGGATTTAAGATACAAATTGTCATGCCCAAGTATAAATTTTACATTTTACTGCCAGCATATTTACTGCTCTGTCCAGTGTTTTGGTGATTACTTTGTACTGTTTGAACTGAAACAACAAACAGGAGACATTTATCTCCAAAGCAGTAACTCTCATGTCCCTTCATTGCTGGTCTGAGCTAAGAGCTGACTACCCTGTTATCAAGCTGCAACCCTTCCGTCCATACCTGACAACCCAGAAGCCCTGCTCCCTGCCTGCTTATTCACACGGCCTGTGAGTTCATCCAGGCAATCACTGTCCCTCACCTTTCACTGGCAAGCAGACCTGTGCTATGATGTCGCTATTTCATTTCCGGTAGCTCTTCCAAATGTAATGATTTAAACTGTAGGCCTTCAGTCATTTCTCTAGTCAAGCTTCTCAATCTCTTTGGATTCTAAGTATTTCTCAAGACGTTGAAACAAGGATTCAGTTTTGTTTCATTAATATAGTTGCTACTTTACAAACAGAATAAAAAAGAAAAAGCTGAAATCTAGAGTCAACTTTCCCTGGATCATCTCCTAGCTTATTCTAGGAGATACCTGTTATTTTTTCCCCAATAAGCTACATATAAGCATTTGACCTAATTATGCCTCATTGATTCCGTTAGCTAGTTGAAAGGAGAAATAATAAAAAAGTAAGATTTGCCAGAGCACAGAGTTATCCAGGTTTTCATTGGTCAGTTTAATAACCTACTAATCCAACTTATACTTTTGGGTTCCATAAATTAATTTTTAGAATTCCTACATAGATATCTATATTTAGTATTCAATTTACAATGTAAACCTTAAATACTATATAGTCAACATCCTGATATATTATCTGAATAGTTTAAAAACGAATCCTCTACTAACATGTCTACTTCTTTATCTCCAGGAGATGCCTAATTAACCATCTCCAGTGGTCAAGCTGGTGACAATGCCCACCCAGAGAAGGCACCAGTACTCTGACTTTTTGGCAATAATTTGCCGACTAATAAGCTTCTTTCATATCAGACTTCTGAATTTAAAGCCATGTGAGACAAGTAAACTTAAATTACCTCAACACTTCCCTCTGATTGAGTACTAAGATTACAGGGGAATCTCCAAAATTACCTCGGCCATAATGTCCTGTCCTCAGACCCATTTCTACCCTCTCAGTCACAAATGATGGTTTGGCTTCATAGTTCACTGGGAAAAATAGAAGCATCTGAATAAAAATTTCCTGCTCCTATGCCCATATCCTCACATTTTCCTGTAAGAATAAATGACCTGATTTTGTAGTCATATTTTCTCCTTTCTATGCTGTGCTTTTTCGACTTGTCCACTCTCATTAACCTACAAGCATGCTCGCTAAAAAATGAAGAGCTATCTGATAATTCCCATCTAGTTATCCTTTATTTTTCCCGTTTCCTATACAACAGTGTCATCTCAAGAAGTTAAAGTCACTTGATCTCTTGCTCACCCTCGAGTTTTTCCTTATCCCTCAGCAGGACTTCTGTGCAAACCTCATCACTGAAATTACTCATATGAAGGCTACCAAAGAAGTCAAAATTGAAAAAACCATTTTTGAACTTTTTTCTGTATTTTGTGCAACTTTTCAACACCAATGAAAAAAGCTGATTTCTCTTTTGCTGATTTTATGGTTTCATTTGCAGTGTCCCCTGAAATTCTCATGTGCTCAGAGGTGGGGCTTTTAGGAAGTGATTGAACTATAAGGAGCTATTAATATAGTTCCTTATAGTTAATATAGATAATATAGCTCCTTATAGTTAATATAGATAACCATAGTTATAGTTATATAACTATAGTTAATATAGATAGTATAGTTAATATCAATGGATTAATTCACTACTGAGTTCAGTAGCTGAATGTGCTACTGGGGAGGTGGACTGGTTGGAAGAGACGGGTCACTAACAGATGCCTCTCTAGTTCCCTCCTTAAACTTTGCCTGATGGTCATTATGATTTCTCCCACTAGACCCTTCCAATGTGCCCTTCCTGCCTTGAAGCCAGCTAACCGTGACTGGATCCTTTGAAAAATCATAAGCCAAAACTAACCTCGTCTCTAAATTTTGGATGCTGGGTAAACAAGTGACTAACACAGTTGACCTCATCTCATAAGCTTCCAGGACACCACAGTATTTTGTTTTTTCCTGCAACATTGCTAACCACTTGTTCTCAACTTCTTTATAAGCATTTTCTTTTTGTTTTATCTCTGCATTGTACTGTCTTCCAGGTCTCAATCTAAAGCATTCAAACCTCATTAATTGAAAAAATCTCTTTGGAGGATGCTGCTTAGACCTTCAGTGTAGATTTCTCTTAATAACTTCCTGGTTTCCACCATTTTCATTTCAAGTTCCACTTCTTCATTAGCCATTAAGTTCAACTGAGGGTGTCATGACCCCTGAAACCCCTGAATTCATCTAGGCCTTCCCCTGTTTCTCCTCGCATTTCAGCAAATACTCCAACTCTTCACACAAGGGCCTATAAAAACCTACGAATATTCAAAACTCATCAACCTTCCTTCATTCTTCACTCTAAATCTTTCAACAAAAGCAGGCAGCAGTATTATCAAAATATTCACTGAAACTACCGAGCTCTCGTCATCTTTGTCAGTCTCACCTTGGTTTGGTTATCATTATCTCTCATCCAGAATAAAGTAGAGAATTCCTCAACTCAACTTTCTGCTTTCAGGTTTGGCCAAACTTCAGCCCATCCTCTATATGGTATTTTTGACACTGGAAATAAGATCACATCCAGCCTTATGATTTCACCACCTCTGCTAATGAATCCTAACTTTATGTTTGAGATGGACCATATAACCACATAATTGCATATTTTGACAAAGTCACTCGTGTACCTAAACTGAATCTAAGTTTAGCACATTCCAAAGTCGAGCAGCTGCGATCTCTGCCACTCTAGCCCCAATCTTTCCCACTCTAGAAAATGACATGTCTGATGCTTCAAGTTCCTCAAGCAAAAACTGCACTGTCATATCTCATATCCAAAATCAGTCTGTGCTATCTCGAAAGTAAAATAAAGTGACATATTCCCAAGATAGTACAAGGGTGATTTAGATTTTTAAAAAATTGTTGTACTGTTCTGCATCTCACACAAAAATTCTCATTTTCTGTTACAAAGGGAGTGAAGTAAAATGTTGTCTTAGCTAGAGGAGAGCAGAACAGGCAGGAGAAGAGAAGGAGTCTGTCCTGGAAGATAAGAAGGTTGAGGTCCCATTCTACCTACTGTTGGGATTGCTCTGATAAAATGGATACTAAGTAATTAGTGTTATATCCCTATAACCATTCTGGAATTCCCTGCAAGTTGAAAGACCTGGAGTCTTTTCTGTCTGGAGTCTTCTATGTTGGTATTTAAACCAGAATGGAAACTGCTACTAACTTTCAAGAACTTATAGCCAAGCTTGGATCAATTTAAATCTCCCACTAGATACAGAAAATCCCAGCATACTGACTGCTTGCTGACAAGTCAGTTTTATTAATCCTGCAACATTTTCCTTGATTTCATCAAGAGTAATAGCATGATTAGATGGAGGTTTATATTCATGCCCTTTCATTCTCAGCACCTTCCTGGCTATCACGCCACTCCTCCCCACCTCCGTCAACTGGATTGCTCTATTCGCCTTGTCTCTGCTCACAGAGTTGCTCCTTCTTTCACCACTTAAAGTCTACTTTCTATAAAGCTGTCACATTCCTCATTAGAAACACACTACTTTGCTGTTCAAATAATTTTTATCACTGAATAAAAGTGAGAGTCTCTACAATGACCTAATCTGTCTTCCCCAATTCATTCTAACCTCCTTTTCTATAACACTTGCCAGGCTCTCTCTGTATTCTATGGACCACTAGTGGTCCCTGAAGATTCAGGGCTTCACATCTGTTCCATGCAAGGGAAGATGCTTGTTGTCTTCACTGTTGAACAGAGATTGGCAGATGGTAAAGGGCCAGAATACGGTGAATGAAGGAGTCAATAACTACAAGTCTAAAATCTTGCGGCACAGTTGTGTTCTGGGTATTCATTCACATATTGCCTCTGTATTTCTTCTGTTACTTTTCTCAAGTTTGCACTTAAGGGAGAAACTTTAATCTCCCAGAATTCCAGGGATTTACTAAATTTCATAGAACTAGACTACCATGTCACTTTCTTCCTAAAAGTATTGCCATCTACAGGTAATTTTAAATTAAGGTTTGAAAACTGTAAAATTTTGTAGAAAAAAAATACTAAAGTGTAATTGTATTGTTTCTAAACAATACTAGAAAATAAAATAATACAGTATCAACATTAAATAAACTATTTTAAGTTTAGAATGTTTTAATAACTTTAAATAATAGAGGATATTCTAAGAACCAAGAAAGAGACTTTGTGTACCTTTAAGAATATGTAGATAATGGATTTCAAAGTTGAAAATATGTAATTTTTGAAAATTGCCAGTCAAGCATCAGTACAGAGGGAAAAGATTGTTTTAGGAATCAAGAGCTACAACAAAAAAACTTAATTAAAATGAATTTCCAACACTTTTATCAAATTAAGAAAAGTGTAACTAGACATAGTGGGACAGCCCTCTAATGCCAGCTACTCAGGAGACTCAGGCAGAACAGTTACAAGTTTAAGACCAGCCTGGACAATTTAGGAGTACCATATCTCAAAATAAAATAGGAGGAGCTGAAACTGTAGCTCAGTGGCAAGCACTTGCCTAAAATGTTCAAGGACCTGTATTTAATCTCTAACCAAACAAACAAACAAACAGAAGAATTGTATAGACATTAAGTTATTCCTAAATGAGTTATAAAGCTACCATCTCTTTAGCTGCATTTATTTAGGATATATGTTGCTAACAGCAAAAAATAAGTATCAGAAAATATGAATTTAAGAAAGTAAACAGAACAACTCATAAGCTAACAAACAATTTTTCATATCTCAGCCTAGTAATAGCCTCGGCTGTTCAGTAATCTAGGCGGGTCCAGGTTCAGTTTCTAGAATTACATGCAATAATGAAGCATAGAGGAAAAAAACCTTATTTTCAGTTTTAAGCATGATCTTAGAAAGAATGTACGTGACAAACTGGAACCAAGCCATTACTTACACCACGTGGACCACAGACTGAAAATACCACCCAGATTAGAGTCTCTGTCTGTTTAGCGAGAGGAATGGCTTTGAAATGTGTTTTGCTTCACGTTTGGCAAAACACTACATAAAGGTTCTCCCTGGATCCTCATCCACAAGGAAGGTGAGAGTAAATTGCACACCCAGCAACCCTCCCACAAGTGCGCCAGCAGCTGTCAAAAGACATGGAAACTGTAGCAACTTCAGGAAACAGTTTCTACAGTTATTCCATGTGTCCTGTTTGTCAATTGCTAACTACATTGCTAAACTACATTCTAGACATAGGTATGCTTTGTACAATGGTAAATTATTTTGAATTTTTGTCAACCTATAATATTTTAAGAAACTATTAAATTTTGGAAGAAGTAATAAATATTCACTAATATATTTTATTATGTATTGAGAATATTTGAATGTTTTTACTATTAACTTTATTCTCCAGGACGATTTTGAGCATCTCCTAAATATTTGAAAACATATTTTAAAAAAAAACCATATGCTGCAGTTTCTGAAGTACTCAAATGTTTCCAATTTCTCATGTCTAATGTTTTACCTTCTAGAACATTACTATTTTAACAATTTTAATTCCTCTTAAGATTCATCTTGCCTATTCTTCCATCTTCTCCTTCATTCAACACATATTTACTGTATATTCAATCATAATAGACAAACGTGTCCTGAATACTTCACCTCTTCTATGTACCAGACCCTGGAAAATAGAGAAAAGAAAATATGATGCTTACCCTTCTAGGAATTAAAAGTTATGAAAGAGGTAATTACTTCACTGCAAAAATCCAATAAGTAGATGGCAATCAACTTTAGAGTATGACAGGGAGAAAAATATGCCAGAGTAAGCTTCACTGGAAAGGCAATGTTTGATTTTAGTCTCAAGAGACAGGTAATAGGAGCTTGTTAGGAGACAGCACAGGTATCCAGACACAGAGGACACTAGATGAGCAGAGGTTCAGAGACATGAGGAAGGAGACCCATCATCAAGAATAGCAAGCAGCTCAATATGCACGCAGGTCCATGCAGTTGAGGGCTATGAGGCAGACTGGACTGCACACACTTCCAATTCAATGCTAATCCTGGAGGGTTACAACTCACAGGCCTCCCAGGAGTCCACAGAACCTTTGTTCTGCTGAGGGAATACAGATCTGTTTGATGCACAAAGCACCCTTACTACCTACCAGTAAGGAGGGTGGAGTAAATTAAATATAAAGTAGGAACAGATTGATGTAGTCTGCTGGGTGGGAAGCTGTGAAATCAAGGTAGGTGTGAGATAAAAAGCAAAGATGAGAATAAAGCAGAAGAGATGGGTTCAAAATATATTCATTAGAAAAACTCTACAGAATTAGGCAGGCCTTGGGTATTTGTTTGTGTGCATGGAAATGGAAAACAGGAGTTGAGGATGTGTTGATTATTTCTTTGAATGTGTTCTAGCAAGGATCAGCAATGTGGATGACACTCACTGAAAAAAAATCCAGGAAGGGAAGTAGTTGGGGAGATGAGAGTGGAGGAAAAGGATAAGCTGGTTAAATTTCTTATTAGACATTTTCTACCTGAGGTTCTTGCAGAATAAAAATGCCCAGAAGCATTCAAAGAACACTTGGAAATATGAGAAAGAACTGTACACAGAGGGCTGTTGGATGGAGAGACGAAGTATTAAGCCTTGAATGTACAATGATATTTAAAGTCAAAGAGCTGGTAAGCCCTTGCAGAGAGAGAAATGGAGAAATGGAAAAACTTAAGAACAATGTTTTAAGAGATGAATGGGAAATAAAGGTAACAGGGAGGAGCAAAGAAAATGCTGGGGACTTAAAACCCAAGAAAAGAAAGAGTTTAAGAATATGACTCTTTTTCAGAGTTGAGTACCTCAACTCATTACAACTTGCGGTGTTTGTATTTTAATACTGATTTTGATGTTCTACATGTCATCAGTTTACACCAAATTGCATGTTGCTAATTTCTCTCCTTAGGATTACTGGTTCCCATCATCTGTCACTCACCCACCCACAATTTCCCACAGGTTAGGACTTTCAGGAGCCTCATCTGTTCCTGTTTCTCTACATCCAGGCTGACAATTCTTGCTACCTTGCATCTTCCTTTTCTGTTTCTTTACTGACCTATGCCCTTCGGTCTCTCCTACACTTCATGGTGCTGATCATCTTCAGGAAAGAGTATATACTTCATGATCCCCACTTGCTCTCACGACTAGGAATGTTCCATTATTTTGTACTCCACTGGTATAATTCATAGATATGAAAAAAAAAAAAAATGTTGCAGCCGGGGATTTAGCTAAGCAGCATAAGTGCCTGCCTGGCAAGCGCGAGGTCATCAGTTCTATCCTCGGTACCAAAAAATAGGTAAGTAAATAAACAAATAAATAAAATAAAATACAGTAAACTCTTCAAGGGAAGACATGGTCCTCCACAGTTAATTTTTAACCCTACAAGTAAAATGAGGATAAGAATGGGGGTAAGGATGTAACATTAATGAATGTGGATGGCACTTGGCCCCAAAACTAAAATAAGCAGCAATTAAAAATGAGGCAACTGCCTATTCAGTCGTGTAATATGAAATGACATCTGGGGTATAAGTCGCCAAAAGTGGTGGCGTTTATCACTGAGCACTGCAGATTTTCCAGGAAACAGTTTTTTGGCTAGTTTTTAAATTTCATTTTCTCAGAATGTATTTTAAATAATAATTGGAATAAATTGTGTGTTATAAGATTAATCAGCATCTGTACTTATACTGGTATAAAATACATAATAGTACCAAGAAGTTTTTTTTTTAAGTGTCCCTTAACTGTGTGTTCTAAAAAGTGTATTCCAGTATTACAGTGGGGCATTGAAATCTCCCACAGCCTGGTTAATGGCCAAGACACAGTGCCAGTGCTAATAGTATCTAAGGGCAACACAACATAAACCCTGGCTGGTTTCTGAATCTACATTTCAAGGAGAGAACGAAACCAGTGAAACTGAAAAGAAAACCCATATAAATATCCCAGACCAGACATCATACAATAGGCAGTTACTTTTTTGGAAGCTGGACACAAAAAAGGAATCACAGAACTATTCTTTTATGATTTCCATATTACTCGAATCACGCACAAATATTCTCAGCTTTCCTTTTGTGGGTTTGAACTCGCAAGTTCTTATTTTAAATAAAAGGCCCCTGAAGCCCCATCTACATGGAATAAGCATTCAGGGGCTGATTTCGAAGCACTCCAAAACTAACACTGTTTGAAGGCTCACAGAAGTCAGAATTTTTCACTTTGAAAAAATACTGCAAAATGCACACAAAACAAAAATCTCAGACATTAGAGATGTGGTGTCCTGCATAGAATTTGCAGAAGAATTCATAATTTCTTTAGAAACTGTACGTGAATGGTAAGAGAAAGACATAAAACTACTTACACAGGTCCTAGTAATATTTACTGAGACCTTGCAATGCACTTGTTAATGAGCTAAACTTTCCACAAGTTATCTAACTCAGTCTTCATAACAACCCTCTGAGGTGAGCACATGGCCTAGACATGAGGAAACCAAAGTAGAGAAAAAATGGTAAATACTACTTTTTTTTTTGGATGTCTGTTTGTGCTAGGATTTAAACCCAAGCAGTCTGATTCCCAGACCCAAGTCTAAATTTCTGAGTTCTCTTGATCCCTACCTACTTTCTTCAAGGTAAAAAATATTTTTCCAGCAAAAGTTGAAATAATATAACGTAATATTTTGTAATGGGTAATGGAAATTTAGAACATCATGTGCCTGAAAGTTACCTAAATGGAGAACACTCAGAACAACTAACATAAACGTAGAATAAGAAAAACTAGAATGCACTAAAATTAACTCACCCTGCAGTGCACTCGAAGGAGAAGTATAATTTCTAATGTTCCTTGAATAAGCTTTGGTATCCACAACTACTGTTTACTGTCACACTTTGCTAATGGTTTCCTAGTACATAGAAGTAACACATAACAGATTTTTTAAGTTTTCTAAATATTCAGAATATGCTAATACTCTTAAATAAATAATTTTGTGTCTCAGATTTGCTATACTGAGTAAATATAAGATTAGTAAAGAGAAGTTGAACATTACTTTTACTTAATTTTTTGACCAGCCTTATTTTCATACTTCAAAGTACACAAATAATTTGCTCGGGGGGTCCTAAAGCACTGTAACATAAAGCAAACACAGAAATGCATCCTTTCTGATATGACAGAATTATTTGCATATTTGTGGGAAATAAAGGATATATATATATATATATATATATATATATATATATTTCAAAAGGTGAAAGATTTATATGATCTGAAGAGAAACCACAGTATATATTCAAAATATTTATCAAACTTTTAGTTTCTAAATTTTTCATGTCCACTATTGATAAGAAGCTTCTATCAAGCATTAGGATGCAACTGTTTTACTAAAGTCATTTAAAAGCATTTTTAGTAGTAACCTTCCAGTAAGTGTAGAATTTAGAACTCGGTAGGATCATTGTATCTGAAGGTATTTAATTCAAAGAACTGTTAGAAAAAAAGAAGAACATTCATAGAAGAATGTGCAGGCGAAGAAATCATTGAAGAAAACCTTTTATTTCACATAGGAAAAATAGTAAAAGGTTAAAGAATAGCATGAGAGTATTTAACCAGGAAGGCTGAAATCATCAGTAGACGTTTTTGTTGTATATACCACTTGAAAAATGGCCTTACCATGTACTCCATATTGGAAGCTGTTGGATACACCTGACTTCGTAACTTATTATGAAGGTCCACGATACTCTGCATGTCATTGTCTGTGATGGCCCTTTTTCCTCTCTGCTTGGCTGTCCACCACTCACCATCCTCATCCATGTATTTTTCCAAAAGTTTTTCCAATAGAGTGGCATTAGGAACCACCATGGCTGGAATAGCTTTCGCCATGAATAGCACTGTGGTTACTCTGAGCCACTCCCGCGCGGTACACTTCATAATGAATGATCTCAGGATTTCCCTGGGAAAATCTCCAAGACAGGCTCTTCCACTCCTTTGGGCTAAAACGACATGTCACATGATTAAGATGAAATACCTGCACATATTAGATTTCTAATAAGAGAAGGAAAACAAGAATTTAAAAAGGAGTATGCTGGTTTGATCTGCCTATATAATGCCATCAAGTGGATATCCACTTTCTGAAATAATTTAATCCAACTCGTTACTTTCTTCCGGAGCATTTTATACCATGCACTGTCTCCACAAAATAATTATAATTTCAAAGATACTCATGAGGCCAAAATTTATAGCAAAAGTCGCCTAAGAGATTCAAAGCTTGAAAATAACTTTTAAATTACAAGAACTCAAATGGCTATGTATTTACAGGCAGCCTACAAAATCTACTTCCTATTTACGATGTGTTATTATGATCTAGGTTATTTTATTCTGATATCCCTTTTCTGGGTCACAGATATTCATAACGTCCACAAACATTCCAACATTGAGGGCAAATGTTTTTAAAGTACAAAATGCTATTCACACGTGTATCCATGGGCACATGGGGGGGCCTCCGGGAAACTGCCACAAAAGAATAGGTGGGGTCACTGGGTGAATTCTTTTCTCCAGGCGCAAGTTGGTAACTCGTTGTTTCCTGGAAAGTTTGTGCCTAACCTGTGTCCTCACCCAAGATAGCCTCAATCCCGTGGCAACTTCACAACTTTTGCTCCCAGGCACCTCTGGCTCACACTGGCCACTGAATCCCAAAAGAGGGCGCGCGTCCGCGCCAAGAGGCGAAACGCAGTGTCTCACAGGAACAAGCTTTCCCAGGATCCCACCTACCCTTCGGTGCCCACCATTTTCTAAAGATGGCTTTTATTTTTGTTTAACACTGAAAAAGAACAGAGGCTCGAAGAAAAGGCGGCAGTCTCACCCCTCCGCCACGCGTTTCGGAACGGCCCTTACCTCTCCAGCGTTAGGCGCCCGGACGGCGGAGCGCAGCGGCAGGGCGGCCTCTGCAGCGGCCTCCAGCCTCCACCAGCGGCTGCAGAGCGGCAGGCGGGTTAGAGCACCCGGGTCCCCGCGCGGGAAGGGAGCGGGCTGCAGGGGAGCCTCTGCCTCCTCCGCCCCTTTCCGACCAGCAAGCTGCAGGCGAAGCGCTCCAAAGCTAGATCCGCGAGGCGAAGCGGCAAACGAGCATCCTAGCTAGCTCTCCAGGGTGGGCGCCGGGCGTCTCAGAGCTTTCTCTGTAGGGGCGAGGGGCGGGGCAAGAGCGGGGTTCGGCTGCGACCCAGCGCTCCTGCGGGGTGCAGACTGTGCGCGCTGAGGCCGGCGCCAAGCGCTTCCGCTGCGCCTTCGCCCTCGCGGGCATTTATTGCGGTCCCCGCGCGCGTCACCGGGCGTCCCTCCTCGCCCACCCCACCTCCACCACTGCCACTACCACTACCTCCGTCGCCACCGCCACCGCCACCTCCACCTCCACCTCCACCTAGCGCTGGCCCCAGGCCTGCCGAGCGCCAGAAGTGCTCCCCGGGCGACACGAAGAGTGAGCGCTGGGCCTCGCTGGGCCTCTGTGAGCGTTCTTTGGGCTGCAGAGAAGTGAGCAGGGAAGGTCTGGACCCTGCAGGAGGTGTGTGTACGGAGGGCTCCGAACTCCTCCCTCTTCTCTCAGCTCACTTTCTAAGGTCCTCCTCCCAGTTCTTTGTCAGGAGTTGCTAAAATGCCTCTAATAGCCCTTACCACGAAGTAGCTGCCCTACAGAGCTCAAGTGGTGCAGGGGTCTACCCTATATCTTAAGTCTTGGAAACTTAAAGGGTATCTAGAAGGTATCCAGAATGGAGATGTTGTTCTCTAGTTCCACCAAACCTTTAAGTAGACCAGCTGAGGAAGGGCTTCGTAGAGTGCAGGGGTAGCCTGTGATTTCCGTTGCCTGACAGTTGAGAGTTGCTCTTCATTCATAAAATACACCATATATTGTATACAATATACCATGTATTGTGTTCCCTAGGTGACCACAGCACTTTTTTCCTCCTATGGAAGTGTATATTTATAGAGTTATTATATAAAGCTGCATCAATTTATCAGGGCAGAGGGAAATTCAGACCTTAGCTCTAGAATACTAAGTGAAAGGGCACCATGATATCCGTAGAGTGTTCTGGAGTAGGAAAATTACTAATTTTAAATCCACAAAAGTTGACCCTATCAACTGGAGAGCTACTCCTAAAGGCGTATATTTATTTTGAAAGCATTTATTTCACTGATTTACCTTTGCTCCTCATCTGTAGTAAGTCATATCTCAATTTTCTTTACGTTGAAATGCTGGAGTAGTCTAACAAAGAAAACATTTTGATAATCATTCTCACCACATAACAAATCTTACCTGTCTTCACCACCCGACCACATTTAAAACAAAATCAAACCTGGAAATCTCCGCTCGAAACCTCAGGTAAATACCAGGCCATTCTTTTCCAAAGAAGGAAAGAGAGACCTCACTCATCCAAAGGAAGAGGAAGGTGTAATGTTCTGAAGTACAGAAAACTTTCATAAGTGAAATTTCATGATTCTGTATCAACTTAAGCACAGAAGAACTGTTAAATGTGTGCTTTTCAAATATTTACGGATAATTCTCAGGAACAGGTTCAGAAAATGAACCTGTTCATTTCCTGCTACTTGTTGGAAAACCCCCAAAGATGGTGGTAAAGAACAATCATTTTTAAAATCATATGAAGAAATGTTTCCATATTGCAATGTTTATGTGATATTCAAAAATTTACTGAGTATTGCTTAGAAATACTGAGTAATAACATAGGTTGAAACATTTTCAAAGAGAATTTAAATTGGGAAGAAGGGAAATTAAGTTAAATGCATTGCTAACTCCTGAATACTTTAATTATAAACCTTTCCATGAAATGTACAAATCCAACATATAAACACATTAAAAGAAAACATGGTTTTAATTCTAAGACTTTCTCCAGATAAGAAAAAATGCATACTTTTAACTCAGGGTTCCAGTCTGGCTAGAGTAGATTATGTTTTAATAGAGGAATAACTTTAAAATTCAGCGTATTAAACATTAAAATTTCATTAATATATCTTGTCATTCCTGATTCAATTTTATATGCCATTTTGAAAAGAAAAAAATCAAATATAGTATTCTTGAATACTCAAAGGGAAGATCGTTCAATTTTTTATTTATTGTTAGCAATCTGCATGTAGACAGAAGACAGTGAAGACTCCACACAGAATTCATGCAACAGAGGCATTTTGGTTTGTGGCTATGGCTGTTGCTTGTAAAGCTTTGGTTGTTTTTAGTAGTAATACTTTCTTGTGGCAGACACTGTTGGTTGCCTCCCCAGCAACCAGCTTTCCACCCTTTTCTTCCTTCCAAACTCATAAACCTCCAATTACGGGAGGTGGTAGGGGGTGTGGTTAACCTTCTGTCATGCTGTCCAGTTGGCATCCACAAGGAAGTACATGTCGATTAGTAAAATCCTGACACCCAATCTGCCTGCTGCTAGTATTGATTTAACAAGTGCATGTCATTAACTCTGATTGATGATAAAAAGACGTCTACTTGGGAATTAGGAACACATCTATTTGGGGGTAGAAAGAGGTTGGTTAGGGCATCCTTTTGTGATAAAAAGAGGTGAAAAAAGAATAATGTGTAAGTTTGTGAAAATTATGAATACATTTGTTGTTATGCAAAGAAAAGAGGCAGTCCTAAAGGCAAAGACTTATCATCCTGGTTGAGTCTCCCTGCCACTCATCAATCATTGGTATATTTCCCTCCAGTGTGTGTGTGTGTGTGTGTGTGTGTGTGTGTGTGTGTGTGTGTGTTATAAGAGCTAGTGAATGTACTAAATCACATTGACTTCTATATTCAATCACTTGCAGCCCAAACCATTCTAAGGCACATTGCTACAAAGTCAGTTTCCTCCTCTGCCAGAGTCCTATTTGTTCCATGATGCTATTATTTTCTCTTTATAGTTAGGAGTTATCTTTTAGTGTTTAGAGTCACATGTGTTTTTTATCCATACACTATATCAGGTATTTCATTCAATGTGTGCTTTCATAACTCCATGCTCTTCTATCACTTTATTGTTGGTAAGCATATTAACCTTCCCTTTGTAGTACCCCATACGCAACATCCAGAATTTAAAGAAGATAATCAATTTGGCTTATACTTTTAGGGGATTCAGTTCATGATTAGTCACCTCCAAAGCAGAAACACCATGATGGAACAATTTGGTGGAACAGAGTCTTAGTTTGATAGAACAAAAATAGTGACCAAGAAGCACAGCAGGGGAACAGTGCTAATGAGGAAGGTGCGAAGGACCAGACACAGATTCTAAGGACTCCGTTCTTCTATGATCAACTAAGACACACCCAGAAGTGTGCTCTACCCTGCTGGATCCCAAATCCAATCAACACCCTAGTTTAACCACTACAGTAAGTCCATCTCCACTGGGGATGTGTATAATGGTTAAACTTGTCAGTTCGACGGGATTAAGAGATTCCTGGGAAGGTGCTGTTGAGCTTTATCCCTGGCTCCAAAGTCTTGAGTTACGATTTGAATGCCAGGTCTTCATGCTTTCAGGTCTCAGATATAGATTTCATCTTTAAAGAAAGAAGGAACAGTACATCTTTTCCTGTATGAAATTAATTTACAAATCCTGGACCAATTTCTTTCTAAGGACACTGAGATCAGGAGAGAGACCTTGAAGGAGGTATAGAGGAGTCTGAGTCTTCAGTTGACAATTTGAGTTACAACCTGTCCATGTAAACAAACTGAGTTTGTACTCAGCCATGGAAAAACTGACTAATATACTATTAGAGTGGTCCACTGACTTACAAACTCCATTTGAAGCCAAGGATATAGCTTAACAGCTCAGTGTCTGCCTGGCAAGCACAAGATTGGAAGTTCAATTCCTGGTACCCAAAAACTTTCGTTGTAAGTTAAAACAAAAATACTGGCCAGCCATAACGACGGTTTTTGTATGTCAGGCCAGTCATAACTGGAGAGTCCACTATATACATATGTGCAAATTAGAATTCCTGTGATTGGTGTTTTGCAAGGTGGCATCAGTGAGGCACATTGTTCTATGACAGAAGTTATGTTATGCCACACTCATAATGTATTACTAGTCCTCGAACCTTGAGTTTGCTATTTGGCTTCTGTAAGTCCTAGCTCCTAGATTTAAAGGGAAATAATGCTGTTACTCTCACATTGTCACTTTGTGTATTAAGATGAATTAACACATAAACACACTTAAAATAGTAACAAATGCACAAAGTGCTCAAAAAAAGTAATAATAGTATTAATGGTATTACTATAAGAGCTAACTAGATTGACTGGGGCAGTGCAGCTGGTAAGAGGAGGCTATGCCATGATCCCTTTACCTTCATTGCCCCAAGACAACATAGTTGACCATTCAAGAGATGGGTGAGTCCATGACCCCTCTCTTTCTCCATTCACTCAGGACGGCACATCTTGCAAGAGAAGGCTGAGTCCATACCCCTGTGTTCCTCCATGGGCCCAGGATGGTGTAACTGGTGAGAAGAGAAGCCTGGACACGAGCAGAAATGTCAGGGTCACAGTAGCATAAAGCACACACTAGGCAGCACTAGAGGCATGGGAGTATTCCACCCAATACTGAAACCAGAACTCTGCAGCCAGCCCCATCAGTGGAATCCAGCACTCATCTAAGTATTTGACCTTTCCCACTACAACCCAGGACATGCAACCAGAAGGGAAGAATCCAGAACTCAGTAACCAGCCTTTTCTCTCAAATCTTTTTCTTTCCATTTCTTTCTATCTCCTTTTTCTTTTTTGTTCTTCTTTTTTCCCTCTCTTTTCCAAATGATTGAGAAGAACTCAAGCCACAAAAAACTGATTCTATCCCCCAAACTCAGAGACCAAGTTCAGATAACCCCTTGAATACTCCATTCTTACTCTTTTACCCCCTGCTCTAGTTTCCCAAACCTTCCACAACAATCCTTTTTCCTCCAGTCTTGCTTCTACTTAGTTTCCAGTTATCTTTGTTTTATATACCATTCTCCCTAAATAACCCCAGCACATGATAAAATCAGTCTACCAAGGGATACCGCTTTGCACACAAACTCCTAATTTATGATCATTTCTGTTACGTAACTATATACTTTGCACCTATGGTATAAAGTACAAAATCAATAGTTACCACAATTTGACAGTTTCTAAATTGTGCTTGATGTTATTGTTATTACCCGTTTTACTACTTCAGCTAGAATGTCATATCTGTTGTAATCAATTATTCTCCCTTCTGTAATAATACTGGGGGATCTCAGTTAATAACCTCAACGTATTTCTCTACCAAATGACTGGGGGCTCAGCCAAACAGATACCAACATCCCACTCTTAATTAGTTGGGAAGGTAGGCTCTTGGAACATACGCAAACCAAGAATCTCCTACACACAGATGATTTCCATGTAGAACAAACTTTTCCTACATAGGCCTTGATACTAGTGATATAGCTCCCTACCACAAAGTATCACAAGTATCATCACAGAAACATTTTTTTAAAATATAAAATGACAAGACAAAGAAGCAAAATGCCATCTCAGAACTTCAGCCTGGCCAAAACAAGGAGACATACACGTAGAAGAAAGTGGAAAACAAATGCCCCAAATTTCTGAAATGATAGCAACCAAAGTAAAGAAACAGATCCATTAGACTACAGAGGAAATAAGATCAGAAATAATCTCTCAGACAAAAGAAAGAAATGTTAACATTTATAAAGGAATCACTCAACAAATATAGAGACAGAAAAAAAAATACATAATGATAGGAGATGGAAACCATGAATGATCAGCATAGGAAAAACTGCAATGCATGAAATAGATTCAAAAGTTAAAAATCCCATTGACACTGGGAAAAACTGCTTGAATGAAGCTGAAGATAGACTTCCAGACATTGAAGATAAGATCACATCTCGTGAACACAGAGGAAAATAACAAATGATTGGGAAATACCAATTCATGGCTGCAAGATGACATAATGAAAAATCATATCAGAATACCTGGGTGTGAGAGTCAACACAAATGACATAAATAAAATATTTGCAGAAAATTTCCCAAGCCTGGGAACAAAATCTGACACAAGATAAGTGAGGCATGTTGAACTCCAATTAGTCATAACCCAAGTAAATCTACACTCAGATATATAAAAAGCAAGATCCCAAAAATTCAGCACAAGAACAGAATATTAAAAGCTGTTCGAGAAAATAAAAATATCACCTATAAAGGAAAGACCATCAGAACCATGGCAGACTTCTCAGCACAAACACTCAAGTCAAGAAGAGCTTGAAGCAAAGTATTTCAGGTCATGAAAGAAAAACCAGACTGATGTACTCTGCAAAACTGTCTTTCAGAATTAATGGAGAAATAAGATACTTCCACATCAAAAAACAACTGAAGAAATTTAAGGAATGCCATGACCCATATAGCTCTTGAGGTTCTTGGAGTGAAGGAGCATGAAAGGATGAGACAGAGACAAAGTTGGAGTCAGGTAGAGCCTTTACCCTGCTGATGGGAGGAAAGTCCTGGCTCCTCAATGCAGAGGTGTTTATTTATACATTTTAGAAATTTATTGTCCAACTGTCCAACCTATTGTCCTACCAACTCACTCCTCAGACTGTCCTGGGACTCGTTTTCTGAGATGAAGCAGCTTCTTCACATGGCTTGCCCCAGGCACTCTTTGTTCTTGGGACAGCCATGCTCCAGCCTTGCATGTATGGTCAATTTCCAGCTGCAGCAGCTCCCAAAAACTGAAAGATATTCTAGACAGAGATTAAAATGATCACAATTTCAAGACCAACAGGAAGAAACAACCAGACAGAACAAGAAACTAAACACAAGAGAAAAGTTGGTAACCAACAGCAGAAAAATGACATGACAAGGATAAGCCAATACATATCAGCTAAAACTACCAATGTAAATGTTCTCAGTGCACCAATCAAAGAAAAAAAAACCAGACTGGCAAAATGAATCAAGAAACAAAATCAAAAAATATTCTGTATACAAGAAACCCATTTCACTCAAAAACAAATTCATACACTAAAAGACAAAAGATAGAAAACAATACTCCCTCCATCAGGAAACCAGAAAAAAAAAAGCAGGTATAATTTTCTGTTTACAGACAATGTGAACTTTAAACCAAGGACAAATAAAGGAGATAAAGAAATCCACTACACACTTCCTAGGGGAAAAATTCTAGAGGAAGAGATAACAATCATAAATACATATGCAGGACAAATAAAAGAGATAAATAAGGCCACTACATACTTCCTAGGGGAAAATTCTAGAGGAAGAGATAACAATCATAAATATATATGCAGGACAAATAAAAGAGATAAAGAAGGCCACTACATACTTCCTAGGGGAAAAATTCAAGAGAAAGAGATAACAGTCATAAATACTTATGCACCAAATATAGGAGCACTCAAGTAGACAAGACAAATATTAATATACATGAAAAATCAAATAAGCAATAACACAGTTGTAACAGGGGATCTTAATACCCCATTGTCACAAAAAGACAGAACAACTAAACCAAAAAATCTCCAAAAAATAACTGAATTGAACAAAACTTGTGGACAAATGGGCTTCATAGACATTTACAGAGCATTCCACCCAACATCAGAATACACATTCTTGTCAGCTGCATAGGGGATATTCTCTAGAATAAACCATGTGCTAAGCCATATAACACGCTTAAGTAAATGCAAAGAAAATTATCTCATGCATATTATCTGACCATAGTGAAATGAAATTGGAAATGAATAATGAAAGAAGCTTCAAAAACTCCATAAACAAATGGAAATTAAATAACACCCTCCTGAACAATCAATGGGTTACAAATGAGATTAAAGAAAACATTAAAGAATATCTACAATCAAATGAAAATGTAAATACAACTTATCAGAACCTATGGAATACAATGAAGCAGTCCTAAGAAGGAAATTTACAGTGTTGAATTCTCACATAAGGAAAATAGAGCAAGTCCATAAAAAAACCAAAGTCACATGCTCAAGAAGAGCAATTCAATTTCAAAGCCTATTCAAGGAAAGAAGGTATAAAGATCACAGAAGAAATTAATAAAATTGAGACTAAGAAAACACTGTGAATAATTAAATTTTTAAAAGTTGGGTCATTAAAACAATAAATAAATCCCTAGTGAACCTTATAAAAAAAAAAAGAAAGAAAGAAAAAACTCATTCATGCATTGAGGAATGAAAAGGGATTTAAAATCACTATAGATCCTGTGGAAACTGAGAAGATCAACACCTAATTTGAAAACCATTATTTCCATAGGATGGAAAATGAAAAATAAATGGACAGATTCCTAGAAATATATAAATTACCAAAGCTGAATTAAGAACGCATAAAAGTTTTGAATAACCCAATATCACTTAATGAAATTGAAAATGTGATTAAAAACTTACCAACAAAGAAAAGTTGAAGTCCTGATGGATTCACTGCTAAATACAAGAAATTTTAAGAAGATTTAATGCCAATATTGTGCAAACTCTTTAATGAAACTGAAAGGGAAGCAATTCTCTCTAACTCATTCCTGGAATTACCCTAATACCCAAACCAGAGAAGGACCCAACCATAAAAGAGAACTACGGGTCAACCTCCCTAATAAACATAGATGCAAAAATACTCAATAAAATACTAGCAGAGTACAGCAGATTATCAAGATTATACAACATGACTAAGTGGGATTCATCCCAGGAATGCAGGGATGGTTCAGTTTATGTAAATCAGTAATTGTAATACACCATATCAACAGAGCCCAAAACAAAAAACATGTTATCATCTCAATAGATGCAGAAAAACTTTAAAGTCTAACATTCATTCATGATAAATACTCTATAGAAAATCATAATAGATGGTCTTTGTCTCAATCTGATAAAAGCTATATAAGACGAACCAACAGCCTACATCATACTAAATGTACAAAAATCAAAAACTTTTTAAAATCAGGAACAAGATAAGGATGTCCACTGTCATCTCTCCTCATCAATATAGTTTTGGAAATATTACGAAGAACAATTAGACAAGAGAAAGAAATTATGGGAAAGGCAGAATTTAAATTATAATTATTTTCAGCTGACATCATATTTTATATAGAGAACCTCACAAACTCCACCAAATGATTTCTAGAAATGATACTAAATGCAGTGGCATAACTGATTAAAAAGTCAACACTCAAAAATCAATACCATGCCTGCATGTAAACAAATTCACTGAGAGAGAAATTAGGGAAACTGCACTCTTCACAATAGCACACAAAAAATTGAAATACTTAGGACTCAACCAAACAAATAAAATAAAAGATCTATACATTAAAAATTATAATACCCCCCAAAAATTGAAGAGAATATCAGAAAATGGAAAGATATCCCTTGCTCATAGATTGGAAGAGCCAACATTGTGAAAATGATCATACTCCCAAAACTGTTATACAGATTTTATGCAATCTCAATCAAAATATCATTAGCATACCTCACAGATCACAAATAATTTCCTAAAATTCATCTAGAATACTGAAATCAATCTTGGGCAACAAAGGCAAAGGAGAAGGTATCACAAACCCTGACTTGAAACTATACTACAAAGCTACTGTGATAAAATCAGCAGTATATCTACCAAAAAAAACCCAGACCCAATGATAAATGAAACAGATTAGAAACACACTACAAACACACTGAGCCAACGTATCTTTGACAAAGGGGCCGTGAATTAAGTAAAAGTCAAAATGCATCAAAGATCTGAATATTAAAACATAAATCTGCTGGAAAGTAGGTAAAAATCTTGAAGACCTAGGAGTAGGCAGAGATTTTATGAACAAAAACCAAACTGTATGTGAAATACTTCAAAGAATCAACAAGTTGGATTTTGTCCTATTAAAAAGTTTTTGCATATCAAAAGAAATCACTGAAAGAGTGAAAAGAAAACCCACAAATTGGGAAAAAATTTTAGCTGACTGTCCTTCACATTAAGGATTTCTATCTAGAATATATAAAGAAATAAAAAACATTAGGCTCCCCAAATCAAAGACTCAATACAAAAATGGCATCTGAGATGACTGCACATCTCAGATGAAGAAATACAAATAGTAAATGAATATATGAAAAAATGGTTTACACCATAGGTCATCAGAGATATGCAAATTAACAACAGTATATCTCTCTCAGAAATAAAGGCTATCAAGAAATCAAGCAATAGAAGAGAAGCAAGAAATCAGCTGGCCCTTCCCATGAGCCAGTGGCAGCTGTGGGTTAGGAGGAAACCCAAGAAGTCAACCTACCCTTCCTGAGAGCCAGAGGCAGCCATGGTCCAGGAAGAGAACCAAGAAGTCACCCTGCTCTTCCTGTGAACCAGCTATGAGACAAGAAGAATGCATCCCCTCCCAAACCCTTGTACAGACATTCAGTTGTTTCAGAGGAGCACAGGCTGGGATGATAGCAACTGAGGTACAAAAACAGCTTTATGCTTGTACCAATTGATTCTGCAGGCCTGGGGCCAGTAGTCTGTGCATCTGTTTAGAAGATAAAAATATACAATATAGCAACTATGAAGATTTCCTTCTTTTGTTTTTGAAATTCAATATGTTTCTTGCTGTTTTGTTTTTGAGGTGGGTTCATAATCAACATAGGAATCCAAGCAGCCAAATTAACAATTTTGGGATTTGTATTAGCTGAGCTCAGTGACCACCCCTAGTCATAGAGTCCCACTTCAGAGTCCCACCAAGTGGCCCTGAACTGGAGAGTTACAAAGGTTTTAAAGCAAAAAACCTCAAAGCAAAAGAGCCAGGTGTGGTGGCTCATGCCTGTAATCCCAGAACTCGGGAAGCTGAGGTGGGAGGATCGTTGTGAGTTTGAGACCAGCCTGGGCTACAAAGTGAGCTCAAGGCCAGCCTGAACTGCATAGGGAGACCTCGTCTCAAAAAAGACCAAAAACAAACAAACAAACAAAAAACCCTCAAAGCAAGACATTCTGTTTGGAATATTTTAACTAGAATCTTACATTAATTTTGGTTGACACCTGCATCCTGCTTCTTTGTTAAGCAGGCTAACTTCTTTCCTGTAGGTGCAACTTGACTGCTTTTCGCATGGGACTTGTGTCCTGAGTAATTTCTACTCTTCTATGTCAAATACAGGGTACAAGACGGCATCAAGTATGCCAAGCTACAACAGTTTTGTTCTGTTTTACTGTTTTATTTTATTCCCTTCAAAAGAGATAAAAGAAATCAACCAATAACAAATGCTGGAAGGACTATAGGGAAAAAGGAAGCCTTCTCCACTTTTGGTGAGATTGTAGGGTGGTGCAACCACTGTGGAAATCAGTGTAGAGATCCCTCATAAGTCATATCTCAGCAATACGTTGCACATCTACGTTTATTGTGGCACAGTTTGTAATAGTTAAGTCTTGGAAACAACTCAAACACTCACCAACTGAAGAATGGATAAAAAGCATGTGATATTTTTATACAATAGAGTATTTCTCAGCTACTAAGAAGTATAAATGAGGCAATAAATGGATACAATTGGAGACCGTACTCGTAAGTGTCCTTTTGCCTGCATCCTTCCCAAAGGTAAATAATATTTTGATTTCTTATCTAAAACCAGTTTTGCATGCTTTTGATTCTATTGTCTGAATTCTATGTGTAGATTCTTTTACTCATTATGTCTGGGAATTTCATCCATCTTGTTATGCATACAGTAATTTATTTTTCTTTGAAATTATGCCACAATTTCTGTACCTATTATGTTGCTAAACATAAATGTTGTTGTCAGTTTTGGACAATTAAAAATAGTGCTGCTAAGTATATTGTTATGCATGTCTTTTTGTGTACATACATTATCTAATGGCTATAGAGCTAGAAATAGAACTGTCCAATTTGTGGAATAGTCCACATACACTCTAAAATTTTTATATTTTCTATGTTATTCAGTGAAAGCCAAGTTAACAACCAAACTGTGGTTTTAGCCTTAAGAAGACTCTGATTTTAATTGGAAGTTTAAATACACAATGGAGTCAGATACTAGGATCTTCAAAATATGAACTACTCTATTTAAATACCCTTCTGAACATAGTAATCATAATAACACTGAACATGACTTACTAAACTTTAAATATAAAAAAGGAAGCTTATTTAAGAGCATGAATGCAAACTGATACAGTACGTGTGGTGATGGAATGACTTCTTTTACCTAAAAGTCTTTGTCTTGCCATTGACTTTGGATATGGCTACGTGATTTGCTTTGCTCATTAGGATATGGGTAGAGGTGAGAGTGCCTATATGGAAATACTATCTTTGAGGACATAGCAATTTCTTCCTGTCTCCTGGTTTGTCTTCTTGTTCTCATGAGAAAAACATATCTGTTGCTCTTTTAGTTTAGGTATGTCTAAATTGGCCGAATCCCTAGAGTCCAGGCTATTCAGGTGAGGTCAGCCAAGAATACAGCCAGTGTATCAGATCCAGAAATACCAGGTTAGTGTTTCTCTAAGATTCTAAGATTTTATGTTGTATATTGCACACATGTCACAGTAAAAGAAAGGTTGATAAACAGATATACTATTTAATAAACTTGTAACAAACCAGTGAAATAAATGTTATTGATGTTCAGAGAGATTAACTTAGCAGATTTGTTAATAAATCATTTATTCCTTGAAGCTAATATCTTTACCATGGCCTTTGCCTCCCTTCCTCTACACCTGCCCTACCCCAGTGCTCCTTTTTATTAAAATTCAATTAAAAAATAATCTTTTGAAAGCACAAAAAGGGCATTGGGAATAGGGAACAGCAGAGAAGGAGTAGCAAACTGAAGAGTTCTTATGGGCCAGGTACTTTGTTATGAAGTTTCTAAATCTTATTCCTTGCTTAATAATTTAATTTCTGATTTATTTGATGATGTGTACACATGTGTTTGTATGTGTGCATGCACATATGTGTGTGAACCTTGACACTATACTGACTGGTGTCTCCTAGCAAAATAACAAATGCATGCAAGTAATGGTGACTATGTGACCCAATTTTTAAGAATAACAAGAAGACAATGGATAAAAGTTGTACCATATCACAATATAATTATCTAAGATTAAAGAGTGTTCATCTTTGGAAGCATTCTTTTACCTTTCTAAAGAATTTTTTGATTTAAAACTTGGAAGTTTTTCAACCAGCTGTCAACTACTGTTTTACACTATTTTAAGAATAATGCACATAAAGAAAAGAAATATTGAAAGAATGGATTAAACAGAGAGATTTCTTGAGTTTCCAAGGATGTGGTGATACAAAAAAGCATATTCAGTTGACTGCAAAAATAAACAACAGGAGGAATATAGGGTCAAATCCAAGGTGAGACATATTTCTTGACATGGAAAAGAAAAAATGAAGTACAAAGGGCATTCTGCCCTCAACAATATTAAATAAAGGAAGTTATGTTCTGAAAAGTAGGGTCAGATTTGCGCCAGGAAGGAAGAAGTAGGTGTGTGTTTTGAAAGGTGAAGAGTGGCTGATGTCCAGATGGCAGAGAGCAGTCAAAGGAGGAATCAAAAGAATTCAAGACACGTTTCACCATTTGCCAAAGCAGTAGTCTACCCAAGTTTATTCAAGATTTAATACTTTAAATTGAGGTGAAGCTGTAACTTTATACATTTAGAATCTGAGAAAATTAAGACTGCCCACAGTTATAAAAAGAACATCTGGAAAGAAACGTGTAAGACTGCCCATTGCCTCTACATATTCTGTAAGATGGATTCAATTTCTCTTTTAAATTAATAGTTTATCTTAGTAACGGCACAGCTCACAGACCATGTAGTAACTAGATGGAGCAATGGTCCCACATGTTGAACTAATTCTCTTTAGTTTATCAAATCAAATTTCCTTTTCTACTTCTGGCTTCTCACAATTTGTTTAAAGCTGCCCTTGGCTTACTTTGTTAAACCGAAGGATATAAATAGAGTTAAGGAATGCAAATATGAAAAAAGATAATTTAAAGTTACATAATGTACCTTTTCTTTTACTATTTTGCTTTTTTACTATTCTGTCTATAATCTCCATTTTTTGCTATGTCTTTAAAGCTCTACTTTTGTCTCTGACACTCCATGTTACTCATAATAAGTTTTTATCTTATACATTCATTCGTTCAACTAAGAATGACTTTCTGAACTTTTTGTTATTTAATTTAGTAAAATATACCTTGAAATTGATCTTCTGTTTGTGGCATAAACTTGGCAATACTGTACTACTGTGGTCATCTAAAGGGGAATATAATATCCCTCGACAGAAGGAGTTCTGTCTTGGCATTTCATGAATGCTCAGTAATTATGAGTTACCGATTCATAAGTCTACATGGCTTTGGTTGCTTTCCATCAGTAATCAACACCATGAAAATACCTACACATTCAGCAAACCTCTGGAAATGTATCTTTTTCACCATTTAGTTTTTACCTACTCATCTATTTTATAATAACATGGTAAATACCTTTTGGTGATTATAAAAATGAGCAGCACCAAATTATTACTGAAATAATCATAGACTAAGAAGGGATATTAAAATGCAGTTTTCTTCACTCATGCTTAGTGAAAAGTAGTACCACATTAGAGAAATGAGCATTCACTACTTTGTTTGTGTGTATACATTTACCAAGCCAAATTGTTGGTAAAACACTGCCAATTTTTAAAAAATAAAACTGCTAATTGTAAGGGTTTGCTGCCAGGAAAATACCATAATGTAGATTGATTTGATCCTTTCTCAAATGTAAGAATCATGTCTTTCATGACAGTAAGAATCATGAAGCCAAAAGGTCAGTTTAATTTTGAGATTTAACCAAAAGAGAAAATATCTCAAAAGACAAAGCATGTGAAAAATATGGATTTCAATACTATATTAATTTAACTAAGCTTGGTTAACCCAAATACCATCATGCCTGCTGAGATGATTATATATTCTGAGAAAATATTTCCAACTATTTTGTGAACTTCACAAACACTATTTTCTTTTTAACTCAAGGCTATTTCTAGATTACCAAAACAAGAATATCTTTTGCTTCTAGACTCAAGTCTGATAAGATCATGATTTAATTAATATTATTCAATTAATTCATAAAATAGAAAAGTCAGGACACACAAACTTTTCCTCACATGAACAGAAGCCCTTTCTTATGTTTTCATGGTTGAATTACTCCTTTTGTAAGTGGAGGAATTAATAAATTTACAAATAAGTTCCCACCTTTTAATTTTTATGATGGATTTAAGTTGAATATTTAGAACTTTAATCAAAGAATCTTCCACTTAATTGGCCTTCCAAAAGCATTAAAAAATTAGAAAATAGGTCCAGTCATGAGTGAAAGTTGATATTTCAAATAAGATCTTCTAGTAGTGACATGAAACTATCAGCTGTTAGAAATAGCAATGTTTATTACCACAGTTAGATCATTGTGATTGGAAAAGCCTGATGGAATTAGTTTTAATAAAAGCTGCCTTCCGTGGCTTTTCTGTGACTTTAAACCTTCTAAGTTTATCTTTCTTCAGAGATTACATCCAACACTGAGCACCATGAATAGTAATGTTGGATCATTTTCAGCTGGATCATTTTCATATGTCTTTTTAAACAACTTTATTAACAACTGAAGTGTTCATCATGTCAAGAAGACTAACTTGGGGTGAGGTGAAGGCAGTGGTAGGCGGTGGTTGCTCCTGGGTCTCTGACTGGGGCTGGCGGCTAGTGGTGGAGCAGGCGGCTTGAGATAGCTCTGGGGAGGACTCAGGTGGCTAAGCTGGACATTTAAAATTGTTTGGAGTCAATACTTTGATTCCAGCCATGGGTTTGTCAGCATCTACTCCTGCTGTTGCAGTTCAGACCCCAAAAGCTTCAGATCATTAGACAGCATCACCACCTTCAGGATGCCCAATGCATGAAAGGAAAAGTCAAGGCTGTCCAGTAAGTGAGGAACCATCTAGTCCAACTAGTGACAGCAAAACTTACTCTGTGCCTGCCCACCAGGATCGAGCGTACGACTATGTGGAGTGCCCCTTTACCCATGCCAGGGCCGATAAGGAGAACCTGGATCCTTCAAATCTGATGCCACCACCTAATCAAACACCAGCCCCAGATCAGCCGTTTGCTTTGTCTACGGATAGAGAAGAATCATCCGTTCCAAGAGCAGACTCTGAGAAAAAGTGGGTCTGCCCTTCAGAACAGATGTTCTGGAATGCAATGTTGAGGAAAGGGTGGAAGTGGAAGGATGAGGATATTAGTCAGAAAGATATGTATAATATCATAAAGATTCACAATCAGAATAACGAGCAGGCCTGGAAGGAGATTTTGAAGTGGGAAGCCCTTCATGCTGCGGAGTGTCCTTGTGGTCCCTCATTGATCCGATTCGGAGGGAAAGCAAAGTAGTATTCACCAAGGGCCAGAATTCGTTCCTGGATGGGGTATGAGTTGCCTTTTGACAGGCATGATTGGATCATCAACCGCTGTGGGTCGGAAGTTAGATACCTGATCGATTACTACGATGGTGGCGAAGTGAACGAGAACTACCAGTTCACCATCCTGGATGTGCGCCCCGCCTTGGATTCGCTTTCTGCTGTGTGGGACAGAATGAAGGTTGCTTGGTGGCGCTGGACGTCATAACCAATGTTTTGTTTGTGATGGAAAAATATAAACTATTTTTTTCTGAAGGGTACATTATACTATTTCCCTAAACTGAGTCCCACTCATGATTTAAGAAGAGTTTGAAGTGGGCAGACACATTTCATCGTTTACTTAGTGAGAGAGACACCCTCTCCATTAACCTCTGAGTCCTGTTGGCCTTGCACTCCATAGCAGACCATTTTAAGCTTTCCTCCCACTTCATTCAGGTGGGCAGCAGTCTTTTGGGTTTCCCTTTAACTTCGCTATTGCTTGTTTAGTTCGTCTAAAAAAGTCTTAACTTCTGTAAAAGCACTTTTGAAAAATGTTCAGAGTTGTCTTGTTTTTTTCAGGAATGAGATGTAAAACCTGAAAGTCAGTGCAATGCTCATGAACTTTTTCCTGGTCAAGTATTATAACTGAAACTTAGAAACAAGACATAGTTACACTTTTTAAAAAATGACCAGCAATTCTAAAGCCCCTGCAATGTAGTAGTAACCCTGAACGAAATGCAAAGGTATATACTGCAAATGTATTCAGCAAGAATACGCATGTCTCAGCTCTCCAAATTTCCATTAAGTGAGTTTTTCACACTGGACCTTGTTATAGAAATTTAAGCCACCGGGAAGCAGTAATCCACATATTTTGAACATGTATTTTAACTTTAAATTTTTCCTCTTTATTCCTATAATTCTAATTTGTAAGTCTGCTTCCCCCAAAACAGGTATCATTGTCCCTGGCATTTGACAGGTCATCCCCACTTGGAGCTCCATCCCTTCCCAGCCGGGGAGCTTTCCTTCCAGTCCAAACCCTGAGAGCACGGCTGAAGTCACAGAGCCAGAGCTGATCCCTCTGTAAACCATGAGGACATTTGCTGTGGGTTAAAGTTCACAAGAAGAGTGTTTTTTCTCAAATGTAGAGTATTTGCATCAATTCAGAGTCTTGAATTTGTTTTTGTTTTAAGGAACCTCTAAATTTGCTGTTGGAATTCTTTGTTTCGGTAATCCATGGACTGGTTATTCTAATTATAGCAGCACATTGCAAATGATTGTTTTTTCTTCATTGCTGTTAACATTAAATCTTTCATTTTTCCTGAAAACTAGTGTTAAATTAGTGGATGGAACTGGCAGTCTGAATGATTATCTTGTTGTGGATTTCTCTGTTATGTCCATTCTGTGTGGGATTTTTAAAAATCAACAATTTTAAGTTGTACATGTCAAATATTTATATTTTTTAAATAAAGCTGATAGTTAATGGTTTTGAAAAAAAAAGAAGACTAACTTGGCAGGGTGCCATTTTTGCAGACAAGCATCATATGATAATATCTACCCCATCAAGGTGGAGTACCTAAAATGTTCAAGTATAGCCTGAAGAAAAAGTAGCCAACAGAATCCATGTGCTTGACCACAGAGTCTCTTCATTCTTGCATTCTATTACCAAAATATCTCTGCTTGGCATTAAATGTTCTTGCTAATTGACCAACAAGTTAGCACCTAATAAATTCACACATATTTGAAAACAGTATAAAACAGGTGCCATTTTATATAAAGAAGTTGATTGTATCACTCAATAAATGGTACCATGAAAATTGACTTCTTCATGGAAAGATGAACTTATATTCAATGCCACAAATAAAAAATAATACTAATTCCATTAAGGACAAATGTGGGAGGCATAAAATATAATAATGTAGAAGTATATTTTAATACCAAGTAGGAAGAAAATTCTTGAGTGAGATAGAAAAATCACAATTTAAAAAATCTATTTTGATCAGGATGTAGAGAAAGATATCTTCCCACACTGATATTATTCAGATATGTTGTAGGCAAGAGCTCTGATAAGCATATATGATTACTGGTAGAAATTTATGTATGGTAAATAAATTATAACACATGCATAAGAAGAACACACCAAATTGGGATAGAAGTTACTTTTCAAAACAAAAGGTGAAAGAGGAATGTAAACAGAAGAGACATACATAAAGCAGTTTTTTCTGCATATATTATTTTTTAATTGGTAAAGACATAGTGACAGAGAGATGGAAAGATTTGAACCAAGAGGATATTCTTACATTGTGATTGTGTGAGTTTTTCAGCCTCCTCACCTATATTCTCCTACAGCAATCTCCTGCCAGAGCTCCCATCTTTAGTATCACTATAAATGACCATAGTAATTGAGAGAAAGATCATTTTTTCACTTATCATACGATGAAACAGAAGTTGAAAGACATTAACTGACAGGGTGGTGGATGGAATCTGAACGGGAGATTTAGTTCAAGCTTTGCTATTTATGAGAAACTCAAAAAAAGTCACATAGGTTCACTGAGGTCCTCTGAGTCTTAGTTCACCCAACTCTAAAAGAGGAAGTAGTAACAACTTCAGCAGAAAGGCGTTGTGAAAGTCAAATGAAGTACAATGTACTCTCTTGAGGATAGATACATTCCTTTAGAAGAGACATTCTATTCTGATTGTGAATTTGTATTCCTAAATTTCTCATTTCTTTGCAAAATGTCTTATAACTAATAACACTCAATACTGACTCTATCCACATAGAAACCTGGAAACTAACTAGAATTAGTAGGTCTTTCGTACAATAAATTCTCTTGCAAATACATTAATTCTGCTGGATTTACTGTACATGATCTGACTGTGCCTCTCTAAATGCTTGATGCTCCTGGTAATGCTAATGAGAAGCGATGATACCCTTAAGATAGAGGGCCTGCTGTGACATCCTAGGTCACAGGGGTTATGCTCTCTAAAGGTAGTTTTCACACAACCCCTTCTCCCTGTCTCTCTCCTCTTGGCCTTGAGATGTAACTGCTGTGTTATGCATTGCCACTGTGGCTGCCTACTTTCTGCCAATTGCCATGACACCCTCTCCAGAGCTGAGCGAATTCAGTCATCATCCCCTTAAACCTCCAAAACTGTAAGCTAAGTAAACCTATTTCTTCATAAGTAGCCTGTGTGATGCATTTTGTTATAGTGGCAAAAAAATGAATAACACACCCATTAAAGAAGGAAAGGATCCCAGAGTGATTCAGGAAACTAAAATATTTATCTACTTCTACATGAAACATGTCTATCACATTTTTTTATTATTTGAGTAAATAATCTTCATGGCCTCTTCATATGACAACAGTTTTGTTATGTTTCACAAAAAACACTAGAAACATTTTCATTTTTCCTTCAGTGTAGTTTATCAAAGAACCACTTCCAATGTGGATAGCTAGCAATAACTATACCTAGAAGGAATGCCAATTCCATAAGCGTACCTCTCTACCATCCAATTCTATAAAAATGGTCCACCTCATCTCCTATTTATCCAGAATTCTCTGAGGTACTTCATCATCACTGGATAAGAGTAGAAGTGTGTTGTAAAGACAGGATGAAGTCAGAGGTCTTTAAAATTGTCATCAGAATGCAACATTTGGCATATTTTACAAAAACATAAGATATGTGAACATATTGTCAGTACTTGTTCTGGTATCCTGAAAAAGGTCCAGACGAGTCATGAACCCTAAATCTTTGAGGGTAATCTGCCTGCATGCATCCCATTAGGAGAGCTCTGTTCTTTTATTTTAACGTGCCCAGTTACATAGTAAAAAACAGACTAAGTCAGGAAGTCTAAAGGGTTAACAGGAGGAGGAGCTCCCCTCCTGGTCCTCTTAGTCCGTGCTGGCCTGGTAATAGTCTTAGTTAATGAGCCTGCCTGAAAGCTAGAGAATTTCAAGTCTTCTCTCCACAGCAAACTTCTACTGTTAAAGAAATTAAAGTCCAAACGTCTTGTTACTGATACTTTAAGTCATAGAGACTGATAGAGATGGCGTCTGTTATCTTTGGAGAGACTGTGTGTGCTCTTTGATGTTATATTAGGTATTTGGAAGGTATTTCAACATCCTGAGGTTACAGCAATCTGACCTGCAACTACAGAAACTGAGATTAAAACAATAAACAAACAAACAAAACTGTTCAGTATGGGGGAGGTCTCTTTTACCCAATCTTTTCATGTACTGTGTGGAATTCAGAAGTTTAAAGAATCAAATGCATTCTGGGTCACTATCATGGACTAACACATATGTTATTAGAGCCAGACATTACTTTTGGCACAGAGGTTAAGGAGAGCTCAATGTGAAATCCAGCTTGCATTTGCCTTTCCATTTAGGCCACAAGGAAGAGGGAGCTGGGGGTTCAAACAGGGACAGCTTCACAGGATGGCAACTTGAAGAAAAAAAAAAAAAAAACTTGAAAACCACACCACAGCCATCCTCACACTAACCTGGCCCTGTGGAGCTCTAATTCCAGTAACACCCTTGGACTGAATCCACTCTTCCCAAGGCTCTCTCCCAAGACTGAGTGAACTGAAGAGTTCCTTTTTGCTCAAAAGAGACACTGAAAAACAACATTCAGCAATATGGTTCTTGCAGGCAGTTGAGCAAAGGGCACAGTAATTCCGCCTCAAAGAGCAGAGTACTTCTTCCTGATTCTGTGGTCTCATATCACCAGTAGAACCACCCTGCAGTTACCAAAATTCCCATTTTCTTAATGCAGACCTGGCAAAAATTGGTTCTTTATGTGACTATAACAGGTGCATCATATACTACGCATGTATAGCATGGCTCTGTGTTTCAAATTTATTCCATATTTCTAATATTTTTTGCAGTCAGGCAATTCACAGAACATAGAAATGTGACAATCTCTATCAGCATTCCATTAGTCATGACAACAGTCTGGGTTTGAGACAAAGCAGGGTGAAATAAATATTTTCCTCATTGTTTAAGTTTCAAAATAATTATTTTCACATTTGTGTAAAGGAACATCAAAATAATATGCTGCATGTTATAAATTAGAAAATCAAAAATATAAGAAAATCAATGTTGTTTCTTTCCTCTAATCTTCAAATGACTAATTTTCTATTGGCTGTTAGCCAGTTGACACATTATATTTATTAAGACACTGTAAAAGCAAGAGGTAGGAGATCAAAAAGTCACAGAAGGTCACTTAATCTTTTAATGGCTAAGTGATCTGGTGGCACTCTTACAGTGAGAAAATTGGCAGCATGAAGTCATTATGCTTCCTTAATTACCATTCTTTTTATTCCATGCTTCCATCCTGACTATATCAATAACTCATTCAATTTCTTCAGGGAAAAGAGGCAATAAAAAGTAATTTGTTCCATAAATATTTACTGACCTTACCTAATGTAACTTGAAAATTTTAATTTCCTTTACCTTTTATTTAAATAAATACAAACTAAAACTTCACAGTGTCCAAAGCACATTCATATAAAACTGCAGCTAATTTTCAAAGACTTTATGTTTGTACAAATTAAAGAGAAGTAGACAGATCAAGTACTTAAATAAAGACTAGATAGATTGCTCCCTCTTCTGGTAAATTGATATATTTTAAAACAAAATGCACTACGTTAATAAATGTGAACATTGTGGTTTACAGTTCAGTTTAATCATTTGAAGAAATAAATGTTACTGTAAGTTGTTTAAACAGCTTAGACTATAGAATATAGTTAATTAATTGAGCTCACCTAGTGAGACCTTAGCGAACCTTAAAGTAGGACCTTTGAAAGCTCTTTTCTTGACTTTGCTAAGTAGTGAAAATTTCCTAGCCTAAGAACACTTGTCTTTCTCTGACCCTGCTCTTGCAGATAACACAGACTGAAACCTGAGACACCAAAAAAAAACATTATATGGGGGAAGGGAATCTACTGAAGTAAAACTGTTTTAGCAATGCTTTAACAAAAAGTACAAAGCAGGATATTACCAAGACTCATTTTTTTTCCCTGAAGTTTTGTTTATTTAACTTGTCTTCTTGCTCAACAGTGCAGAGGAGGAGAAAAGATAACCTGACATGCTACAATCAAAGGAAAGGTAACCAGGGACTTTAGAAGAAACAATGAAAATAAACGTTTCTGTCTGAGTCTTGGTTGTTCCTGAAGGGCATTCATTTATGAATGGAGTGCATCTAAGGTGATCATAAATTATTGATTTGGGTTTTTTCTAGAGAGTTAAGGGAAGGAAGTGTGTTTAGTTTCTTAACAATCTGATAAGCACTTAAGATAGCAGAAAAGACAAATGACCGCTACTCTACTGGAGTATTCACTCAAGAAAATGCCTTGACAGACTCATTTTGAGGAAATTGCAGGAGCCCTAAGGATTTAGTTTGTGAAAAAATCACTTCCTACACTGATTAGAAGTATGCTGTGTGCTGCAGAATAGGTGAGGGACTGTGAGAGCCAAAGGAGATAGGTGGTGATTGAGCTGGAGAAGAGGCCAGCAAGAAAGGTTATCAAAGTGACAGCCTGGTGACAAGTGGACAAAGAGCTTGTGAGAACAGTGGTTTGTTATTTATCTTCTCCAGCCTTGCTCTCAAATAAAGAAACAGCTTGCTCCCTCTGGAGAACCACTTTTGAAATTTGTTAGTGTTTCAAGTTTGGGGGGTTATTTAGTTTGATGGTTTCTGTGGGTGCTGGTTAGAAAATCTGGGCCAGACATAGCCAGTGCTCAGGAAAGCTAGACAACAACACATGTCCTTATTCAAAGAGAGCTCTCAACATTCTTTTCTAGACTGAACATGTCCTTCCTTCTAGGTGTGGAAATAATATCATTTGTTAGGTTCACTGCATCTGCTACACACTCGACTTTGAAGTCTGGTTTAACAACCTTATTTGTGGCTTTATTTCTAAAACATAAACTTAAGAAAATCATAATAAAAGAAACAAGAAAAATTTTAGTTGCAAATTCTACATGGATGTGGATGTGGGTGTAATATATGTTGTTACCTGGGCATGATGGTATGTACCTGTAATCCCATCAGTTGGGAGACTGAGGCAGGAGAACTGCCACAAACCTGAGACCAACCTATGCTACATCGTGAATCAAGGCCAGTGTGAACTACATAATAAGACCCTGTCTCAAACAAAACAAAACAAAATAAAACCAAAAAAGAAAAGGGAAAAAAGAAAAAAACAAAACATGTCCTTGCTGTGCACTAGCAAAAAGAGCTTCGTTATGTTTGTGTTATGCCTAAGTTATATGACCAAAATACCTGTAATGCCATTGTACTGTTCTGTATGCAGTTTTTTTTTGTGTGTGACCTAATTGATATGTCAATCAATGTTCCCCTCTGTAAAGAATTGTAAATCCCTGCGAACCTAACTTAATTGATATGTTAACCATTGTTGCCCTCTAAAAATAACAGATTTGATGCTAAAATAAAGCTGACAAAGGATTGTTAATTAGTGCTAGACTTCTCTGTTCTCCGCTAAGGGAAACAAAGGTCTTCTTCATTTCCTTAGCAGATTTCCTGATCCACACCATAACCCCTTCCTTTGTAAATTGTGCTTTCTACAAAAGGTCTGGAAAGTTTTGAGGGAGACACACATCTTTTGCAAACTCCCACTGCACTGTGTCCCAGGATAAAATAAATCAGCTCTGCTTTAAAAAAAAAAAAAGAAAAAAAACATGTCCTGCCCCATTTTTTTGAACTCGAGTTTGGGAGCTCTGGGGGCTCCTTTGTGGATTACAAGATCCTTGGTCATTATTTTCAAATGTCAGGTATAAAAATGTGATTTTGTGGATAGAAGGAGGAAAAGACTTGAGATACACATGTACAGTTCCCTACATTTTTAAACATTTTGGACTCAAAAACATTTTTAAAAAATAAAACACAAAACAAAGCCATTAACAAAAACACTGAACTGAACGTTTGAGAGTAAATTTTTAAAGCTTAACCCTCAAATGAACTGTCCTCAATGTGTACATTTGGTCAATAATTTTTTTGTTTCTGAAGAAGCAAAGAAACCTGTCAAAATTAAATAAACATTCTACAACGAAATGTCATTTTAAAGGAGGCAAAGATATATATCACTCTTCTGCTGGAAATGGCAACACAGGCCTATAATCCCAGCAATTGAGAGATGAGAATCAGAAGATGCAGTGAGTTTGAATATAGTCAGTTCAAGACCAGACTGAATTATATAACAAGACTGTGTAATGAAATAAATATATATATATAAAAGATATTAATATACGTATCTTTTAAGATTTTAAGTAAAGTTTTAAAAGATTGTAAAACTCAGTCACCAGAATACTACAATCTTATTAATAGAAATACATTTATAACAATTAATAGAATAAAATTATAACAATAGCACAGATGATTACAAATTATAATGAAATATACACTAATGAAGAAAATATTACAACTGTAAGACAGGCTATTACTACAATGGTGGAAAGTAATGCAAATTATATAATTTCTATGTTTCACTTATAATACCTTGTTAAATGTTTAATATTTTTACAACTTTTTGGTTCAATGAAAAATAAAATGTGAAATGATATGAAAAAAGATTTTAATGTATTTGAAAAGCTGTTTCTTCTAAATTTGTAATTATATGTGGATTTCTTTACAGTGAATAAAATGACTGATTTGTTAATAATCTTACATTTCTTAAAAATAATCTTTGTCCTCCAAAATTTTTAGTTCCTTTCTCTGGACAATCAGGAAAAATTTATGAGTATTGTTTTAGTATATAATATGTTCTCATTTGGAGATTCTGACAAAGATACAATGTTTGTACTTAAATATTCATATCCAATATAAAAAGGAAATTGACATACTAAATTGAAACTAGAAGTGGAACACACTAACCAACTTTTACCAAAATAGTTAATTGAGCTAAAATCTTTTAGAGTAAAGTTGAATTGTCTCACATTTGGTATTCTAGTAAAGACTTTCATATATACATTTTTTTAAAAAAAGATAATTATGGTACAATTTTAATTTTATTGTAGATAAAAGCCTTTCAAAGAAATACTGCAGCTGCTTAAACAGCAATAAACTTGACTAAATATATGTAAGAGTGGTGACTTAAGACTTTTCCCTTCATGTGAATGAAATATTAAATTATCAGACATGAAACACAGGGTTCTCATAAATTTTTGTTAATGAGGTTAATAAATGAAATCTTTCATATTTTAGCCAGCTGAATATCTTAATGATAGTTAATCTATTAAAGTTTCATATATGAAGCATCTATTTTCTTGTATTATTTATTTTTTAGTCTTTCTGGTATAGTCACTGGGGCTTGACATTAAACAGAATATAGGACTTCAGTCCCTTCTTTCTCTTTTCTGTTCCCTGGCCATGAATTTTACTAAATTCTCCCAACAGAAGCCAAAAAGCAATGGCTCTATCTGATCATGGCCTAGATTCTCCAAAATTGTAAATTAACATAAATCTTTTCTCATATTAAGTCGATTATCTCTGACTGTAATGGAAAGCTAACATATGATCTAATCTCTTTTTCTTATCACATGTGGAAGGTAGAGTGTTTAGATTATTTTTAAAAATGAGAAACTAAGTTTGGTAAATATAGCCTTGCTATATGGTATAATTTTAGAATAAAGAAAATTTCTGTTTTGCCTCTTAAAAGTCTGCCTTACAACATATTATCAAGAGTTAGCTTGAGACTTAAATTTGAAAAACGTCCAGTTTATTCACAAGAATATCTTATTTCTTAATTTTCCTTTGCAGTAATTGCCAAGCCTTCTTGGAGCAACACTCTTATTTCAAATAATGTTATTTCTGTATTTCTCTTGCTATATGTACATTACTCTGATTTCTTATTCTTTGACTTGGTGCTTTTCTATCTTTATTTTCATCATTCCAAGTATTTTGAATTACATAAATTTTTTCAGCAAGCAATTGTTCATCTTCTCCCACTGTCAATTATGATTATTTACAAATAGAAATATGTCACTTTATTATGTTATTATCATTTTATTTCTTCTTGTAATTAGAATAACATTAAGTTTTAAATTACTAAGTGTTCAAGTTAAAATTAAGTGATGTGGGATATTAACTAGAATAAAAAGAAATCAAACCACACAAAAAAGGGGAAATGCTTATGCAATATCAGAAAAACATGGCAGACATCATATACAAAGTGATTCAGGTTAACAGCATTAAAGATAAGACATAATGATAATCGTGTGCCTATATGATTCTGGACAGGATATAATGAGAGGGGCATTTCACTTCTGTGGCATTTGAGCCCAAATTGATAATACCAAAATTATAATCAAAAAGACAAAACAACTACAGAGATATTCTACAAAAGAGATGTGGTAAGTAAATGTAGGCTGCATCCTGGAGAAGACCCTAAAATAGAACAATAAAATTGGAAGAAATGTGAAATCCACATAAAGTCTGTAAATAGGTTAATAATATTGGGCCAATGATATTTCTTAATTTTCATTAATATATCATGAATACCTAATATCTCAACATTAGGAAAGCTGCCGAAAAGATATATTAGGATTGTTATACTATCTTTATAATTTTTCTTTAAATCTAATAGTATTCTATAGTATTGTCTATTTAAATAATTATATGAATTAGTGAAATTACATTTTTAGTTGAGACATGAAGAAATAAACAAAAAAAGCAATGGCTTGCTCTATGCCTTGCTTTGTATCCATTGATGGAAAACAAAATGCCCAAATGATACCTGCTTCTTGACATGTCATGAAAATCTTTAAAAAGAGATATTAGCAACAATTATTTTGTAAATGCACACAATTTTGTTAATGTTAGGAAAAGTAAAGAGAATGTTTAGCAGCTACAAGACAAAATTTCAGCTACTAATGTAGACTCCAAATTTATTTTAACATTCCAATGTCAAGAGATTTTTACTTTATAGAGAAATACTCAGATCTTCTGCAGGAATTTATTTCAACTCTTTAAAAAGCAGAAAAGAAGAAAGTGCACAGTGACCTTTAAAATCTCATATATCTTTAACTTCAAGAAATGACCTTTAAAGTCTCATATATCTTTAACTTCAAGAAAATCTTTACATAAAAATTATTTTCATTTTTTATTTAAGTAATGAATATCCTTTGTAAACCCAACACATTCAGGGCTTCTTTTAGGTGCCACTTTCCTTTCTTCTGGCTCAAACCTACTTACTCTGAGAATACTATCTCTTAACTAAACTTCATAAAGCTATGCTCCTTACCAGTGTCCAATTTATTTATTGCGCACAGTAATCTGGAATCCTATCACCCATTGCAATAGATTCATAGTTGTCTTGTCGTAGGCTTTCAAAGTACAACACTACCAAAACCTATCTTTTATCCTTCCCTAAACTAATCACTAGCTGTAGAGAATTCTTTTCATAGCATGTACAGATACAGAAAACTCAAGAGTTTGGAAAAACCGAATTGGACCTAAAACTTTAAAAGTGGACACTGAGTAATGCTTTCCCTTTTTGACAGAAAAATCAAGCAATACAATGAGAAATATTTTCAATATATTTTCAGAAATAGGGCAACAGGTACTATCTCGCTATTCACAAAACATCTACAAAAGTTGGACATTATATTCCATGTATATATGTGTGGCAGCCCTCCTAAAAAGAAGGCTCTAGAACACATTACTTTTATATTTAGAATTGTCTCTTCTTCTGTCCTTACTTCAATGCACAAAATATTCTCTTCTGGAAAAAACAAAAGGATTTTGTACATCTTACTCCTTCCTCACTGAAAGATTATGATGAGAACATCTGGAATGGCCCCACTTTGTAAATGAACCACTATCTTTTCACCATTACGATCTGAGTAAGAATCATTGTTTTATGGATTACAAAGGCATGCCCTTTTAAAGAAAAAGTAAGATAAGTCTTTCTGGATTACAAATATTACATTTGCTTACATACAATAACTGTCATCTGCTAACCTGTAAAATAAGCTTCCTCTTATGAATGGATCTTTATCTTTCTGTTGGTAAATCATTCTTCCTCCATGTCAAACCAAGAACATGACTATAGATTCACAAACCCCATGCACTTTTATACCCTAAGTAAGTACGTAAGTATGTCCAGCTCCAAATTGTAGTATATCTCATTTCTCTCAATACCTGAACTGTACTCTCAAGAATGTACTACTGATTTCTGCCTAATAAACGCTTCACATTCCTCTTAGTAGCTAGTCGATAATTTTTTTTTCCATGATGGGAGTCATCCAGCTTGCAAACTTATTCTCTGGGTAAGACGGGTTATGTTCCTGATCTCAGCTTTGGGAATCCATGAGACTTTGTCCTGTGACATTTTGATTTCTGGTTATAAATTCAGAAATTAAAGAAAAGATTAAAAACAGTGATATTTATAAATAAATATATTAAATGCAAAATATAATTTTCAGAGGAATAAAAAGTGCTAAAAATTGCCTGAAGAGGAAGAACATGTGAAAAGTAATGTGACATTGATATAAGAAAAAAATATAATTCTGACCTGCTAAATGACAGATGCACCAAGTTCATGCCCCATGAAATCTAAGATTGATTTCCAAAAGGCAAAGGAGGCTAAGAGTAGGGAAGGTTTACTGGGAAATATGAATAGGTCCTAGGAAGAGCTCTGAGCAGGCTACCACTGAAGACTTTGTTGGGGTCATTTATTCAGCAATGTCACAATATGGATACAACTTGAGTCAAAGTATAATTGAGTCAAAGTATAATAGTATTACCGATATAGGATATATAATATAGGCTTGATATAGTGACCTCCAAATAATATAAAGGAAATATTATAACTCCCAACCTGCTAGATTTTCAAAATGCTGAGTTCATGTCATCTAAAATTGAAGAATGAATTCTACAGACAAAGGAAGTTAAGAGTAGACAGAATTTACTGAGACAAAGAAAGCTTCTGTCCAAGAGGGACAGAAGGGGGCCTCAAAGTGGTTTGCCCATAATCCCTGCTTCCCAAGGGTGTTTTATTGGGCAAAGCCAGATGACGTGGGTTCAAGGTGGGACGGAATTATAATCAATCAATAAGATTACAGTAAGATTACTTAGGAAATACTGATCCAACAGTAAATCACAATGTGGATGTTAAGTAGGACAAAACTACAGTGAACCAATAAGATTACAAGAAGCATAGTTGCTTAGGCAGTATTAATTAAAAGGGGATCAAATGGCCAAAGGAGTCACATTGAAGTGTACATGAAAAGAACAAGAATTTTATGGGAAAGAATGGGAGGTTTTGGTCCTTCAATCAAGGTGACTAATGCCTAGTTAGAATAACGATCACTGCTTTTCATCCCTAGGAGAAGTATGTGGGTACGGTCATTCCTTTTTTCCTTGAAGCTCAGTCTTCAGTAGATATGCCCTGGCCACAATTTTATTCTGTGTGGACCACTCGGCCCTATCTAATATTCATAACTAACATTAATAAACATTAATATTAGGCACTTAGCTTTTATTGACCCAGTTGGGAAGCAGGGCTTGTAACAAGGGTATATAGCTGACATCATTAACACTGGTTTTCTGTGACTTCTAAAACAGGAACATTATGGGGAAGGGATAGGTCCATGTGTGCTGGTTTACCCATAAGTGTATCTGATGCAATTCTGAGTGTAATACACTAGGGAGTACACTTACAGTTTAGTCTCAAGACCTGTTTATCCCATAGGCAAGTATGGCATTGTGACTTTATCTTGGGACCTCGTCTTTTTTCGATAAGCTTTCAGCCACAATTCTGATGTCTATTTTTCACTGGTTCCCTTAAGTGCTCAGTCCCTCTCTGACTGTATATTAATTTTTATTTAACTTAGCTGCCTATAATAGCATCAGAATGGCTAACATCATTGCCCAAAACCCTAATCCTATGAACATCAAGTCAGAATGATTTTAATTTATAATCCTTCAAGGAATAAATGTTCATATCCTATTTTAAGTGAGCAATAGAAAAGTGGAAAAAAATAGTTTTCCGAAAAAGTGTACAAAGCAAATACATCCAGGAGAAAATATAGAAATGTTTTTCCATACATATAAAAAAAGGAAAAATGAAAAGGTTAAAAACAATAAGCTAAAATAATTGCTAACTTGAGACTTAAAATTGAGCAAATTGAATTCAGTATTGCACTAAAACAATTGTTCAGAATGATCATATTAGATAATCTTTGGGCATAGCTCATCATAAAATAAGAAATTGAAAATAATTATCTAATAGCATTGTTATTTATGTTGCAAAAAGTTACGTGATAAATTTTCAGATTGATTTAAATTTATAAAGTTACTAATATAAAAATTAAAGCATGGTTTAGAAAATCCTGTTTCAGACAAATAGGCAAGATTGTATATAAAATCTTGGATCAGTGTTAATTTCATTAAAATAAGTGATAGTCAGGATATGGCAATTGTAACAACCCCCAGTCTTTGAGCAATAAAACAAAGCAAACCTGCAAAATAATGTCAAACTTTGCCATATGACAGTTCTGTAAGAAGATTCTGAGGAGCTGGGAACTTCTAAAGATTCTTTCTAGGTTCTTCTTGTCCTGAACAAAGAGTTGGTCAAAATAAGCACAAAAAGTACAAAGCTTTACATTTACTAAAACTAGGAAAAGAAAGAGAATGGACTGTGGGCCAATTAAAAGTATCCTCTGCAGGGTGAGAGCAGAGAAGCCAAGCGCTTAATGTCAGCTGTCTTTTGCATCCTCGTTCCTCAGACTGATGTCAGATCTAGACCATCCTGTAAAAACTCTACATTTCTCACAAGAAGCACTGAAGATAGCACTCCCTGATTGGTTCTCAGATGCAGGCCGTTGGGAACATTTTTCTGACCATTTCTTGGATCTCCATGATTGATCATCATGCCCACTAGCCCAGTCTGTTGGCAACTCCCTAATCTCTTGCCTCCCTTGTCCCTTGTCTAGTGGTCAATTCTCCTCTGTTTGTTGATTCAAGCATCAAAAAAAAAATCATCTTTTTGGCCTCAAAAACCACCAAGGAGTTGGAACATCAAAGTGGCCATAACAACGCTACTAAAGACATTCATGAAGGAGGGCTCCAGAACTGCTTTGGAAAGTGGCAAGAAGAGGGAGTGAGTGTGTTTCAACTGAGGGTGAGTAATTTGATGGAAATTATTTTTATTTATTTATTTGTTTTTGTCCGCAGCTCCTTTTCTTTTTTTTTTCAATTCTATTTTATTTCAAGGAGAAAAACAAAAACAAAACAAATAAACTTAAAACAAAATTACATAACACATCAATCAGGGGGCAACAATGATGCATATATTGCACATTATCATTTCCAAATTTTGAGGGAAATTAATAGCAGTGTGTCTTTTACAAAAAAGCTTTAAAAAATTGCAAGCTTTTTTATGCTTTTATTATACCATGTATATTTACCTCAGTGTAACATCCCGTTAGAAGAAAACAATGGATAAAATAAAAGCAAATACATGATTACATACTGCATATGATACTATATATGATATATATGTGATTGTATACTGTATACAATTTCAAATTAAGTCAAGTACAAATTATATATACATAATTAAAGGGGATTTATGTACACAATATTCTTTTAAACTTACCTAACCAATCAGATACTCAGTCACTCACTTGTTCAGCAAATATTTTTTGAGTAGTTCCCATGCTGTAATACCTGGTAAGTATTTGAAATCTTGAGTAGATGATGCAAAACAGAGTCTCATCGAAGCAAAGACCTAACCATTTAGCAAAATAATAGCAGATAAGGAAATGGGAGTAAAGAGAGAAGACTAAGCATAGAAAATAATGCTTAAAAGAAATGAAGTGGGAATTTTGCTTTTGAAAAAAATGGCGGCTTGCTAGGGGATTGGGTGGAGAGTCGCTCCAGAGAAACCATATTAGATGCTAGAATATGACAACATGGAGAGGGCCAGACAAATGGATAACGATTCTTATTAACCAAGACAGCACGGCTGGAGGATTTAAAGTCGTGCTGAGACTGCGATGGCTGATAATGGGAGGCTGCAAATCCCGCGCCTTTAATGCGGCAAACTAACCAGTGGACCCAACAGGAAAAGTTGTGTTGGCTTTTGGTGACTGCTGGAAATTGAGACCCAGGACCCCACGAAGCAGCCAGAACTGCCCTGCTGCACCAGAGGAGGTTGTGAAAGGCTCTGGAGCTCCAAAGCCAAATGCTGTGCAGTTTTCTGACCATTCCACACTGTGCCAGGAGCACAGTGAGGGCAAGCGGCATGGTGTGCAGTAGACTCAAGAGGAGGACCTGCACCAAGCCCTGGTGAATACTGGGGACTGGGTCCTGCAGCTGCTAGGGTTGGCCAGAAAACATCTTGGAACTGGGCAGAGCCTGCCACTAGTCTGGTGGAAGATATCTTAGAGTTGGGCAGAACCTGCGGCTTGGTGACATCACCAAGTTGCCCCTTGTAGAGAGGTCTGGTGGAGGACATCTTGAAATTGGGCAGAGCCTGACGCCGTGTTGGCTTCAGCGTCATACAAAGAACTAGTGGAAGACATCTTGGAATTGGGCAGACCGGCTGTCCTGGTGCTCCTGGCACAGAGAGGTCTGGAAGAGAACAGCTGGGATTTGGGCAGAACCCTGTGCCATGGTGACATTAGTCAGCTGCTTCTGGCACAGAGAGAACTGGCAGGATCTGCTGGGGCTGAACCAAGCCTCTGCTTGGGGCCCAATAAGCAGATACAAAATAGTTGCAACTTTGTGACATCCAGAAAGTACAGCCTAATTTACGGATTGACTGGCACAGAGGCTGGAGGCTAGCCTGCACCAGATAACAGCAAATTGGGGAGGACAGCAAAAACTCAAGTCAGCATGCTTCTGAAAGTCCCTAAGCAATATGGAGAGGGCCAGAGACCCCCAGGACACTCCAGTCTGAAAGAAACCAGAAATATGACAAGAGATAAAAATTTTTAAAAATTTCCAGCTGCTCAACATGAGAAAATAAGCCCAGGAGAAGTAAACGCTGAAGAGAACAAGCACAGTAACCATCCAATACTAGACACAGCATCAGCCAAAATTAAAAAATACCTCCATGACCTCATAGGTGAATTTAAAGCTGTACTCCTGACCGAAGTGAGGCAAGATATAAAGAGATTAATTAAAGAAATGACAAGCCCTGCCCAAGAGAACACAGATGGAAGAACTGAGGAAATCAGAAAAGAAAGAGAAACTTCTGAAGAAGAATTTAAACATAACTTAGAATACATGAAACAGATCCAAAGAGATTACCAGGAAACTACAAACTCCATTGAACACTGGCAAAATATCCTGACAGAAACTAAAGACAGCCTTCTGAAACTTGAAGAGAGATTTATGACATATGATTGTGAAAGAAAAAACCTCTTAAAAATAACAAGGAACCAGAAAGAAACAATTCAAAGGCTAGAAGATGACAAAAAGATACATAATTAGAATAAAGAATGTGAGTGAGGAAGCAGGAGCAACCAAAAATGAAATACAAAGAATATTCACAGATATATTAAAGCAAAATTTCCCATGTATAGCAAAAGAAATGATATCCAGATAAAAGAGGCATACAGAACACCAGCTACCTACAACCAAAACAGATCTATGCCTAGACATATAATAATCAAGATTCCAGAAATCCACCAAAAAAAACAGAATATTAAAAGCAGCCAGAGAAAAGAAGATTACCTACAACAGGAAAATTATCAAAATAACAACAGACTTATCAACACAAACTCTTAAGTCGAGAAGGGAATGGGGAGAAATATTCCAAGTCCTGAAAGAAAATAATATGCAACCAAGGCTCATATACCCATCAAAACTCTCTCTCAAAATTAATGGAGAAATAAGATGCTTCCAAGACAAGGAGGAACTGTGGAAGTTCGTGGCCACCAATCCAACCCTACAGAGAGTGCTAAAGGACATTCTAGAGAAAGAGAGGAAGGGATACCAGGATTCCAGCAACAGTGGCAGAGAGGCCTCAATGAATGGGGCAGACAATGGAATGAGGGCATAAGGTGGACAAATTATAGCAGAAAAGTGGAGTAGCAGACATGAGGCAGAGATGGCAAGCTATAGGCTTTAGTATAGACAGCTCTGAAACACTATAAAAAAGGCAGAGGTCATTGTTAATAGTGTATCAGGATTTAAAAGACACAGTAGTCTTATCGCCATATTTAGTTTGAATTTAATATGTTCTGGTCTGTCCACTCATGTCAGATTTGAGGGCACAGACATCTGACCCAAAAATAGCAGGTTATACCATGGTAACTATCCTTACTTTCCTATTAACTTAAACTGAATTCCTGTATTACTTACATTGTCTTACTATGACTGATCTTAATTGAATCTGAACCATAAGACCATGGGTTGGCCTTGGCTGATTTTATTTGAATTTGGTATGCTTGTTAGTATCAACCCTAAAAGCAGAGGCAACTGCTCTGAAGATGACAAGATGTAAAGGATATCTATACTGGTATTAATTATTAACAGCTCTCAAATTCTACAATGCTTTCAAAGTTGTGTTTTTATAAAAATAGGTAATACTATGGTTAACTATATTAAGCCGATGTTGTGGACAAATCTATTGAAAATAACAAGAGAAAACATAGTAACTACGGAAGATCCCCTATATTGTGGTCTTATATGTCTTATCCATTGCATGTTTTTCTATGAATTTGTTTTGCTGTCTTGTTACAACTTGTTTTTCCCTATAATACAGAGCGGATAGATATATATGTAGAAATTCACACATGAGTTTTTTTTTTTTTTAATTATTTATGGGAACAGATTATATAATGCAAAATGTAATGAACAGATACTCTGAAGAAGAGATGTTAAGAAACCCAATGCTAATTTTGTAGCATTATGATATAAATTCTAGCAATACTATTGTTTGCTGATTAGAATGACATTGGTCTGGTCTCTTGAGTTCAATTTCAGCATATGTAGAGATGGGGATGGCTACCATGAAGAGAATGAAAGATGCGATGGTAGTTATTATTGTCTTCCCTAATGTTGGATCTTGAAGACCTAAAAAGCCTTCATCATCCTGTAATGATTTGATTAGCTCTATAATATGTAATAAGTATATAATGTGGGTGACGATGGGGACAACTATTTGTAAGAAATTAGAGACAATTAGATAGACAGTGAAGATCTCCAGTGGACTTGCTTTGAAATCTGTATTTCTTTAAATTGTTTTTTAACTGTTTTGTTCTGTTTTGATATGTTTAATCTTACCCTCTTTGAGATGTAAAACAAGTGTGTGGGACTGATAGCCATATTACTGAGTTTTTGTTCGATTATTGAACAGAACTGTTTGCAGTGTCACTTTTTGAATGTCATTTTAAATACTTTAATTTTGTAACCTGAACAACTATTTCTAAGATGACAATATGTAACTTATCAACCAGCGATTTCTTAATGTTTGTTTTTTGGTAATTTTGTATTATATCTACCCTTTTTTATCTCCATGTATTTTTTGTTTCCTTTTCTTTAAATAAAAAAAAATAAGGCTGAAAAACAAAAAAAGAAATGAAGTGATTAGGGGACTTGAAATTAAAACCATATTGGAAAAGCCCTGGAATAAATCTAGAAAGCCCAGGGCCTTCTCAGTCACTTGAATAAATCTAAAATACATTCTAAGAATAATTGGGAGGTATCAGTCAGTCTTTAAAAATTTTATTGAAGCATACTTTACATATAAAATCACCCATTTCAAGTACATAACTCAATTATTTTTGTTAAATATCTAGAGGAATGATGCCCTATCACAACAACTTAGTCTGAGGACACATTATCCCTCAATAAGATCCTTTATGTCTAATTATGCTCACTCTCTATTCTTAAGCAAACCCCATGAGTCTACTTGTTTTAATATATTGTTTTTCTGGGTATTTCATAGAGATAATATTATTTCTGGAGTCTAACTTTTCATCAGACATAATAATTTTTAAGTTCATTCATTATATAATTTGTTATTTAATATTTTCTTTGTTTACCACTTGATGCATTTGTTGTATCACATGCCAAATTTTATTCACTCACTAGTTGATGAGTAGGTAACTTTCAGATTTTGGTGGCTATGAACATTTATGTATAAGTTTTTGAAAAACATTTCTTTTCTCTTTAATGTCTCTAAATTCCTATTTGAGGGTGTGGGCTGGACCATAATTCTGAAAGATGCAAACCTGGGTAATGAAACTCTAAAAAAACAAAATCTCAAAAATATAATTCCGAGAAAAAGTTTAAAAAGCTTTTAAAAATAAGCTGAGGAACAACATGGATTTCTAGAGAACAGTTGTGATCCAAACTAAAGCAATGATGGAGAATATAGTCTTTTGATTAATAAAAAAGTCCCAAAGGGTCATCGTATTACCAGCGTTTACAGTGCTTACTAAAATTTGCAAGACTAAAGCCAGTCTCCTCAAAAGACTGCACATGCTCTGAATCAGATGTAATACAGGAAGCAAAAATTTACAAGACTGACCTATAATGGACTCCCAGAGCCAAATGGAGAAGAGTGCAAAAGATCTGTCTGAGGGATTTAGTCAAGGCCTGGAGCCCATGACAATGTCCAGGAAATGTCATGACAATGTCCATGTCCTAGAGCCCATGACAATGTCCATCAAAAGGTCAAAGGATCCTAGGAGGATCCTGGGATTGCCTGGGAGGTTGAAGGGTCAGCGCTAGAAGCTAAAGTCTAAATTAGAGGCTAAAGATCAGGGATAGAAGCAGAAGAAACTGTGCTGAAAATCAGAAATGATGGTCAAGGCAAAGGTGAAGACTGGAGCTTTTCCAAAGAGAACAACAGCCATCCTTGGAATTCCAAGGAAAATATCCAAAGCTCCTTTGAGGAAAATCAGCCCTAACAAAGGTCTTCCGAGCAAAATCAGCTCAATCCATCCCTCTCATTCTCCTTTTTTACCATTCCAACAACAATCCTCCTTAAAGTGGGCCTTCCATGCCCAGAACTATACTGATTCAATTCAGCTGGGCATTCATCACTGAAGTTGACAGACAATTGAATACCATAGTCACTATATACAGTGGCCAGAGAGATGAGAGCTTCAGAAATTTTATTTTTTCACAAATGCAGCTGGTATGAAAAGGATATCCCTTCCTTTACCAAGAAAATATGAACATTTTTATGTACATGTACAATGATTAAACACAAAGCTCACATTTTGACAGTGCACTTTTACAAAGTCAAATTGGAAAACAACGTATAAGATAAACTAGAACATTATAAAGGTCTTATGCAATTTACATGCTTCTTCAGTATTGAAAATGATGCAAAGAAGAAGTGCATAATGACTTGGTTACTTTTTTCTCATCCCTGAGACAAAATACTTGACTGCAAAAATGAAGGAAAGAAAGTTTTACACAGTCTGTGGAAGTTTCAGTCATAATCAGCCAGCTCCAAAGCAGGGTGGCATGGCACCACACCAGGGCAACATTCAAGGCAGCAGAAGACAGCAAAGCAGCAAGAGCAAAAAGAGGAGGAAAAGAAACTGTCTTTTCCAGCTTTATCTTCTATACAGGCCACCCTCCCCCAAGGTGGCTGTAGCACTCACAAAATTGTCTTGCTTTCCTCTTGCACAGGATGAGGCTCCCTGCTGAGTCACTTAGTTAAGCTTCTAAACTTCTCAAGTTGACACAATGTATCAACCTTAACAGATAGTATAAGCAATTACAAAAAGTAATGTTGACAATTTAAAATAGTGGGGAACAAAATCTAAGAAAATTTGACATACAGAAGAGTGTATTACAAGGATAGGTTGTTGACAGTTGCAAAGAGAGACCCATAAAACTGGCTGACTTTTAAAATCATTAACAGTATTTTAAAGTCTTGGATCATGACAAATAGCTGCTTTTTTTCCTTGTAGGGCACAGCTGCACTTGGAGAATATATTTACATTTATTTTCTACACGTCAGATCTTCCCCACCTACTCTACTCAAACTTTTACACTAATCTCTAAAAACTTTGCCATAGATAAGTCCATAACAGTAAGTTTTAAAATTCATTCCATCTAACATCATGCAACAATATTGCATACAACCAAAAATGCACTAATACCGTCACCATAATTTGATTCTCTGCTCTTCTTATCTAATCTTTCTGCTTCTCAGGAATGTGCTTTGCAGGATTACAATATTCATGCTTTTAACTTTCAGGGTTTTAATTCTTTCAGAATTTCTTTCTAAGCTTCTAGATGTAGGGTATATTGAGCTTTCAGCCTTAGGTATAGTGGTATTTGTTATTTTATCTTCAGGAATATGCTCAGACCAACTTCTTTTACTAGGTATGATAAAATGTTTGATAAATGCTGCTTCAGAGTGCCGTACAATGAAAAGGCAGGGTAATTTTTAAAAAGCATTATGGTATGTCTTCATCTACCTCATTCACTAGACCTGGCATCACGTGGCTTCTCGCGCTTCTCCAAAATTAAAATGATTGTGAAAGATAAATGTTCTGAATTGCAGGACATCATGGGAGCCACGATAGAGCAATTAAAGCCACTCACAAAAGAGAACTTCCAGAACTGCTCAGAAAGTGGGAAGAATACAGAATAAGTGTATCCATACCTTCTATATTCATCTGTATGAGTAGTATGCTGGGACAAAATACCTGACACTGGAAATCCTTAGAAGAGGTTTTCTAAAGAAATAAATGACTCATAGCTTTCAGAAGATTTATTCTAGTTTTTTTTTTTTTTTTTTTTTTCCTTCAAGGAAGAAACACTGTAACAAGATGGAAGAAAGCTGCTCACAACATGGCAGCCAGGAAGGAGACAGAGAAAGGAGGAACCAGGAGCAAGAATACAGCCTTCTAAGCTACCCCTCTATGACTCATCTCTTCCACTGAGCGTTGAGGCCCCACTGACTAAAAGAAATCTAGCCCAAAACCCATCAGTGGATAAGTCCACTGATGAATATAGCTCCTCATGATCCTATCACATTCCAGTACCTCACCTTTGAACACTTGTGAGTTTTAGAACACATTTTACATCTAACCCATAACAAACAAACTTTGTTATTCAACAAAGTTTCAAACATTCGACACTTTGTACTTGTTTGAATATTTTACCTCTTTCCAGTGCCTAATCTTAATAGTACATCAATTTGTAATTATTTGTAATTATTCTCCACTAATGAGCACCTACTCAGGGTAAGAGGATTAAGAAAAGTTGTTAAATATTTGAACAATAAAAAATAATCCATGGAATTTTTTACAGAAGTATTCAATGTTTTATGAGACCAACAAAATAGAGGGCTTTATTCGCACAATTATTTACTCATTAAATGATTGTTGAATCCCTATCTTACGCTAGGTACAATTATAGTCAGCTAGGGATACATCAGAGAAAGAGACCAATAGAGTCAACTTCTCTCAGTAATTAATATTCTAGAAGAAATTTCAGAGCATAAATAGTTAATATAATAAAATAAATAATATAGCTATTTTTAATAAAGAAATGAGACAATAAAAAGGACAAATCAGGGAAGGAAAGACTACATGTCCTGGTCAAGAAGCAAGGTGTAAGATTAAAATGATTATGTAGACCTTGTGGAGAAGATTTCTTCAAAGCATTTAAGGTGATAAAAGCTTCATTTAACCGGTATTCATTCATGTAAAAATGACTGAAGGCACTGAGAACAACCAGAGGAAAGGTCCTCAAGGATGCTGGGAGGCACCTTCAAAGGAAAACATAGGCTATGAATAAGAGAAATGAAGAGAGGTTGCCTAGCACTCTGTGGGGGTTTTGTGATGCTTTTGGCTTTGCTGTAAGTGAAATGTAAACACAACAGTATTTTGAGCAACATGGTATGGCTTAGATTCTAAACTATCCACTGTGATTTCTATATCAGAAATAGACAAGAATAAAAGCTGGCGGAGACAATCAAAAGCAGTCACAGAAAACCAGATCATTACAGCTTGGGTGTAGACGTCCAAAGCCTTATGTGTTGGTAGGGCTTTTTTGAGGGGTGACTGGATCTAGAGTGTGATGCTGGAATTAAGAGTGTATGATTACCAAATCAGTCCACTGAGTGGTTTGGCACCACCCTAATCCCAGAGCCCAGAAACAATACAAAAGGAGCAAAAGATGCTGTTAAGATTGATTCCATGTTGTTTTGCTACATCTGCCGCCACCAACTGTTCACTTCTGTCATACCGCCTTTCCTTGGAACCAGACAATTATGAACTGAAACCTCTACAAACTGTGAGCTGAATAAACCTTTCTTTCCTTAACTTTAGGCATTTTGTCTTAGCAATGAGAAAAATGACTAAGACCCAGGCCATGGGTAACAGTGGTGTGGACAAGTCTTGCAGCTGTGGGCGAGATGAGAACTGGTAGTTTTAGACATTCCAAAAGTAAAGCCAGAAAAGTTTCCTGGCAGTTTAGCTGTTTGGATGTAGGGTGTATGAGAAGTGGAATCCAAAAGACCTTCAAGGTTTCTGTTCTGAATGAGTTCCATAATGGAATAAATTGAGAGTGGGAAGGGGAAAGGTAGAACAGTTTAGAGGGAATGTTAGCAGCTTAGTTAGAGATGTTCTAAATTTCAAATGCAACATCCAATTGAAGGCAGTGGGATAAGTAAATTAGAGGTTCAGAAGAGAGTTGTAGGGTGGATATATAAATTTTGAGTCTGGAGATATTTAATGCCATCCACGGGTTATGAGATCATCAAGACTGAAAATGTAAATGCAGAAGAGTGCCAAAAATGGAGTTTTTAAGCATATTCAACAAAGACCAGTTCATAGTAGTAAAAGTCATCTAGACAGCGTGGCCAAGGACTTCTTACTCCATATGGGAATAAGCAATCTAGTTTTGAATTATCCTAACCAAGTTGATTCCCAAAGAGGGAATCATTAGCAGGCTCGGGGTAGTACATACCCATTGGGCCTTGGCTGTATTCCTGTGAAGAGGAGATGAGAATGATACGAGAGGATGCCCTGATTGTTTACTAACCCCAAACAAATGGCGTAATTTTCCAATCATCCTCAAGACATGTCTACTCATACGGCAAACTTGTTTTGCGTTGCCACAAAGAGTTTTATATTCACAGTGTCTTAATTTTCTGCAAAATTTTTATAATCTTAAAGCTACAAAAGGCATGTTTATGAAACAACATAGTTGTGAAAGCATCATTTTGCCAACATTATCTTCTTTGGTAGTAACTTCATACACTCATGTTTGAACTTAATGAACAGGAGAGTATATATGACTCATCACATCTCATTGTATTTATTTTTGATTTTCATCTAATAGTCATTGTCTTATATAAAAATTTTAACTTTTCTTAGTGAAGATCGAGGAGTCATAGGGAATCTGATTTTTATTTTTCAGAATTTCATGAAATCTAATGATGGTAACACACAGAGAGAGTGTGGGGGAGAAGGAGGAGAGGGAGACGGAGAAGGGAGGGGAGAAAAGATGAGAAGAGGAGGAGGGGAGAGAGAGAGAGAGAGAGAGAGAGAGAGAGGAGGAGAAAAATAGAGACAGAGAGACAGAGAGAGAGCACAATCATGTAACCAATGAATTGCGTCAGGAGGTTCTACTGGAACAGAAAGCTAGGAGGGATGACCAATATGCTTTGGGCTTTATGACTCATCTGCTAAGACATCTTTAGTGAAAGAAACAAGAACATCCTAAGACAGGAAAATTAGACAAAACCAAGATGGCTAAAGGCGCTATTCTGGTAAATAGATTTGGAGGTATGGGTAGACAGAGAGCCTTTTCTTTTCTAAACAAATTGGCTTTCTTTTTAGAATCCAAGGGAACAATTTTCCAACCATCTATTTCAATCTGCATAGTCTTGCTTATGAACTATCTAGTTCATGCAACTCTTGTAGGTAGCTTTCACATTCCTTCCATTGTCTCACATTTGCCAGCTACTTTTCCCTACCTTGGTCTTGGGTCTATTCATTTGTAATGTGTTGCTCAAGTATTGAAAGATATGACCTTAGATTCCCTGGAAGACTTATTAACAGGGAAAATATGCTTTTGTTTTTAATTTCAATTTACCCTGCTCAAGTGAGAAGTAAAATAGCACTGCCTCACTGTGGAACTGAAACTGTTATAACTGAAAGATTTTCTTTTGTCTTTTTTTTTTTTTTTTTGGAAAAATACATGAAACTTTTCTGAACTTCTCTTTCTAGCCTCACTGACTCTTTTTCCTTCTTCCTTAATTTCCTAGGAAGCCCACATTTCAAGCATGGGGACCTGAAACTCACAGTTTTTATCATTTTTAAACTTATGTATACATCTAAATATAATATATATACTGCCAAATATAGTATTATACACACATATATACACATATGCATATATGTGTATATATATATATATATATATATATATATATATTGCCAAAGTGAGCACTTATCTAATTATAATAGTTGGTACTGTATCATCACATACAATTTTTCACAGGGGATACCAAATTGCACATGTTTTTCAGCAACCAGCATTTGCTTACATATCCTGTGTTTGACACCCTACCATGCTGATGTCTCCATTTTGAGGCATTTACATGTGTGCAATTAATGTATGTGCATATACAAATAAAATGAAATATAAGATTATAAAATTATTGGCTATAAGATAATTAAATATATATTTAATTATGGCACACATATATACATAAAACATATATATCCACATAATATATATATATATACATAAAACACATTCAGCAAAGTATATAGATTCATTAAAAACTAATAAAGATTTTCTAGGATTTGAAAACTTTACTCTCCATTAGCAATCTATAGGAGTTCTAAGGCATTGACAGCAGTTGGTTATTGTCTTATTGTCAGTCTTTCCATTTCCTTTATCCATTCCAGCTGAAACGTAGCTGTATGTATTGTGCTGGAATTTACATTCACTGACTTTTGTATGCTTAACCATTATTTTATCACTTATCACTTGAGATAAAATTCACATAACAAAGTTGGCCACTTTAAAATATGTGATTTTGTTGATTTTGACATATTCACAAGGTTGTATGATCATTATCCCTGTTTCATGCCATAAAATTTTTATCACTCTCAAATAAACCCCTCGATGTTAGCAGTTACTCCAAGCTGTGTCCTTCTCCAGTGTAGCTTTTGTGTCTGGCTCTTTCACTCAGCATAACATCCATCAGTGATGTAGCATGTGTCAGCACTTCATTTTTTATTGCCTGAAAAATATTTCATTGCATAGATATGTAACATTTTATTTATTCATTAAGAAATGAAAGAATTTAGGTTTTCTTACACTTTTAGGACATTCAGGATAATGTTACAATGAACATTTTTGTACATATTTTGATGTAGATCCATTTTTGACTCAGCATGAAATTAAATATGAGGGTATAAGATAAATGATTATGAAACAATTAAGTGCATGAAACATATTGAATATATGAAATAAATGTACTGAAATGTACACGTTTTCAATATTCAAGAGTAGAATTTTTGGATTACATCCTAAATCTAAGTTCAACTTTTCAGGAGCAACCACACTGTTTTCTACAGTAGCTATACCATCTTACTTCAATACCAACAACAGTAAGGATAACAAATTCTCACATCTGCACCAACATTTATTATTTTCCATTTTTAAAATTAAAGCTAGTCTAGTTAGTAGAAAGTGACCTTTCACAATGATTTGTACTGTGTTTGCAATTCCTTGATTGCTAATAATTCTGAACATCTATTTATGCCCTTATTGGCTGCTATGGTTGGATACAATGCTCTGATTTCAGGTGTTGGAAAGTTAATGCCCAAGGTCACATGTTAAGGGTGTTTAGAGATGGAGTCAATGAGAGGTAACGAGGATTAAATGAGGCTATGATGGTAGGACTCAGGGACTGTGTTAGTGCTTTTTCAGAAAGACTTGAGCTAGCATGATTGCTTTGTCTTACCATTGGTTCCCTGTGCTGCCCTGAGACTCTGCAGAGGATCCTCACTGGCAAGAAGGCACTTATTGGACATGGTACCTCAGTGTGACCCCCACAACTTGAGGTAAACATATTTTTATTTTTTATATATTGCTCAATCTATGGCATTCAGTTATAAAAACAGAACATGATCTAAGACATTGATCATTTTTGTATCTTTCCTGGGGATGTATCTTTACAGTTATGTTGTATCTTTTTATGTTGAATTATCTGTTTTTCTTGAGTACTACATATTCTTTCCATATACTGGATGCTAACTCTTACCATATTTTGTAATTTTCAAAGACAATTCTTCCATTATGAAGGTATTTTTCATTTCCTTATTCACCTTTTTGATGCACAAATCTTTGTAATCTTTTTGTTTATACTTTTTTATTGTGGTACTGGCGATCGAACTTATGACCTTGTGCTTACCAGGTAAGCGCTTAAGCCACTGAGCTAAAACCCCAGTCCAAGCTCTGTGATTTTAATGAAGTTCATTTTGTCTGTTTTCTTTGGTTGCTTGTGTTTTTCATGCCTTATCTAAGATATCACTGATTATTCCAAAGCCATGAAGGTTTGCATATGATTAGTTATTAAAGTAACTATATTAGGCTTCTGTAAAGAAGTAAAAACAATAGGATGGTTAGATAGACAGACAGATAGGCAGATCAAAGTAGAGAGTTCAGCAATGGACTCATATTTTTAGAACCATTTGATTTTCATGCCAAGACCTCAAAACCTTCAAAGAGGAAATGAGTTCTGATAACAACTAATACCTAACCAATTAATGAACACTAGCTCTACCTCATTGTTTACACAAAATTTAATTCAAGTTGGATCATCAGTGTAAATAAGATCATAAAGCTTTAGAAGCAAACATGAGACAACATCTTCATGACAGGGATAAATAAAGAGCCTAAGTGATCCCACCAATAAAGATAAGCAAAATTGTATTTCATTAAAATAATTCTCAGTAAAAAAATTAAGAAAATGAGTACGTAAGTTACATTTTGAGAGATAACAGTGAGTATACCAAGAACTGCAATAAATAATTAAATATTTTAAAATTTACTTCTCAGTAATAGACAGAAATACCAATGAATATTTAGTAAGGAATTAGATCACTGTCTTAGAATATTTTCTGTTGCCAATATCTCAATCTCATAGACAGGGTATGCTGCAAAGAAAAGAACTCCGTTTTAGCTCACAGTTCTGGTCCAGGGTTTAAGAACTTTGTCTAGTCATGACCTTCTTGCTAGCAGAGTGCTAAAGTGATTCAGGCAACCAGTGTTGTGACAGAGAGTGTGAATGTGTGAGCTCTTGAGTTTTGACCTCTTCCTACTACAAAGTCACCAGCATTAAATCATAGAGCTCCATTATGAGCATCTTAGGTAGTTCTAATTAGCTCTCAAAGGTCCTACCTCTAAAAACCACAATCAAATTAATTTTCTGTCCTTTCAGTACTTCACAGTAGGAATCATAGTCCAGCATGCATTTCAGAAGGGAAGAACAATATTCAAATCATAGCACTTGACATTTCACAAAGGAAGATATATGGACAACTAAAAAATATATAGGTGCTAAAGATCATGAGTCATCAAGGATTAAAAGGCTAAAACCCAAAAGCACAATGAAATGCGAGCACACTTCAATTAGAATGCATAAATAAATAGATCAACAATATGAAGCACTAACAAAACATTAAGGCAACTGGAACATTGTTGGTGAGACTATAAAATAATGTAACCACTCTGGGAAAATCTGGCAGTTAATTATAAAACTAAAACCTAGCAATTTCACTCCTAAATATTTACCCTAGCCAAAACTGGAAAGAGACAGAGTGTCCACCAAGAAACTGTGCAAACAAACTGATGTATTCATATGATGGAGTGACACTTAGCAATGAAAAAGAACCAACTACCAGCCCTAAAAAAAAAAAAAAAAAAAAAAAAAAAAAAAGAATGAATCGTGACACTCTATTGAGTGAAAGAAGTAGTATAAAAAAGTCTCTACATGAATCCTAAAGAATTACATAAGTAATTTATGGTAAAAAATAAATTTCCTTTGTCTTAAAAATTAGGAATTTGGGCTGGGGATTTAGATCAGTGGCTCAAGCACTTGCCTGATAAGCACAAGGTCTTGAATTCAATTCCCAGTACCAAAAAAAAAAAAAAAAAAAAAAACCCACAAATTACCTGGGAAAGATAGGAAATTTTATAATATTATCATGTTGTCTTTTATTTTGATAGAAAACATGATTTCCCAGGTTTGTTTATTTTCCAAAACTTCAAATACTTGTCTACAATAGTAAGCAAAATTGAATTCTTGGTGATGCTTAAATACTGAAGTATAAAGAAAGGGACGGCATTAATACAATGATCCAAGTAAGGGATTAATGATAGATTAATGATTATATGTCATGAAGCAGATATAGAAAACATTAACAATTGAAATTAGTCAATAGGTTAATGTGTAAAATATTTTCAACTAGTAGTTTTTCATAAATGTTGGAGAAGCTTGATGCTAAATATTTGGCACAGTATATCTTTAATTAAGAGTACATTTTTCTCAGAATGCATCAAAATTTCCAAGAAACATTAAGAAAAAAGGCTTTTTTTTTAGTGCCCTGACCTCTGACAGATTCGCCAGTTTCCTGCTATATGACACTCCTCGCATTGTTTGAAAATTGATACTGAAACATTTGCACATGCAAAAGAATATATTTAATGTTTTAAAAAAGTAGTTTCTCAGAATTTCAGACCCCTCTGTTGGTCTAATTTCTAGCCTTTATTCACATCTGCTTAGAAAAATAAAAATGTGTACCAATATTGATAAAGTCACTTGCATTATTAATAACTTAGATATATAGGACATTTCATTTCAAACTTGATGGCGAAGTTCTTCATCTGGTATTTTAAAAATTTTCATAATTTTACCCTTTTGGTCTGAGCCCATGATGGTAAATAAACCTTAACTATGTGGATAGAAACAATGGATAATTCTAGGTATATTTTTAATGGAATGTTCATTTATTTCATTACACTCAATTTTAGAAGATAAAAGAAAATTACTTTTTACTCTAAAGGGCACAGGACTGTTTAATGTGAATTGATCTGCATGTAAAAACTTGAAAACATTTTGTATACAACTAAGATCCAATAGATGGCAGTGAAATACAGAAAATTCACTGACTCTTGAATCTTTGATTGTTTCCTGTTACCCTATTGTCAAATAAAAGCCTCCATCAAATCGTAAAATTGCTTTGGAATCATATTACACTTGTAAAATACTGTGAAATCTTGGACAGAAGGAGTTTCTGACTTATGTGTTCATGAAGAAGTCGTGGCTTTGAGAGGTCGTGGGCCTTGCATGAGGTTACATAAAGAAGTCCGTAGCAAATTCACTGCATAATCAACATACCTCAGTGATGTTTCTGTGAATTCTAAATTCATCTTACAGCTGGATGTTTCTTGAAAGATTAAAGTTGTCTTAAATAACACTAATAATCCATGAAGAAATGGAAACAGATACAAAGTACAGCTGGAGATGGCAAGGGCTTAACCATTTAGAGCCAGACTACATTTTAGCAATTTCACTGTAAGTGTAAAGTGTAGTGTAATTGAGTTTAACTCTGGCTTTTCATTGTTATGATTATTTGAAGAGCTTTAAAAACAAAAACACGTCAACAGCCTATCTCCCTGCAAATTCCCACATATGCCAATTTGATTTTTCCAGTAAGAGATTTGAGAACTGGCAGATTAAAAACTTCCCCAAATGACTGTAATACATAGTTAGGACTGTGAACATCTGGCGGGATATAAAGATAATGCATGTTAGGATCAGAGAGATTGGGATTTCATTTGTGTCTGGACACTTTTTGCTCAATAAACTCAATTATTTTATTGAGTATTTTATTTTGATACTAATTCATGACAATTATGTGTTTGTGATTACATGAACATGGATTAGTATCACCAAATTCAAAAGAAAATATCTTAAGTAAAAATGTTCTGTTCTGAATAAAATCATCATAGAATTACTTTTTTGTATCATTGGGTATAAGAATTGTCATATTGTTATGTTAGCACTGACTATGCAGTAAATACTTGAAACCTAAGTGGCTTAATACAACAATTATTTAGCTTTAAATTCCACGGGACAATTTAAGTTGGTCTCAAACAGAAATTTACAGTTTCAAGTTGCTGCTGCAATTCCTTCTGTGTAGACAATCACAATTACTAAGCAGCTATGGGTTGGCAGTCTAGGATGGGTAGAGCTGAGGCAGGATTCTGCGCCAGGTGGTTGCTGATCACTAAGCAAACTAGTTTGAGTTTCTTCTCATGCATGCATGGGTCTCAAAATAGGGGTCCTTAAAAGACAAGGCTCAGAATGGGTACACTGCTTTTCTAGTGCCTTCTGTTTGTCAAGATCAGTCACAAAATCAGCCCAGATGTAAGAGGAAGCGAAATATACCTTGCTCCTTGAGGAAGAGAGAGGCCAGAAAAATAGACGTATGAGTGTGAAGATTAGGTGCAGTTTTGCAACTTACCATAGTCTTCTTTGGAGGTTTTCCTCAGGTGAAAACTCTAGAAATTTTTTGAAAGTTAGTATTTTACAAGTGTAACATGATTCCAAAGCAATTCTACGATTTGATGGAGGCTTTTGTTTAACAGAAGAGTAACAGAAAACAGTTAAACAAAGATTCAAGAATCAGTTATTCTTCAGGGGAGACCTTACAGTGGTTGAGATGATGGGTAGCTTTTCACTGTGAACGTCAAACCCAGGCTAAATGCTATTTTGCACACTTACATTATGTAAAAATGACCAGAACCATTAGACATAGCATTTGAATTATAAAGTTCAATTTTTGAGTTCATTTTTTTGTTTTCTTTTGCTTTGTTTTTTTTTTCCCACTGGTCTCCCTGTATTATTCAGGCTGGTCTTGAACTCAGTATATAGCCCAGGTTGATTCCAAACTCATGTTAATTCTCCTGCCTCAGCCTCCCAAGTGCTGGGATTACACACACTTGGCTCTTTGAGTATTTTAATCTGTAATTTTAAAGGCAAATATAATATTAACCTACAAGTAGATCAAGTAATCATAAGCTTGATATATATAAGGTAATATAAAGTAATATAAAAGGTAAATACAATGTTAAGTATTGGAGAATATTTTCATGAAGAAATAAAAACACATAAAAGATGTTCAACCTAATGAGAATAAGAGTTACAATTAAAACACTACTACACCCTTAGCAAAATAAAAAAATAACTAAGAATTTGACAATATTAAGAGTGTAGGTCAGTAGCTGGGCATGGTGGCTCATGCCTGTAATCCCAGTACTCAGGAGGCTGAGGCAGGAGGATCATTGTGAGTTTGAGACCACCCTGGGCTACAAAGGGAGCTCAAAGCCAGCCTGAACTGCACAGAGAGACCCTGTCTCAAAAAGACAAACAAAAAAAGAGTGTAGGTCAGTGAGAATGCAGGCATCACTTTTGGGGGTACAAATTGCACCACCATGGAGGGAGCAGCCTAGTATTATAAAGAAAGAAATACAACAGCCTGTAAGCAGAAATTGGACTCAGTGAAGGAAATATTTCAAATGAACACAAGGAAGCATCTAAAGAGTCATCAGAGCACCATTATTTTTCATAACAATTTTTTTTGAGAAAAGACAAATCAGTCCAATGTCTAACACTGGAATGCATAAACAGATGGCAGCATGGAACATAATACAGCTGTAACACCAAGAAGATTACAGCTCAAGGCACTGATAGGAATGAATCTCAAATACACATGCCAAGCCATAAAATTTTTGTCGAAATAATGCATCCTATTTCTTTTCTGTAAAACAAAAATTTGGTTAAGTAGGAATAATGTATTATGACATATGTGCACATGCTAACCTATAAATCAGTGAAAGGAATCGTGAATATTTCAGGTCTGTGTTTACCTTTAAGATCTGATCTATTTCTTAAACTTGGTGGAAGCAGTAAGTGTCAGGATTTTTTTAGGAAAAAATTATATCCAAACTGCAAATACTATGCCCCTTCATTTTTATGTACATTTTACAGTAAAGAAGGCTTAAAGAACTGAGCGTGCACACTCAGCCTTGTATTTGTTAAACTGTGAGGAATAACTTGGTTTTTTCCTAATGCTAGGAAGAGAATTGCTACCTGGTTGGTCTTGCAACCAAAATTTCATATATAATCACATCACACAGAAATTAAAGATCTTCACTCTCAATAGAGTTGAAATAAGTCAGATGCAGACTCCCTGGATACCTACCAGAAAGATTATATGACATCCTAATCCTCATGTAAATCTGGGTGTTAAGATGAAAATTCAGCTTGAGGATCAAAGGAAATTTAAGAAAAAATTTCTGGGACAATCCTAAGAAAGGTTGCTTGGTTCTCTGTTCACAGGAGTTGTGAGTCCCCTCTTGCTTCAGATGGAATTAACCTCAATAAGTCTTTTTAGGAGGCGATTTCTAGGTCAGAGCTTCTGCCAAAGTGACTGTAGAGATAGGAACAAAATAGGCTGACTTGAATCTTTTTTTTTTCATTTTTAATTTTACTTTGAAAGTAGTAAAATACAACAGAACAAGCCAGAATAAAGCCAACTAAGATCGTACAGTAAAACTGGTACAGAACTTCACAGCAGGTTACCAGGATAACAGTAAAAGGTATTATAGTATATTTCATTATCTTTACAATAGTTGTTCTTTCAATCACGTATATCAAAATAAAATGAAATGCAGAACATTATAGAACTTATCAAAACAGAATACTGAATAGAGCAGTACCATTAATCAGAACAGAGCAAAACAGTAATAAAAATATTTGCCTTCAAAGAGATGGTAGAAGGAAATCACCTTTATTTGCTATGGTCAACCTCCCAAGAGAAGCTCAGGTTTCTGGTTCCCATTTGCTAATGGTGGGGAGAGGGGAAGGAGCTAGGGGAAGTGGGATATTTGACTCTAGGCCATGCACCAGTAGATTCACTATTGCTTAACAGGGGAGCAGGCTGGTTGCTTGGTTTCCCAGCTTTGTAAGTTCCAACACAGTGTGGACCTCAGAAGACACTGGGGGTTTTCCCCCTGGCGGGGCCATAGTCTGCCACACTGCAGCCATTTACCAGGGAGGGAAGCTGCTTGCTTGGTTTCCCAGCATCCTAAGTTCCAACATGGCACTGATCTCAGGAGACACTGGTGGTTCTTCCCCTGGAAGGGCCACAGTCTGCCACACCACATCCACTTACCAAGGAGGGGAGGTGCTTGCTTGGCTTCCCAGGGTCCTAAGTTCCAACATGGCGTGGATCTCAGGAGACACTGGTGGTTTTCCCCCTGGAAGGGCCACTGTCTGCCACACCGATGCCGCTTACCAGGGAGGGGAGCTGCTTGCTTGGTTTCCCAGTGTCCTAAGTTCCAACATGGTGCAGATCTCAGGAGCTGCTGAGGGAGGGCCACAGTCTGCCACCAAGGCTGACTCAAATCTTTTCGTGTCTTGAATCACAGCATTTGGTCTTTCACCACAGCCTCACTCATAGTCCTCTGAGCTCCAGTTCTTGTCTTGAACTCATCCCCAACTCTATCATTCTACTTAGATAGAATACAACAATATCCCTTTGGACACTTGCTTAGATTCTATAGCAGTCCTTTAGCACCTGCCCATCTGCAGATGATATTGACTAACTGGATGAAGGCAGGGTGCACCCTAAAGTAATCAGAGCTGACCAAATATGTAAGTCTCCTTACTACCGAAAGGATTATTTCTAAAGCAAATATCCCTAGAAGACAATTGTAGTGCGAAGAGTTCAGTTCCAGACTATCTATAAGATAATTACTTGAGGTTTTTTAACATGAGCCATACTAGTTAATTCCATGTCATCTTACTGGGTTTCCACTTTTTGCCTCATGTCAGATGTTGAGATGGACTTGTGCGTGAGCCTAATAGTGGACACACACATGACTCCATCTACTCCTCTTGTCTCTCTGAGATTATTTCTAGCATTTTCATGAGGACAAGGGGTCAGAGCATCCAGACAGGGCTCATAATAAATTATTTTGAGGCCACATCCTCTCCTCTCAAATATCTCAAGAGGAATCTTTATCTTGGAGTGAACTGAAATCCCAGTGTGTCTCTAGGCTCTAGTCTAGGGAGCTACACCCTTCCTGGCATGGATGAGCAGAGTTCCTCATGGTGGGGTAGCCATGTGGATTATGAAATTGGTTATCTATCAGCTCTCCTTGTCAGTTTCTTCATCACTCACTTGTTAATGTGTGAACATCTGATAAACTCTTATTCTGAAAAGTTCACAAATTCCATCATCAGCACTTACCATTTATTACTGAAATTTGCTTCCAGAAATATATCTCACAGGAAATGTTTTCTTTATCTTCATTATTTTCTTTCCCTCTGTTCTTATAATAGTACACTCTCTCATTATTTTCTTTTTGTTTAAAGCAATTTTTGTATGTTTATTGTGTGTATGTGCATGTATATGTTTCCATTAACTTACATAAATTATAAGTGTCTTTAGGTTAATTGAAATGTCTTCTCTTTCTAGGTAATATTAACCAAACAAAAACATTTTAAAAATAATATTTATAAAAACAGAAACATTAAAATCAAAGTTATAAGCATACATTCACAATGTTTTGAATGTATCTTCCACATAGTAGGTTTACCATAGGTATTGTTTTGAAATGGATTCCTTTCCAGTTACTTTCTTTGAATACAAATCTTCCTTGCATCACCTAACTCCCTAATCATTACAATAGCTACACCTCTTTAGCTACAAGGTTGCAGTTAGAGCTATAGTATTGAATCAGAAACTTTCCTAGCAACTCTACAAACTGAAGTCTATCAACAAGATACAGTGGTTTGGGAGGCTTTTTTTTATCATTCCTGAAATCATCACCTCTGGAAAGGATTTCCTAATGAAAATATAGGACTGATCAAATCCCTCTGAAACTGATGGAGCAGAGAAAAAAAACTAATAAAAGAATCTCAGAAAATGAGCAGCAGAGATAGACTTGTAGAGAGAATGTTAAAATAAAAAGAAAAGAAAATAGCTATCTATACCTGCAATAAAAGCTAACACACACCCTGGAAAATTCATTACCTAAGCTAAATAAAAATCTTCATACACAAAAAGAAACCACAAACCTTAGTCTAGCCACAGTGGGGAATCTCATTGTTCTGGGATAGAAGGAAAGAATGAAGTTCCAGTCATTTTCCTATCCATTTTTACTCTCTTCAGCTCCATTTGGTAATTAGAGAATTTAACAGAAACAAAGACAAGAGTCATGAAAAAAGGAGTGAGGGAAGGAAGAAAATAAAGCAAACACATCTATTATATCTGTTCCTTGTTGGGACCACAAAAACAGCTCACCTTTGCTCTTAGAGTAAAATGCAAACTCCTTACGTTGGCTTATGCCAAGCAACTTAATCAGGTCACTGTTACCCTCGTATTTGCCATCTTCAACCTGTTCCTCACCGGAGGAGCTAGCAGGATGGACTTTTTTTACTCACTCTGATCACCAAGTGTGGCCCTGAAGCCAGTCTTGGAGGGACAGGTTGGGTCTGGAGCGGCATGGGTGCTGTGCTGTAGGGGACTGATAAATTCATGCCTCCCAGCTTGCAATGGTGATATCCTTACCCTGATTGCTGACAACAGCTTACCCTTTATCATGTCACCTGATTTTCATGCTCTGTGGCACACTTATCAATATCAGCTATATTTCTCCTTATTATATTATTTATCTATTTAATATAACTCCTCTCATAGAATCTAATTGGGTGTTCCTCACCTACCAAAATATCAAGAGGCATTTCCTTACAAGAAATTTCCTTACAAGAGGCATTTTGTTCTTTATAAGAACATAAATAATACTGTGGAAAGAAAAACTACCATGTAAATTTTTATGGGGCACAGAGAATGAGGAAAACATGATCTACATTGAGACCATCAAAAAACTTTCAGAAATTAGTTGTAAACTGAAGTTTAAAGGAATTGGAGAATTTGAATATAAGGAACTACAAGGAATATGATTTGGTCTCAGTGTTTTTTCTTTTTAAATCTTTTTTGTTAGTAAATGTTTGCAGTACATAATGTTTACCTCCCTGTGTGGAGTTGGCACATGTAAATAACACATCTTAATTATCACATCCCTTTCACTCCTCCTCTCTCCATCACTGGATCTCTTTCCCATCTGAGAAAGATCTAGCTCCCTACATCCTATTGTCTATCTTTTATTTTCTTTTTATTTATAATTTGGGTTTCGCATCTAACAGAAATCATGCAGCATACAACCTTGTATGTCTGATTTACTTCACTTAGCATTATGGTCATAAGATGCACTCATTTTCCTGCAAGTGACTCAAGTTTATACTTTATTGTAGCAAAGTTTTACTCTACTGTGTATAAGTACCACATTTTCTTTATCCATTTATTTGTTGATGAACATATAGGCCTCCTTCAAGATTTAGCTATTATGAATTGGGCTACAATAAACATGGATATACATGTATCACTATAATATGATGCCTTTAGCTAAGGAAGATATGTAGAAGGAGAACAGGTTGGGACAAATAGAATTTCTAGGTTTAGTTTTTGGAGGACTCTCATACTGATTTCACAGAGGTTTTGCTAGTTTATATTCCCACCAACAATGTAGAAGTTTCTTTTTTTCCACACCTGGGGGACTTTGAAGAAATTTTTTAAATTCCTATTGCTTTAAAAGAGATGTTAGACTCTTACAAGCATCAGTATGATATTTGAGATAATCTTATCACTGTACCTTTCTATAGCTTACAATGAGATTTCCAAGTTTAATTTCTCTTCAACTTGTCCCTTGTGCTGTCAACATGCAGACTGGCACATTCTAAAGGAATTTAATTGTCTTTCTATAACATTTGCTCATGTTTCAAGATAAGTACATGAAAAGTGTCCATAATATTATCTCTTAATATTTCTTTGGCTCTATTTTGTCCTCTTGGGCCACAGAAATTTTATTCTAAACTATTGCATTTAGAACATTAATACATCTTCAGTTTTGATTCTGGAAAGTGTGCAGAGAAATGGAATTTTATAAAATGTAAAGAAAAACAAAAGCAGTTGCACCATGAACAATTAGACCTGAAGTAAAAATGTAATAATACCAAAATAAAAATATTTTATATGGAAGCAGCAAGCAGGACCTGGAATCCAGTCCCAGGTCAATTGCAGGCTCTGGTTGAATCCCAGCATACAGAGAAACCTTAGAACTTCGCTCCCAGCCGGAAGACCATGCCCTGTGTCTAAAATCACCCTAAGATGCATGATACTGCACCCACTGGCCTAACTGGGCCATGCCCAGCCAACTCCAAACAGCCAGCAGGGCCTGGATTCCAATCCCTGGCCCTGACTTCACTTGCAGGTTGAATTCTAGTGCAGGGGAAGCCTTAGAACTTCGCTCCCAGGCAGTAAGACCACACCCTGTATCTGAAATCACCAGAGAACACACAGAATCTCTGAGAGCCCAACTGGCCCCCACCCAGCAAGCTCCAAGTGGCAAGCAGTGGACAACAGTCTGTCCCAGAAGCCAAAAGTGGGCCAGGTGATTCCCAGTGCAACAAGGAAGGTTTGAAACATTGCTCAAAAACCCGGAAATAGGCACGACTCCAGCCAGCACTGAGGAACACCACCTGCCCTGGGACCCTGGCCGGAGCACCACAAACTTGTGTGACTCCTGCGCGCTCTGGGGAATATATGCTGACCTTGGACGATGGCTCGCACTCAGCAGACACCCAGACCCAAGACATCTACTGGTCCCTCAGGAATATTCCCTACCTCCTGGACCTTAAACTGCAGTTGATCTTCAGCTCCCACTCTTTCTCCCAGAACTTTGGACTACAGGGGATTAACTATGCTAGCTTGAAGGGAAATTCAGTAACTGCCTCACCATAACAGAAGAACTCAGCAGCCTCCAGTCCTTGTCCACTAGGAGCAAGTACAAGAGACATTAAATAGAGGACTTCAAAAGTAACACACTAGAAATCTCTGAAAAGATAGTGAGTGAAATTTTAAAGAAACTCATGAGGCTATTGAGGAAATCAAATTAAAAGAACTCTCCCATGTAAAGATAGAAATAACAACTTTAGTAAAGAAGTTGCTGAGTGCAGATAAAGAAGAAATAGAGCAAAAAGTACAGGAACATGAGAAACTTATTGAAACTTTAAATTAACAATATAGAAAACAAGCAGAATTCATGAAACAAACTCAAAGAGACATCCAAGAAACAAAAAGTTCTATTCAAAGCTGGCAAAACTGTTTAAATGAAGCTGAGGATAGGATTTCAGACCTTGAGGACAGGATTGCAATTTGTGATCATGAAAGGACACAACTTTTAAAAATAACAAAGCAGCATGAAATGAAAATCCAGCAGCTTCACGCTGATGCCAACAGCAACAATATAAGACCAATAGGCATTCGTGAGATGCAGAAGTCAATGCAAATGACATAACTAAAATATTCACATAATAGCAGAAATTTTCTCAAACATGGGGAAAAATCTGATATGCAGAAGTGAGACATATAGAATGCCAAACAGTCACAACCAACATAAATCTACAACCAGGCATATAATAATTAAGATCTCAGACATACAGCATAAAAACAGAATACTAAAGCTGTTAGTGAAAAGACATGACTCATCTATCATGGAAAGCCCATTAGAATCACAGCAGACATTCCAGCACAAACCCTCAAGTCAAGACAAGCTTGGAGTGAGGTATTTCAAGCCCTGAAAGAAAAAACGTTTAACCCAGACTGATGTACCCAGAAAAACTTTCATTCAAATTTAAAGGAGAAACAAGATACTTCTATGACAAAGAACAACTGAAGAAATTCACGTCCCAAACCAACCCTAGAAAGAGTATCAAAGGACATACTAGACAGAGATAAAAATGACCATAATCCCCAGAACAACAACAGAAAGAAACCACCAGGTAGGACAAGCAATTACCCAAGGGGGAAAGGCAGAAAGCAAACAACTGGAACATAATATGGCAAAATCAAGTCAGTACATATCAGTGATATCCATAAATGTAAATGGCCTCAATTCACTTACCAAAAGAAATATGTTGACAGAATGGGTCAAGAAACAGGATCCCACAATATACTGTGTACAAGAAATACATCTGACCCAGAAGGAAACTCATAGATTAAAAGTCAAAGGATGGAAAACAGTATTCCATGCAACAGGAACCCATAAAAAAGCAGGACTAACTATTCTATTTGCAGACAATGTGAGCTTCAAACCTAAAATTATTAAAAGAGATAAGAAAGTAACTACATACTCATTAGTAGAAAAATTCAAGAGGAAAAACTAACAGTTATAAATATAGATGTACCAAATACAGGAGCACCCAACTATACAAGACAGATACAATGGACATGAAAAGCCAAATACATGAGAACACAATTATAACATGGGACCTTAACAGCCCAATGTCACAAAGAGATGGATCAACTAGACCAAAAGTCAGCAAAGAAGTAATAGAACTCAATCATACCTGTGAGCAATTGAGCTTAGTAGATGTTTACAGAGTGTTCCACCCAACCACATCAGAATACATATTCTTCTCAGCTACACATGGAACATTCTCCAAAATAAACCATATAGTATCCCATAAAATAGTGTTAAGTGAATGTAAAGGAATTGAAATTATCCCATAAGTAATATCTGATCACAGCACACTGAAATTGGAAATTAATGACAAAAGAAGTTGGAAAATCTGCATAAAAACATGTAAAGTAAATAGCAGCCTTTTGAACAACCAGTGGGCTACAGATGAAATTAAAGAAGAACCAGAACAATACCTACAATTCAATGAAAATGCAGAAACAACATACTGTAATCTGTGGGATGCAATGAAAGTGGTCTTATGAAGGAAATATATAGCAATAAATTGTCATATCAAGTAAACAGAATGAGCACAAATAAATAATGTAATGTTTCATCTCAGGATTCTAGGAAAAGAAGAGCAAGTTAAACCCAAAGCTCACAGAAGAGAGGAAATTGTAAAGATTAGAGAAGAAATCAATGCAATTGAAACTAAAAAAAAAATACAAAGAATTAATGAATCAAAAAGCTGAGTTTTTTGAGAGAATAAACAAAATTGACAAACCTCTAGCCAACCTTATAAAGAAAAAAATAAATTCACGCAATAAGGACTGAAAAGAGGGAAATTACTACAGATCCCATGGAAATTCAAAAAACCATACTTTGAAAATCTCTACTCACATAGAGTGGAAAACACAGAGTAAATGGGCAGATTTCTAGAAACATATGAACTACCAGAGCTCAGCCAAGAAGATATAGCAATTTTGAATAACCCAATATTAGCTATTAAAATTGAAAACATAATTAAAAACTTACCAACAAAGAAAAGCCCAGGTCCTGATGAATAGGTGTGGTGTAATGAAATTGAAAAAGGAAGCAATCCTTCCTAAATCATTCCTGGAGGCAAGTATTACTCTCATACCAAAGCCAGAGAAAGACCCAGCAAAAAAGGAGAACTACAGGCCAATCTAACTAATGAACACTGATGCAAAGATTCTCAATAAAATACTGGCAAATAGAATGCAGCAATTCATCAAGAAGATTATACATCATGACCAAGTGGGATTCATTGCAGGCATGCAGGGATGGTTTAACATATGCAATTCGATAAATGTAATACACCACATCAACACAGCCAAAAACAAAAACCATATGCTCATCTCAATAGATGCCAAAAAATCTTTTGATAAAGTCCAACACATGTTCATGATAAAAATCCTTCAGAAACTTGGAATACACGGTGTTTACCTCAATCTTATAAAGGCCATCTGTGACCAACCTATAGCCAACATTATACTAAATGGACAAAAGCTGAAAGCTTTCTCTTTAAAATCAGGAACAAGACAAGGATTTCCACTATCACCTCTCCTATTCAATATAGTTCTGGAAACACTAGCCAGAGCAATCAAACAAGAGGGAGAAATAAAAGGAATAAAGATAGAAAAGGAAGAAGTTAAATTATCACTATTTGCAGATAACATGATACTCTATATAGAAGACCCAAAAAACTCCATTAAAAGACTACTAGAAGTAATAAACAAATTCAGCAGTGTAGCTGGATACAAAGTCATTGCTCAAAAATCAATAGCATTCTTGTACACAAACAAAAAATTCACCAAGAGAGAAAATAAAGAAATATCACCTTTCACAATAGCATCTTAAAAAATGAAATACTTAGGAATCAACCTAACTAAGAATATAAAAGACCTATATGCTGAAAATTATGCTACGCTAAAAAAGGAGATCGAAGAGAATATTAGAAAATGGAAGGATATTCTTTGTTCTTGGCCAGGAAGACCAACACTGTGAAAATGGCTATACTCTCAAAACTGTTATACAGATTAATCCCAATCTCAATCAAAATACCACTCATCTACCTTACAGATCCAGAGAAAACACTTCTAAAAATCATTTGGAAATATTTGAATACCTACCACTACCACTTGGAAACCTAGAATAGCAAAGACAATTCTGGGCAACAAAGGCAAGGCAAAAGGCATCTCAATTCCTGACTTGAAACTATACTGCAAAGCCACAGTGATAAAATCAGCATGGCACTGGCAAAGAAATAGACTTGAGGATCAATGGTACAGATTAGAAGATGCAAACAACTACAAAGAAACTCAGCCACCTGATATTTGACAAAGGGGCTAAACATGTTTACTGGAAGAAGAATAACCTCTTTAATAAATGGTGTTGGAAAATTGGCTCTCCACTTGCTGAAGACTGAAATTAGATCCAGACCTATCGCCATGCACAAAACTACAGTCTAAATGGATCAAAGACCTCAATATTAAAACAGAAACACTAAATCTACTGGAAGACAAGGTAGGTAGAAGTCTTTGATACATAGGGGTAGGCAGAGAATTCATGAACAAAATGCAAACTGCACGGGAAAAATTTCAAAGAATCAACAACTGGGATTTCATATTATTGAAAAGTTTCTGCATTTCAAAAGAAATCACCAACAGAGTGAAAAGAAAACCCACAGAATGGGAAAGAATTCTAACCAACAATCCTTCAGACAAAGGGCTTATATCCAGAACATACAAAGAACTGAAAAGCATCAAGCCCCCCCCCAAATTCAAAGACCCTCTCCAAAAATGAACATCAGAGATGAACACACAGTTCTCACATGAAGATATACAATTGGCAAATAAAAACATGAAGAAATGTTCACCACCACTGGTCATTTAAGAAATGCAAATTAAAACAGCACTGAGATTTCATCTCTCTCTGGGAAGATTAGCTGCCCTCAAGAAATCAACTGATAACAAATGCTGGCAAGGCTGTGGGGGAAAAAGAACACTGCTCCACTGTTGGTGGGCGTGTAGCCTGGTGCAACCACTATGGAAATCAGTATGGAGAATTCTCAGTAGACTAGAATTGGAAGTTTCATTCAATCCAGCTATTCTCCTCCTGGGTATTTTCCCAGAAAAACTAAAAAGTGATATATGTGCACCTATGTTCATAGAAGCACAATTTGTAATAGCTACGCCTTGGAAATAACCAAGATGCCCATCAACCACAGAGTGGATAAAAAAGGATGTGGTAAGTTTATACAATGGAATATTACTCAGCTATACAAAAAGATGATATTGAGGCCTTCATAGGCACATGGAGACAACTTGAGGCTATCCTCATTTGTGAAATAAGTAAGAATCCTATTTATAAATGTCAAGTTGTATCTCTAGTATAAAAAGTAATAAGATGTATAGGAGTAATAAAACCAAAAATATGTAATTGCTATTGTAAAAAAAAGAGAGGAAAAGAAAGTGTTCTAAAGGGTATAACTGCATGTATGTTTAAGTGTGTAGGATTGATAACCATATTACAAAGTTTTTATTGGATAGTTGAACAGAACTGTTTTCAATCTTGCTATTTAATTGTCTACTTTGTATTATTTACTTTTGTAACTTGAACAACTATTCCTAAGAGGACAATATGTAATTTATTAACTAGTGATTTCTTAGTGTTTATTTTTTTTGAAATTATGTATTATTTCTACCCTTTTTGTTTTTTTCTTTAAATAAAAATTTAAAATTTTTTATTTAAGGAGAAAAAGAAAAGAAAAACAGAAAAAGGGTACAAATTATACAGAATTTCAGAAAAAATAAACAGTAGGAAATCACTAGTTAATAGATTACATATTGTTATCTTAGAAATAGTTGTTCAAGTTACAAAATTAAAGCATAGAAAGTGGACTTTCAAACAGTGAGACTGGAAACAGTTTTGTTCAATGATCCAACAAAACTCAGTAATATGGTTATCTATCTTATACACTTAAATATATATGCAATTATATTCTTTAGAGCACTTTCTTTTCCTTTCTTTTGTACAATGACAATTACACATTTTGGATTTTATTACTCCCACAGTTCTTATTACCTGTTTTTGAAGAGAATAATACCAAATATGATGTAACAGAACAGAATCAGTCAAATCAAAAGGATGGACATAATAGATAATGTAAAAACAAAATACTAGGTGATCAACAATGGTTACCATACTGCCTCTTGCTATCTTAAAAAGAATTGCCTATATCATCAGTTATAATAAAATTGAACAAAACAGTAAAGAATAAAACCAAAACATTGGAGAGATTACAGGACTTTAAAAGAAGATAATAATCAACCGGAATGGGCGTCATAATGAATCTTATTGTCTTCACAGTTTTGCTTATACTTTCGAACTTGGTACTATCAAGCAAAGCAGAATAGAGGAAAATCAGTCAAAGCAAGATGGTGAAGGCTATACAGGGTTTCAAATCAAGTTAATAGGAAATCAAAGTAGATTACTATAATGTATCCTGCTTTTTAAAAATTTTTTCCTTAATGAAAAAGATAAAAATAAAAATGTAAATAATTTTAAAAAAGGAGATTGAGATAAAAGAGGGCATAACAACAAAACAGTGCAGGTCAAAGCATAACCATTTAAGCAAAATAGTGTTTCACCACAAGATATCCTGACATAAAAGTAGTTACCATAGTGTCTCTTTCCTTGAAATCTTTGAGTATAACTTCGTATACTGTAGCACCAAACATATCAAGAGAATGACAGTATTACAGGGTATTTAGAACCAATTATCAGAAAATGAACAATGTTTTCTGTATAATCTCCTTGTCTATAAAAGTTCTTGCTTATATTATCACATATAATAAAATTCAATAAGATACAACCTGTTAAGACCGATGGAGACAGAAGAATAAAAGCTTGATGGGACTTCAAAGCAAGATGATACTAAATCAGCACTATCTATTATGATGTCTTGTTTTCTCCAAAATAGCTGTTCCTACCATCCAATCTTCTCTGCCTCATTTGTATTGAGCTCTTTTTCTGTCGTTTGTTGTCAGTTTGTCTTCTTCATTTTGCTTTCTGCTCCAATCATTGTGGCCTCTCTGCCACTGTTTCTGAAGTCTTGGTATTTTCCTTTTTTAGAATATCCTGTAGTATTCTCTGTAGAGTTGAATTGGTGGGTGCAAATTCCCCTAGTTCCTCTTTATCCTGGAAGCACCTTGTTTTTCCATCAATTTCTAGGGACAGTTGTGCAGGATATATCAATCTTGGCTGGAAGTTGTTATCTTTCAAAGCTTGAATTATTTCCCCCCAAACTCTTCATGATTTGATGGTTTGTGCCAAGAAGTCTGCTGTAATTCTGATGGGTGTTCCCTTGTAAGAGATCTGTTTCTTGTCTCCGACAGCTTTTAGTATTCTGTTCTTATATTGGATTTCTGGAATTTTGATTATTATATGCCTGGGTGTAGCTCTTTTGAGTTGTAGGTGGCTGGGGTCCTGTATGCCTCATACATCTGAGTATCTTTACCTTTTGCTAAATTAGGGAGATTCTCTTGGATTATTTCTGCAAATAGCTTTTGTAGTCCATTTGTTTGTGTCCCTACTTCTTCTTTTATGTTCTTAATTCTTAAGTTATAGATCCTCTTATCGTCTTCTAGCCTTTGTATTATTGCTAATTTTTTTCTTGTTATTTTTAAGAGGTTTTTCATTTCATGCTCCCAAATTACAAATCTACCCTCCAATTCAGATAATCTATCCTTAGTTTCTTTCAAGCTGTTATGCCAGCTTTTGATAGAGTTTTTAGTTTCCTGGTAATCTCTCTGAACCTGCTTCATGTATTCTATGTTTTCTCTATTTTCTCCATCAAACAATTCTTCCCTTTTTTTCTGTTCTTCCATTCCACCATCTGTTTTTTCTTGGGTGGTGCTTAGCATTTCTCTAGCTATTCTACTTATATCTTGCTTTATTTCATTAAATACTTCATTTTTAAACTTTTCTATGAGGCTTGCTTTATGTCTATTGGTGCCATGTCTGATATTGCATGTTTTCTGTCTTCCTTTACATTTCCCTTTCCTGGATCAGTGTTCTCAGGATTAGGGACTGAGGACCCTTTCTTGCTGTTTCCTCTTCCCATACTTTTTGTTCCTTCCATACAAGCGAATGTAGGAGGCCCAATTTTTTTTCTCTTTTTCAGTTATGGTTTGTTTGAATTGTGCCGGGTAGGTGTTCTCGCCCACTGCATTGTACTAGGGAGACACAGACCTGGGCAGCCTCTGCTGGGCCAGCCCCTCCAGGTCAACCTACCAAAGGGTTCACCACTAGGGTGCACCTCCAGGTGCTGGGACCTGGTTTGGGCTAGCCTACTGGGTCTTAGTCAGTGGCGTCACGCAGGCCAGGCACTCCCTACCAATCCCACTTGAGAGGGGAATATGCAACTAATGTCACTGCAGTGTCCTGTTCTAGCAAGTCTGCTGGTCCCAGTATGTCCTTTGCTGGAGCCTTCTACTCTATGAAACGGTCCCTGTTCCGCTCACTCACCACAAGTCAATGTAGGGCTCCCTGCGAGTCCCGCTCTCAACTCCATTTGCAGATTCCTGCTCTCAGAGCTTTCGTGCATCTCTCTCCCTGCCCAGCAGATTTGGACGCAGCAGCGGCAGCAGGAAATTCAAATCACGGCTTCCAGTGCCACGAGTTCTAGCTTCCGCGCTGAGATTTTATCTGTTCCTGTTATAGCACCAGGATTGGATTTCCAGTTGGTTTCTCTTAGCTTAGTTCATTCCTGGGTCAGCAGGGTGCAGCTCCCCTTGCTCAGGACTCCTCGTACTGCACCATTCCTGGATTTTAAGCAGGGTATCTCAGAGAGCCTCCATAGCTGCTGCTATCTATCTGCCATGTTCTTCTGGAAGTCCCAAAAATTTTTTAAATGTTTTAAAAATGTTTTATATGAAGAAAGTTCTGGAAAATTATCAAGAAATCTTAAAATGAATGGTGAAATGTAGAAAAGGTAAATGCATTTTGTCACTGTGAAAACACCCACTTTGTATTTTCAGATTTTTTTCCATGAATATATATAAATCTTGTGGGCATGTTTAACATTGTGATAAGAATAGTAGACCCTTCCATTTTTCCTTTTCCTCATAGTTTCTGCCAAGTTTTAAACTGTGTCCTTCTAGTGTTGAGGAATATGTGGTTCCATAATTCTTTGTGTTGAAAATTATGTCAGTGTGTAAATTCTCATTGCTTGCATATCATGCTAGGACCTGGAATGAATAAAATGTTTAAATGTTAAAATGTAGTAATATGTAAATATGTTTCTCCTTATAATTTTTCTTTTAGAAATTTTAAGAGTGGTTTTTAAAAGTACTTATTTTTGAGACCCTGTTGCAAAAAAAAAAAAAAAAAAAACATACAAAAAAGCATTTTAGGCACTTGGGAAGCTGAGGCAGGAGGAGGGCCGCAATTTTTAGGCCATCCTGTTCCATTTAGTATGTTCAAGATCTATCTACTGCATAATGAAACCATGTTTAAAAAAAAAACAGAAAGGAAGGAAGAAAGGAAAAAAGAGCATAAAACATATGGGAAAAATGCCAAGCATGGTGTTACATGCCTGTTAACCCAACCTGGAAAGTTGCAGCAGTGCATCAAGAATTTGTGGACTACATACTGGGCCCAAAGCTAGCCTGGATTATATAACAAGACTTTATCTCAGAACAGATAACAAATACATAATAAAATGAGTAATCAGCATAAACATATTTGAATATTGCCATTTTTACTAAAATTCAAAATATGCTTTTTTCTGTATCATATTAAACACATCTGATATACAAACAAAGTTCTTTTTTCCCAAAAATATGCTGAACTCTGTACTGTGACTTATATCTAGATGTCCCCCCAAAGCCTCATGCTCTCATAGGTTTAGCATTAGGAAGTGGCAGGGTTGTGGGTGTGTGATACTGGATTAAGGATGTGATAACTGGATCAGCCTACTGATTGGACTGGGGCAGTTCTGGGTGAGCTTGAATGGATTTACTGAAAACAGAAGACCCACTCTGGTTGTGAGTGACACCAACGAATTAGCTTATAATCTGGATGTACTGAAGGAGAATGAAAGCAACTTGGCATTAGTAACTGCATCTTTGTTTTACGAATCTATTTTAGTTTGTAGATAACCTCTGGATGAACTTAAAACTCTCTCCCAATTAGCCATAAAACCCGCAAGCGAAGAACAAAGTTACAATAAACAGCAGGTGTAACTGACCCCTCCCTGCATCCTGTTCAACTAAAGACTCAGATGTTTGAGGAAGACCTTATGGGACTCCTGTAACTTTCCAATTAAGATACTGAGGTTGCTACAGTTACTAAAGAATTTGCAAATGTATAAAACACCCCTGAGAACAAAGCCTCAGGGTCAGTGCCTTAGCTGATTGCTGACCACCACTCAGCAGGTGTATAAAGCTTGCTTGTGTGCATTTTTGGCCTCCATGAGTGTCTCTCATATTTCTGTCATAACAAAAGAAGGAAAGCTGCTTTTTGACATCTCTTGTCTGCCTTGCCATGGAATGTTGCACCTCTGCCATGTCGCCCTGTCTTGAAGGTAAGCTGACTATGGACTGAAACCTCTACAAACTGTGAGTTAAAACAAAATTTTCCTCCTTTAACTTGTGAGTGTCAAGTATTTTGTTCCAGTAATGAATGAGTAACTAAGGTACTCTGCATAAGGGTGTTACTAACTAAAATTTAATGAAGCTAGACATAAAGTCATTATGGTCTTCAGAAATATTTTTACTGTAGCTCACTAAACACAGTATGCATATACTTTAGTTTTATCCTTTTATAGTAATAATTAAATGGAAAATGCTATGTAATAAGTAAGAAAATTGTTCAGTGAAAACAATGACTAAATAAGTTGGGAGGAAGATATTTCTCCAAAAAGAAAAGTATGGGTGGCAATTACCTAGTGTTCTGTGAGTACCACTTAATATCTTTTGTTGTCTTTATAAAGTTCAAGTTGAATCAAAATTTTCCTTATCATGACAGAGAACTACTCTAACAAAGAAGCCATAAGCTAATATTTAGAGGTGAACTTCCAACTCTAAGAGAACCCAAGACTCATAATAGTACTCCTAATGAATATCTTGAATAGGCAACACTTATGTGGCCTCACTTTTCGAAGGATTGTTCTCAAAGGATAGATATAAGGTTTAGAAAAATAAAATAGTAATAAAATTCAAACAAGTCTTAAGAATGTTATATATACAAAGCCAAGGAGCATCAGTAAAGTTCATTACCTACTGCTGCCAAACAGTTAGGAAAAAAATGAGATAGAAAGACAGACAGACACATACACACACACACACACACACACACACACACACATCAACACAAACATATGTTCTCAAAGACAAAGAGATCTTTGATATCAGGTCTAAAAAAATTTGGAATCAAAAGAGTCAATTCAAGTTCTTCCTTGATCACTACTTAACTACTTTGCCTCCTTATCTTTAAAGTGTAAAAGAAAACAGTAAAACTACAGTAGGTTGAATCCATCTCATTTATTCTGCTTTACTTGTTTCTACCTGGTTACAATATAGGCTACTGTAATAGTCAGGGTTTGCAAGGAAAACAATTTAATGTAGGATACATAATTTATAGGATTATTTTATAATGTCACCCAAAGAGTCAAATACAAAAAGTGTAGGAAATCTATCCACACACCAAAGACCCAAAGAATCCAACTGAAGACATAGATCTCACATCAAGGCCTGCATGAGTCCAGATAAACACTTAGAGCCTGTGATAATGCCCTCTATGAGTCTACCTGGAGACCTAACGTCCGTACTTTCTCATACAAGTCTGTTTCACAGATCTGCTCTGGGAAGGTCCAAAGATCAGTGGTGGAAGCTAGAAGGTCTGTGCCAGTGGAATGAAGGATCTGTGCCAGGAGGCTGGGGAATCTGCAGTGGAACCAGGAAGTGACATTCAAAATAAGGATCAGAACTTCCCCTGAAAAGTACCACAACCATCATCAGTGACAAGGTCCCAAGATCCTCCAATGATAAGAACAACTGAGATCTTATCAGGAAGCCAGCATGACAGCTTCTCCAAGGGAATGAACTGCACAGCATCTTCCCTTTTAGAGCCAAGAAGCAAAGTAAAGACCAGAACTCCCCCAAAGTGAGCCACAGTTGTTCTCAGTGACAACAAAGTCCCAAACTACTCTGATGATGAGAACAGCCAAGTTCATATCAAGGAAGCTCCTCTAAGAGAACCAGCAGCAACAAAAGAACCAATACTACTTCTTCCTCTCTAGTTCTCCTTTTTATGTTGTTGGCCATTATCCTCATACGGGTCTTCCATATACAGCACCATGCTGATTCAGTTCAGCTGGGTGTTACAAGTTGACCACCAGTTGTCAATCCACCATAGCTACTCCCCAGCTGGACTCTCCATGTTAGCTAAGCACATTTGGCACTAACTTTCTAAAGCAGAAACATGACTATGGCACCCTATCCCTTATTTGTTTCTATTCAAAGTTAATATGTAGTAGATTGGTATAGTTAAAAGCCTTAATATTTTAAGAGTTGACATAATATTAACCCTTAGAACTGGAATTTTTTATTTGGTTTGGAAAAACACATTATTGCACTAAAATAGAAGATCTTAAAATTTCTCATTTCATGAGCCCTAACCTGATTTAAAGAGAACTGAGGACCCTAGTGGGCTTCTGTTTCTCTAGGATATGTTGTTAATTTTCATTGTATTTGAATTTAAACCTGAAAAATAATTCATAAAAGCCAAAACTGCACGAGCAAATACTCTGTTAGCCTTTAGAGGTATGGTTCTACGTCTTGTCATGTCTTGTCATGAAGGACCTGGATAACAACTCTGTACAGTAGTGACATGATGAGAAAGGCATGTAATTCTTAGTTACATCATGGAAACAGTTCTGACCTCACAGATCAACCATAAGACCACATTTTAGAATCATGGCACTAAGACAAATAGCTCTGAAATCTCGGGTAGAGTTTTATTCTTTATGATCAATGGAGACATCTGAGGATGCTTATCAAGATTTTAAAAGGAGGAGCCCTCATGTGGCATATAGCCCACTTTTATGTATAATGATTAATTAATTACATGAAAATGCTAACAACACAGCAGCAAACAATTATTGGATAATGAAATAATTTTTAAAAATCAAATCAAACATTAAAAATAATGACCAGCAAATATTTAAATGAGAATGAAACACTGGCATACTAAGAGAATATATCAAAATTTAAAATTACTTAAACCACATGACACATTTAATATATTTGTGTGTATAAATATATACTATAAACCAAAAATACAATAGAAAGTATGTTGAAAATTTGATTTTCTCTGGATGTACAATAATAGGCAATTGTTTTTCTCTCTTTGTAGTTTTTCTTCACTTTTCAACATGCCTAATGTAAAATATTTTATTAGTCAGAAAATTTATATGATCAGGAAAGAATACTTAAAATTGTTTTCTTGGTTTTCTTTGCTTCCAGGTTATCATGCAAACTGTTCAGTATTGGTCATAGGGCTATTGTAGAAGTGTTCACTTCTCCATTCCTGATCCTTCCTATTCATCCATAATGTGTTCATCTTTAGCAAAACTTACCTGCTTAAATATCTGTATGCCATGTTTCTCTGTGACTCTGAGCCTTTGCAGGTACTACTCTATATATATCCAGTATCCTTAGGACACTGGTCTCTCTCTTTGAGAGCTTTCATCTCCATGTTCCTTTGGCCACTTTCAATGATGTGTGCTCTTCTGGTTTCATTGTGTGCTATTTCCTGTTTTTCCTTCCAGATTAAAAAAAAACAGCAACTTGTCTCAGCAACTTTATCTTCTTTTTTCCTGCTTAATTATTTACTTTTTCATTTGTATCTGTTTATTTACTCAGCTACTGAGAAGCCAATTCTGAAGGAAACCAGAGGCACACTTACTTCTCTGGAACACATTCTCCCAATTGCTGCCTATTCAACAACATTTAAAGTGATAGGCTGATACAAATGTGTTTCAAATTGATTCAAAATTAGATGAAGTGTTGAGGTCCAGATGTCTAGATATGTAGAGAAGGATCTAGGGGATGATACTGTTTCAGTGTTTCCACAAAACAATCCGATAGCCTTCTCCCTCAATTTCACCCTGAAAAAAAAAGTATATATATATATATAATATATATATCCATCTTCAGTAATGTTTTGTTTTGTCTTATTTGTAATGGCCAGAGAATAAAGGGATACTGGTGTACTGGGGAGAACTCAAGTTTTGATAAATTATACCAGGCCGGAGAAAAGCCCCCTACAACAAAATTGCATTCACTTAGATGTGTACAGTTAACAGAGGCCAGCATATGGTCAGAACTGTTGTGTCATAAAATAATGTAGATCAGCAAATGTAACAGGCAGAGAAGAAACCCTGAGGCATGGCGTATTGCCTCATAAAGTACTGAAATCTTCTCGAAAGACATAGGGAGAAATCAAATAGACCAGTGTAGATCAATATTGGCTAGTCCAGTATATTTTAAAAAATCAGAGTGGAAAATGATGCAAAGTTATGCAAATGGAAAACTATTCTAAGAAACCAAAGAGCATCTTTAAGAATCTGTACATTAATATGGAAAAAAATTTCTGAACAGTGAGAAGGTGACAATAATACCCAGTGTATAAGTCTCAGATAAAAAGAACAATATAGAACAAACACATGAATATATATGTAAATTATTGGAACTTTCACATGATAGCCCTTATAATTACTCAGGTATGACTGTAGGTAACATAGTTAAAACAAAAATCAATAGTTAATATTCCATGCTGGGATTTAACTCCATGTCTTGGTTACTTTCCTCTCATTGCTGAGACAAAATGCCCGATGCCTAAAGTGATGAAGGAAAGGTTTATTTAGCTTACAGTTTTTAGAGGTTTTAGTTCATACTGGGCTGGCTCCAAGGCAGAGGGGCATGGCTAAGAGACAATCCTTCAAGGCAGCTACAAGCAACAAGAGCTAAAGGGACAGAAAAAGGGAAAGGCACATCTGGGTCCCTCCCTTATATTGTATGCAGCTATCTGCCCCTGGGCAGGTACAGCACTCACATCACCAGCCCCAGCACTACACAATGAAAAAATCACAAATGCAAGATTCAGCCACCTCCATGACTGCAAGAGATTTTGAGGGGACATTTAAACAAAACAAAACAAAACACCCAATGATTTAAAGTCCAGCTAAAAATTGTAATATATATGGAGAGTATACCAGTACAAATGGATCTTCATGTCAGTTTGCATATTAAATCACTTAGCCACGTTAGATTTCAATTTTCTCATCTGTAAGCTGAAGGAGTTGAGAAAGATGACCTTTAACATAACTTCTGACTCTGCATTTAGAACCCAGTCAATGAGTTTAACCATTCTTAATTTCATTTTATTGTTACAAATTTCATTGCTTATAGGAAAAAGAGATAAATTTAAAACACTAAACCAGAGACTCCAACGAATTTATAATATATAAAAACAACTACATCTCTGTCTTTGTTCAATTGTTCTTTTATATTGATTTGGATGGTTACTTCAATCTGTAAGACTAAAGGAGTTAATTAAAGACCTCACATGTAATTTGAAAATGTTTACAGACAGCACATTTTGGGTCGCCAGTTCCATCTGTGGGCACTGCTATATTAATGACACAATATTTGTTTTAGAGGTCATAGTGCTATTTGCCAGGTTAAACATTTGTAATCTGGATCCAGCTTTAATATATCCTTTCAAAGAAAGCCACAGGCTGCTATACACCACATCAACAGTTCTCTTCAATTGAATGGTTTTTCAGAAGTATCTAAGCCAACAATAACAGGCATCTTCTTGTGGATGTTAATTAGAGTGTTGACATATTAAAAGCTTTACTAGACACAAGTCAGTGTTCAGTTCTCACAACCCAACATCATGCTGAGGGCAAAGCTGTTAATAGAACTTGTTTTCCAGAGTGACCAAAGGCAGAGCACGAGGAGCTCTGGCCCTGTCTGTCTCCTGTGGTGTGTGGGTGTAAGCTACTGGCTACACACTACCTTGAGATGACTACACAGTGGTTAATTTGTATTTCTCCTCTCAAATATCATGTTTAAAGGTCACTCCTCTGTTTACTAAGTTACAGATGGGAGAGCAACATCAGGAGAGAGACCCAAGTTTACATTTAAGGTTTGCTATCATCAAGATTTTAAAATGATTTTCCTTAATTTTTTATCTTTACCATAATATTTTAATATACTAGCAGATCTTCTAGTTTAAATTGTCTCATTGCTTTAAATTTAAACTATTTGCATATCTCATTAACTTTAAAGAAATTAACAATGATATTGCCAAAGAAAATAAAAACTGTAACTTTCAAGTGAATTTTATAGCAGAATGCAATGAAAACAGCAAAAACAAAAGAAGATAATGAAACAATATCAAAGAAGTTAAATGCCTTTCTACCAGATAGTCTAGAATCTCAGAATTACAATAGCTACCTTTCATCTGACTTTTTTCCTGAAGACTTCCAGTACATGTGTTAAATCACAAATAGCACTGAACTCTAAACAGTCAGAGATTAATGACAATAATTATTAATAATATAGGGCAATCATAAATATATGGTATATAAGTTGCAGAGTTAATTTCCTATTATTTTCTTTTGAAATTCTGTATCATCATTTTTATTCATTGTTGTTTTGTTTTTACAATACAAAAGAGAATGTGTTATCTCATACTTTCTCCCTCAAAATTTTTTACTGTGCTATAGTCTTACTGTAATATTTACTGTAGAATTACTCTAATATTTAAGATAATCATTTTATGGCCTCCTTTTACATATATATATGTTACCAGCATCAGTACTTTTTACTTTGGGGACATAATCAGGTAAAATAAAGATTATTTGAACACAAACACTGATACAATAACACTGGATCTGATAATCAATACTAACCAATGATTTGGTACCAAATACATTGTTAATAAGCTGAACAAAGAGATAATTTAAGTCTTGAGCAGGATGACTTGAGATATGATAATTATACTCAGAATACTATGCAATTTAACATTTACGAATGGTGTATTTCTACAACTTTCCATCTAATACTTTTGGACCACTACTGATTGTTGTTAACACCAACCAGAAAAAAAACAAAACCACAGATAAATGTGGACACATAAAGACAACTTACCAATCTTTATTGAGTATCTATGATGTATCCAGCTCTATTTGCTACTTTTGCAGTATATCATTATCTTATTCACACTGAGAAACTCACCTTAATGGGGCACTAACAAGTAGTATGAAGTGTATAAAATGGTCTTCCCTTTGTAATCAACATCAAGCATGGTCCATCTTGCACTGCCTCTCTACTGATTAGACTCTTAACATGGTCCCAAATATTCCTGGTCTCCCAGCACTGACATTCTTGATGGTTACTTGCTCTTTGAGTGTGTGCTTGGCTAACGACTTGCTTCTAACATACACTGCGTGAAAAGTGACAAAATGTCATTTCCAGGATTAGACTACATGGAATAGTAGTTTCTAAAGTCATAGCAGACTCCTTTCCTGGCTTTGACAAAGCAGGCTGTTATTTGAAAGACCACATGAAAGTGAAGGTGGTATCTTGCCAACAGAGATCCAGCAAGGAACTGAGAGACTTTCAGTTCATTATCCCTCAAGGACCTGAACTGTCAGCAACCATGCAGGCTTATCATTTCCTAGTGAAGAGTTTGTATAAGACCTGAGTTTGGGTGATAATTTAACTGCAGCCTTGGAATCCTGACCCAAGGAAACTTAATAGTGTGTATTGTTTTAAACTGCTAAATTTCTTGTGACTGTTATGCATCTGTAAATAACTAATGCTGTCTCTGACTTAGGGAACATACATTTTATGTTTGAGTATTAGTATTTATTTCAAAGGATACCTGTAATTGTTAACACAGACCAACTTACAACTATTCACTCAAAAAGGTATGCCTGTAAATTATCAAACACTAGAAAGTCTTCATCTTCATGTTCATCTTTGTATTAAGCTCAGGGTAGTTACATATGAATAGCACTAATTAGTGTTATATAAAACATATTAAAACCTCCTTATTTTTCAGCCATTTCTCAATTTTTCTGCATTGAAATGTTGATTAATGTAGAAATTTTAATTTGGGAAAATGATATTTCAAATCTTATTGTACTATATAAAGGCATCAGACATTATTGATCAAATCATGAAGTCATCCAGGAAATTTTTTGGAAGAATCAGGCTAGACTTCATAATGCAAACCTTCATCAAAATTTTCTTAAAGAATGTAAAAATTGTTAAAGGTTATGGTATTGTTTGTAGTAATGAGGCTATAAATGCTGTTATTAATTACCATATTAAGCAGAATTATGTACTTTGGCTCTAAATAAAAATTTAAAGATCTAGTCTAACTTCCACACACCTATTTTAACATATAGTGCCAAACTTCAAAAAAGTTTGATGTTCACTATTCAAAGGACTTCTGATTTTACAGTTCTAATTAGATTTCTGACCACATATATTCTTTGAATGTAAGGTATCTCAACTTTAAAATCTTGTTGTTACATGTAACAAGACCTTTTAATTACTTTATTATTTCAACAACACTTTCCTACACTGAGTCTTATATCTTTATGACATTCATAACCTACTCAAAATACTCCCAATGCCTGATGAGAAGACAACATAATCTCTTCCAGAACCTTGCCTAATAATGCTGCCCATTTTCACATGGTCATGGCTTTCTGCATGGGATATGGAGTTTCCATGGGGTATGGAGCTTAGGAACAGATATGCTGAATCTAACTTGGGCAAAATCTTTGACTTTTTAAAATTTTCCTCCACAAAGCAAAGATAATAGTCTTTAAGAGTTCTAGTGGACACAGCAGAAAAGAAAATAACTTTTAAATTTCAAAAATCAGAGGCAAAAAAGAAGTATATAATTTCTTTGTGGTAGCTTTACTTTCACCTAGAGATGCAAGCAACAGAAACAGAAGAATTTGCCAAGGATTAAAAAAAGAAAAAGCTAAGCTTCTCTGCACAAAGCAAATATGCAGGCAATTTGGAGTAAAGGAAAGCAAAGAAGAAAGACAATACCTGTGAGGGAAGAAAAAGATTAAAATCAGGGAAATTAAAAGCATAAAGAGAAGTGGGTTACCATGAACTGTACAGAAATTTCAGTGACAAGAATTTTCCAGTGATGGGTCTTTCAAAAAAAATATGATGTGATACAAAATAATCTTATTGGTCCAAAATTTAGTGTATTATCTTGCAAACAGAAATTCCCATTGTTAGTATAGTCTGGAGAAATCTAACCTAAGGGATGATAGAACTGTGGGGACTGGCGGCTGAAAAGATAAGAAGTATGAAATATAAATGACCTTTATTTTAAGAATGCGGGGAGAGACTCCCAGAGCCCCTGGGGTGTGGCATCTCCCCTGGAGTCAGCAATCTCTCCATGGAACACGTGGAGTGGAGGCATATATGTAGCTTAGGTTTGGGGTGGAGCTTGAGGGGGCATTAGGGATGCACAGGTAGCCCATTGGTATTCTTTTGGCGCCATAGGTAAATTCCTAGGGGTGGGGGAGATGGAGCTCCTTGGCTCTGCCTAAGGCTTTACCGGCTATAGTGTCCTTCTGGGCCAAAACTCTTTCATAGCCCAGCTTATGATTATTATTATTAGGAAAAGAGGTGAAGATTTCTTTCTTTACTGCTTCCTGCTGGAAGGGGGCACTGTATTGGGGTCTAGAGAAGTCGATGGGATGACGGTTGATGCCCAGATAGAAGCTGGTGCCAGGTATTTTAGCCAGGACAACTTCACTGATGAATAAACATATGTTAGACTACAAAAATAAGAGATAATATGTTATGACGAGGCATGGCACTATCATCTTTAAGGACCCAGGTGAGGTAGAAGGAAAGGTGCCTTTGATTTAGATACGTCATTTTATCAGGACCATGTTGAAGTAGAAACATTTCTACGGTAAGGCAGAATTCTGAAAAATAAATGTGGGGTTAGGAGGAGTGAAGTTATTAGAGGTGATTACTCCCCCATCTGAAAAGGTAAAAGTTAAGAGGGAAGGTAGGTAAGGCTTGTCTCTGGTATGCATGACATTGGAGTCTTTAGGAAATACTATTAAGAGCCCTGCTTTAAAAAGAATAAGAAATTAGAAACCAAATTGGATAACAAAACATGACAGCCTGAGAGCCGTGGCTTGGTAAGGCAGAGATGAGTAGGTAAAAGGATGGTTAGATCTAGGGCTGGAAAGGCATCACTTAGCCTGAGTGATATGCAACCAGGATGGCAGTCTAGCAACTTTGATCACTATTGAGGTTGCCAAGAATATCAGGTATGGTTCGCTGTAACCTGGTTATAGTCCTTAGAATGATTTGCTGTAACAGAACTTTAGCAAGTATATCAGCAGTTTTTCTGGTTGTGGGAAAGATTTTTATGTATCCTGAAAAAGTATAAACAAAGGTGAGAAGACAAAATTTATCTGTCAGTCTTGACTAGGGTTGTCTGAGAAATTGGTGAATAAGAAAGGAAGGAGGTGGTCTATACCATTGAGGAGAGGTTTACTAGTGATAACAGGTGTAAGCTGTTAAGGCCTCAGTGTCTCTAGGTCAGTCTGTGTATAAACACAAGGGAATAAAAAGCATTTTTAAGATTTAGGACTGAAGAGTGAGTGGTGGAGGGAAGATTTGGCACCACTGGGTGGATTGGGAAGAAGCAGTCTGGAACCTGCACAAAATAGGCCCTGTTTGTAAATGGCATAGGTTGGCCCTCAATATCCCCTACAGATTGAGGAGTTACTATAGCAGCCTGAAAACTCAGGAAGAACTCTGTACATATGGCCTCTGTGTCCACAAGTATAGAGAATGTCTTACCTGAGACTTTTAGTGGGACTTGGACTCTGAGATGGACACCCATAAAGGGGGCTGTTGTTGGCCCTGAGCCCGGTCAGTCTTCAAAACTCTTTCAAGGGACAAGTGGGAACCAATTTTGGCCTTGCAAAGTAAACATGTCCAGCTTATAGGATAGAATAAGACATAAATGGGAGTGGGACCTAGGAGATTGGAATCTTGTTTTTTAAAAAAGGGACTACATAGCATATACAAAGTCCATTGGGAGGTCATCAAACTACCAAAAGAATATGGTAGAAGAGTTTTAAACTTATTGTCTACAGATCTCAAAGAGCAGAGATATCTCACCTGACATCTATACTACATAAAAATTTTAAACACCTAGTACAGAGTCATTATTGAAATATTTAGCACCAAATCAAGAGAGCTTTAGGAGTTATTCTCCTGAATCCCTGAAGATAATCTACCCAAACTGAAAGAACTTGAATTCTTAAATAAATTCAGTTGTTTGGAGAAGAATTTTCTTTGTTTTTTTTTTTTTTTTTTCTTTTTTATACTTTTTTTTTTTTTTTTTTTACTGGTACCGGGGATCGAACTCATGACCATATGCTTGCAAGGCAAGCACTTATGCCACTGAGCTAAATTCCCAGCCCTGGAGAAGAATTTTCAATCATCCAGAACCTACACATCAATACAATTCTGACAACTTATTTATCAGTTATATTCATATTATATTTACCATCAGTACACATATAAATATGAAGTCACAAACCAAATGTACTGAAATTCCATTATTAGGATACTCTTAGTAAGAAATTCACAACAATTTCAGCATATGGACTCCAGTAGGAATGATTTCTCTCTAGCTTTCTGTTGGGACCTCACTCTATAAAAGTGAGACCTCTGACAATATCACTCTAAAGTGGTGATGTCCATCTTTGCAGCCTGCTCTCTCCCCAACCTGACTTTTTTCTCTAAGGCATACTATATTTTCTACTTATTTATTATTTTTCATGGCTTTCTCTCCAACATATCCACTTTACACAATGGAGCATTTTATTACTTCTTTAATGGTTGTTTTTCTAGCACTCAGAACAGTGTCTGCCACATAAAAAGTAGTCAATAAGGATGCTCATTTCGGCAGCACACGTACTAGAGTTGAATGATACAGAGATTAGACAAATTCATGAAGCAGTCCATATTTTTTTAAAAAGCAGTTAATGAATATATTTGTTAGTCAAATATACCAATTAATGGCTCCTTAACTAGTTCATTTTTTAACTAATTCCATAGATTCAGCATTTCTTGCTCACCCAGTACTGTGCACTTAATATATTTGTGCTACATTCATCATATTATTTAACTAGGTGCCTTGCCACATGCAAGAGAATATTTTCATCCCTTCTACCTACATTTATTTTAAAGTTTCATTTTAAATAACAGGTCTTTTTGAGGCTCACTTTGTAGAAATCTATTTTTCAGTATAAGTCCTCCAAGATACTGTAACAAAACACCTCAGACTGAGTCATTTATAAACAATAGGTATTTGTTCCTCACAGGTCTGGGGGCTGAGGAAGTCCAAGAACAAGGCCCCAGCTGATTTAGTATGTAGAGGGGGTCCATTCCTCATAGATGACATCTTCTCTGTCTCCTCGTGGAGTGGAAAGGATAAATTGACTCCTTTGGCCTCTTGCACGAGGGCATTGACCATTGGTGAGGATTCTGCCCTCATGATTTAATCACTTCCCAATGGCTCCACCTAACACAATTGCAATAGGGGTTAGATATCAACATATAAGCTTGAAGAGGTTCACAAACATTCTGACCAGAGCAGATATTAAGGATTGACCTTGCCACTGTGCTCTTTCTTCAGGAGACCAATTCATTTTCTTTCTTCTCAGGATTTTCAGATGATGCCCTTGAGAGCCACTAAGAGTACTTTCACCACCCAGTCTCTGCTTAACAAGTTCCTTTCTCCTGCTGATTGTTCAAATGTCTCCTGCAGGCACCTTCCTTTTCTAATACCAAAATCACCGTGAAACTAAAGGATAAAATGAAGGGATTCTCCCTTGCACAGTACATCCAAGACCCCATGCCTAATTTATATTTACATTATTGTAGTATTTCCTTAAAATCTCCCCACCTACTGCACTCCACCCCCTGACACATCTATACACATACCAAAGTGCTTCAGGTTCTGGCTCCACAGAACTGGGTCTGTTCCTATTATTGTCCTGTAGAGCTTTGTAGAGCCTGAAGAACTGACCACATGCTATCATAGATACTTATTTATGTGCATATTGTGATTGTACAAAGTATGACCTCTGCAAGCCCAGGGATCATTTTATATTATCCCTCTGTCATGAGCATGCAGCACGGAGCTGAGTGTACAGAGGTCATCAATAGGGTACTGTTTGATGAGAATGAAAAAAAGTAGTTCCACGTTTCCATACTTCTGTCCCACTGTTTTCTCGATTTATATCAAAGCGCTGCTCATTTTATTTCTGCATTTCATTTAGAAGGTTTATTCTGATTATTTGAATAATTTAGGAAAGAACAATTACATTTTTCATTTTATTGCTTTCAAAGCTTATTAAACTAGCTATGTATTAAAAGAAAGCCTCAGATGAGCAGGTGTGGTGGCATAGTCCTGTAATCCCAGCACTCGGGAGGCTGAGGGAGGTGGATCATTGCAAGAGACCAGCCTGGGCTACAAAATGAGCCCAAGGCCAGCCTGAACCAAATATTGAGACCCTCTCTCAAAAAATACAAACAAACAAAAAATAAAGGAAGCCTCACTTCATGAAAAGGGGAATAAATTTTTTGCTAAGTCTAAATCAACTATCTACTATTTGTGTGGTTGTAGAGAGCTCATTTTCCATCTGGAAATTTCAGTTTCTGTATTTATAAAAACAAGTAAACAAGCAAACCAAAGAGAAGGAGGTCCTGAGGGAAGAGTAATATTTGCCCTAGTAGGGTCACAGCTATTTGATGATTAGGTGAAATTGTGTATGTGAAAGCCCTGACATAATGTAAACGTAAATTATAACATTATTTTGAAAAGTTGGAGGATAGCTTTATATAGTTTTATTTAGATACAACCATGGTTAACATTACTCTTTATGAAAGGATTATTAACTCCAAGTTTACAAATTTAAACTTCAGAATAATAAAGTAATTCAAAGATGAAAAAATACATAAATGTACTTATAATTAAAATGTCATAATAACAAAGTTTACTTGCTACTTTTGATTTCTCAGGTTTAGAAACAAACAGCTTGCTCAGCATACTTTGGCAGAACTTCTTTTGTAAAAACAAGAAGGTTAACTACAAAATTATGAGGATGGCAAATGGAAAAAAACACCATAATGCTGCTAAATCAGGACATGAACACAATTCTATATTGGAAATGAAACTGGAACATTTTCAATACAAGGTTGTGTGAGGTTTTTTCTTTACATTATTCTTATATTGGATAATTTTCCAAGACTCTTATTATACTTAAAACGGAGTTCCATTTACTTTTCCCCAAAATGTATGAGCATTAAAAAAATTATGATGTCTCTTGACAGAAAAATATTTTTCTCTATTTTAGTCTTAAATACATGCAATATATATAAAGGTGTGATTATCACTAAAAATATACACCCCTTGCCAAGATAAAACATGGAGCAATGCAATAAGAAACTTAGAGTTACATAGTGTGTAAAATAATACTCAATGGATTAATAATTCTTTCATTGGTGATATACGTGTAGGCTTTGCCCAATAACTTGGAATAAACATAAACTCCTGGGAAAGAAGGCTGACGACTCTTCCAAATAACTCAGCTCTGGAGGACTTATCTCAGGAATATCCTAGGGATCTGCCAGTGTGGAGAATTCAAATAGACAAGTCCATTGATTACGCTGCCGACACTAACATTTAGAGTCCCTTTATAGAAAAACAATTTTATTACAAGGTAAACTGGCAACTTGCAGTTTTCAAACAATTTTACTAGTAAAACAAGTAGGGGAAAAGCAAATTGAAATATAGAAAATACAAAATATTAAAAACAAGATTTGTGGGGTGATACGTACTAGTATTCCCAGCTCTCAAGGAGGATGAGACAGGAGGATCACAAGTTCAAGCCCAACCAGGGCAACATAGTGACTTAGTGAGACCCTGTCTCAAAAAAAAAAAAAAAGGATGGGAATGTAGGTCCATATGAAAGCCCTAGGTTCAATTCCCAGTACTGTAAAACCAAAAACAAAATCAAGTAAAAAACAATAGATGACAGAGCAAAGTATCACCATCCTAAAACCATTTACAATTCACTTCAAGAATCCTGGCTGACAAGCAGCTTTAACCTATTTCCTTCATTGACTGGCTTGATTGAAACTCAAGGCTGTTGAAAGAAGTCACTGAAATAGCTTCAGGAACTGCTGTGAATTATGGATTCTCAGAAGCGCCCTCTGAGATTACTTTAAGGATATGAATACATCACTTTTTGTGCTTTAGTTCCAAGGACTGTGTTTTTCAGTTCATATTTCTCATCCACTTGGAGATAGGGTATTTTCCTTCCTGGCCTTATATCTCCTTCCATGTATGATTTTCAGGAGAAACTTGAGCTTTCCTGGATTCACTCACTTTTATTTTTCTGCTCTCTTCACCTTTGCTACATGTTATGCTGCCCTGTTTGGCTTGTTTGAAGCATTTTTTATTGTTTCCAAAATTAGTTGGAAAAATATAAGCATGATAAAAAGATTCAATGATAAAAATAAATTTGGAAAAATTAATTAATTAATCAAGTGGAACAAATCACTACTGCTGAATTTCTTAGGTTTTATGTATATGTTTAGGTCCAAGATGGGGCAAAAGTGGGAGACATTTTCCAGAATCATTTTATTATGGAACACTTTTTTTTTTGGTTCATTGGATAATCTGTTGAAAAGTGATATTCTTAGCAGATAGAATGTGATGTTATCTCTAAGTACATACAACCAAAGCTTTTAAATCTATACTCACTGTGACCATCCAAGATTCATCTGCCAGCTCCTGCTTGGCAAAAACAAAATTTTTCAAGAACACTGGTTCAGCTTCACATATCTTCAATCTATAGAATGATCAAAAGACTATTTTTCTCTGTCAGGACTGCTTTTTTGTAAGGATTCCTGCAAGTAGCAAAAACACAACACAACAAAACAGAATTACTGTCTGCAAGTTCCCCAGACTTCTCTCTGGTTAGGGTATTAGGGTAATACTTGCCTCCAGGAATGAATTAAGGAGTATTGCTTCCTTTTAAATTTGATTAAAGAATTAGAGGAATACTGGCATTAAGTATTTTTAAAATTTTTTGTAGAATTCAGCAGTGAATCCATCAGAACCTTTTCTTTGTTACTAAATTTTAATTACATTTTTTACCTAATATTGGATTATTCAGAATTTTTATATCTTCTTGATTCAGTTTTGGTAATTCATACATATCTACAAATCTTTCCATTTCTACCGTGTTTGCTAATCTATGAGAATAAGATTTTGAAGCAGGTAATGAATTTCCAGAGGATCGGTAGTGATTTCACTGATTTCATTCCTCAGTGCATGAATTTGAGTCATTTCTTTCCTTTTTTGATAATGTTGGCTAAATGGTTTTCAATTTTATTTATTCTTTCAAAGAATAAACTCTTTTATTCATTAATTCTTTGTATTGTTTTCTTATTCTCAATTGCATTAATTTCTGCTCTGATCTTTATAATTTCCTCCCTCATATGGGCCTTGCGCTTGACTTGTTCTTCTTTTTCCAGAAGCCTGAGGTGCAACAGAAGGTTATTTGTGCTCATTCTGCTTTCCTGATGTGAGAATTTACCACTATAAGTTTCCCTCTGACAACTACTTTCATTTCGTCCCACATGTTCCAGTATGTTGTGCCTGCATCTTCATTTAATTATAGATATTGTTTAATTTCTTCTATAACTTCACCTTTGACTTTTGGTTGTTTGGGAGTATGTTATTGAATTTCCATGTATTTATGGAGTTTTTGCAGTTTCTTTTGTCATTAATTTCCAATTTCTTTGCACTATGATCAGATAATATGCACAGGAAAATTTTAATTCCTTTCTGTTTACTTAAGCATGTTCTGTGGGCTGGTATATGGTCTGTTTTAGAAAATGTTCCATGTGCAGCTGAGAAGAATGTGTATTTTGATGTTGGTGGGTGGAACACTCTGCAAAAATCTACGAAGTCCATTTCACAAATTTTTTTTAGTTCAGATATTTCTTTGCTTTGTCTAGTTGATCTACCTTTTTGTGACAATGGTGTACTAATGTCCCCTGTCACAATTGTGTTATTGCTTAAATTTTCACATTCATTAGTATTTGTCTCACATAGTTTAGTGCTCCCATATTTGGTGCATACATCTTTATGATTGTTATCTTGTCCTCTTGAAGTTTTTCTCTAACAAGTACAAGTATGTACTGATATTATCTCTTTTGATCATTCTTGGTTTGAAGTTCACATTGTCTGCAAACAGAATAGCTAACCCTACTTTTTTCTGGGTTTCTGTTGCATGGAATATTGTTCTCATCTTTCAACTTTCAACCTATGAGCTTGTTTTTGTGTTAAATGTGTTTCTTATGTATGGTATATTGTTGGATCCTGTTTCTTGATATATTCTCCCAGTCTGGTTCTTTTGATTGATGAATTGAGGCCTTTTACATTGATAGGTATAACCTGTATGTGTTAGCTTTTCTTTGTCATGTGATTTTCCCTGCTTTTCTCTTCTGTTTAATTGCTTGCCCTGCTTGATCATTTCTTTTTGTTTTCATTCTTGGAATTGTGGTCACTTTTACTTGTATCTAAAATAGTATTTAATACCCTTTACAGGCATTAAACACTATTGTGGTATTGTGGTTATGAATTTCTTCAGTTGTTCTTTGTCTTGGAAATATCTTAGTCCTCCACTAATTTTGAAAGATAGTTTTGCGAGGTACATCAATGTAGGTTGAAAGTTGTTTTCTTCCATGACTTGAAGTGCTTTCACTCTAAGCTGTTCTAGACTGAATGGTTTGTGTTGAGAAATCTGCCATGAAAAAGATGGGTTTTCCTTTACAGGTGATCTTTTTATTCTCTCCAACAGCTTCTAATATTCTGTTGTTGTGCTGAATTTCTGAGATCTTGATTATTATCCAGGTGTAGATTTACTTTGATCATGACTAGTCAGAATCCTATATGTCTCATTTATCTGTATGTCAGGTTCTGCTCCTATGCTAGGGAAATTATCTAATGTTACTTCTGAAAATAATCTTTTACATCATTTGTATTGTCCTATCAGTCTTATATTGTTTTTCTTTGTATTGTCTTGCAAGTATTGAATTGTTATTTGCCAATCCCTTGTTATTTTTAAGAGAACTTTCCTTTTGTGACCACTAGCCATGATCCTGTGTTCAAGGTCTAAAAGTCTATCTTCAGTTTCATTCAAATGGCTTTACCTTTTTTAGTGGAATGTTTAATTTCCTGGATATCTATTTGAATCCACTTCCTGCATTGTATTTCTTTCCTATATGGGTCATGCAAGATTTCCAACATTTTCCTATTTTCCCTTATTTGTTTAACTATGGCTACACTAGATTTGCTGAGCAATTCCTTCATCATGGTTGTCATTTTGTTTTTTACCTGAGATATTATTCCTGATCCAATTTACTCTATAGCTGCATGGATTTGTTTCTTCAGTTGCTCATTTCAGAAACATCAGCTGTGTGTCTTCTTTTTACCTATATCTCATTTCCTGGACTTTTTCTGGGTTGACCGGAGGTCTGAGATTGCATGTTACTTCTGTTTCTTGTCATTTTTTATTTCAAAAATTTTTATTTTATGTGCTGATCCCTGTACACTTTTGTAGTAGGTAGCTGTATCACGATTACCAAGTCATCTCTAGAAAATGTCTGTTGTTCTGTGATGTCTTCTGTGTGTGAGAGCTTCATGATTTGTGTCTGTCCCAAGAGCCTATCTTTGCAATTAATTAAGAGATGTTAGTATCTGTTTGGCTCAGTCCCCACTCCTTTGGTGCTGCTCTATGGTAAGGTTATTGTTACAGAAGGGAGAATAACTGATTACAATAGATGTGACATCTTAGCTAAAGTAGTATAATTACCAAGAACCTAGCATCAAACAGTTTAGAAACTGACAAGCTGTGGTAACCACTAACTTTGTACTTTAAACCATAGAAGCAAAATCTACAGTTACATAATAGAACCAATCACAAGTTGGATGCTGGTATGCAAAGTGTTTCCCCTTCATACAGCAATTTTACCCATGTCAGGGAAAATTTAAGAATAGTGGAGAAAACAAAGATAACTGAAAACAAAGTAGAAGCAAGATTAGGACCAGAGATATAGCTCAGGGGCACAGCATCTGCCTAGCAAGCATAAGTTCCTGAGTACAATTTCTGATACCAAAATACAGTAGAAGTAAGGCTGGAGGACAAAGGATGATCATATAAGCTTTGGGAAACTAGAAAAGACAGAAGAGAAAAATATGAAAGAGTAAGCAATTTGTTGTCTGGGGTTGGGGATGGGATTAATTTTCTGTGGCTGAGATTTTCCCCACCTCTTTAAAAAAGAGAAGAAAAAGATCGGGAACAAAAGGAAGGAAAGAGAGAAGTGGCATTCCCACCCACTGCTTCTAGTCCACATATCTTTGTTCCCAAGCACAATGTTGACTTGCCTAACTTACTATCTGTTGTATCATATTGTTACAATTGCTTTGGACTTTTCCATGCTGCTACTCTCACCTGTCCATCATATGTGACCTAACTGGTGCCCTATCCTGTCCCTGGCATTCCTGCAAGTTGCCTGGTCTCACTGATGTAGGGAGGAAGAGCCAATCACCTGGATTCCTCCAGCTGGGCTGGTAACTGTGTCCTGCTGATATAATAACTAGCATATCTAGCAGAAAAAGTTTCAAAAATGATATAGCACTGAGGTAGAATCATGGATATCATTGGCTACTTTTAACCAAATTTACTTCTAGAAGAGAAATGGAGCAGAAACATTGAGAAAACTCGCAGTTGGACCAAAGCATGAGGATGTTTAAAAATGCTGCCAAAGGCATAGTTGCCAAAGACACTAGCATCATTAAAAGATCAGAATAATGAGCTGGGCATGGTGGCGCACTCCTGTAATCCCAGCACTCGGGAGGCTGAGACAGGAGGATCGTCATGAGTTCAAGGCCAGCCTAGGCTACAAAGTGAGCTCACGGCCAGCCTGAACTGCATAGAGACTCCGTCTCAAAAAGACAAAAAAAAAAAAAAAAAAAGAAAGAAAAAAAAGACCAGAATAATGGAAAAGATGCTTTGAGGACATCTCAGGAATTGGGAAGCCACAGCACTCATAATCTCAAAGGTATAAAAGCATAAACTAGATTCAAACACTTTCATTTGAGATGAGTGCCCCAAAGTGCCTTGCTTCTAAAGGCCCCTGTGAAATTGTTTCCCAAGGTTCATTTCCATGTATCAGCCATCAAGGCCCTCAGAAGCTACTGTAGCCATGGCTCGACTGGGCCCAGGTATGATGCTTGTAAAGAGTAGATTTTGGTGTTCATTATGTGATGCTGGTTTAGTAGCCATGTAAAATGCAATTGTCATGGAGTCAAGAGTTGCCACCAAGATTGTGAGGGAAGATTTGGGAGGCTACGTGATATATGGCAATATTGAAGTCTCTTCACACAGCCACTGAAATTTTAATTTCATCTTTTTCTCCTTCAATTTCATCATCCCTGACATTATAATGTGGCAAGCTATGAAAAAGAAGCCTGAACTGCAATGGAGACCCGAGGAAACGAGAGAAGCCAGGAATGTAGAGCAGTCATTGGGAGACAAGGCAAGCCCACCAGAAGCCATGTGCGTTGCCGCAAGCAGAGGCATAGGAGTAGGTTTCAAGTCTTTTGGATCTCAAATCATGTCACCACATGCCCTTGATTCTGTCAGATTCAATATCTTATCTGACAGATTTCAATCTTGCTTTGGTCCAATCCTTACTTCTCATGCCCTTGTTCTTCCCTTTTTTAATAGGGATGTTTATCCTGTATTCCTGTATCTGGTAATATGTAATATATCTACTTTTTGTAAGAGCTCACAAATGAGTTTGCCTTGAGTCACAGAGAAGGCTCGGGAATTAGACTTTTAAGCAATGCTGGAACAGTTTAATATTTTGGAACCTCTTGGAGACTGGATACATTTTATGTTGTGAGATAAGCATTAGCCTTTGAGTGCCAGGTACATCATGTTATAATTTAAATACTGAAAACCGCTTAAAGTTCAATTTGATGAGACTTAGTCTTTAGCTTGTGGCTACACTGAGAGGACTGAGGCTTTAAGAGATGTGACCAATGGAAGGAAACTGGGTCACTGTGACCATTTCCCAGAAGGATGGCCTAGATTTCAGCTCTTTACTATCCATCATTCTCTCTCTCACTTCTCAGTCAGTACAAGGTGAGCAGACTTTTCATTGCTTTCACCTGCCAGGCTCTAGTGCCTGCCTCTCCACAGGCCCCCTGGAGCCAACCGACCAGGAAATTGAAACTTCTAAAGATGTGAGAAAAATAAACCTTTCCTTCTTTCATTTTAGAGAAAAAAAATTAAAATAATGTAATAGGATGGTAACAATGGTTAATACATTGCAAATTGTTATATCTAAATTAGTTACTCAGGGTATAAGAGATCAGCATTTAATTGCCCAACAATATTAATACAAACCTTTTTTTCAACAGACAAATCAGTAGTATATCTATCTTAACTATCACACATATATATTTAATTGTTTTTGCTTTTCTTTTCTTTTCTTCCCAAATCCCAACTTCTCTTTCCTTTTGAAGTTTCTTCACATTTTACAACACTTATTGTGCATTTTGGGTATTATTTACTGTTTCAGCTTCTCACACTAGGGAAATAATATGATGTTTACACATGTGCATCTGGTTTATTTCACTTATGAATATGGCCACAGGCTGCATCCATTTACATATACAAGTCTCCAGTTTGTCCTTTTTATGGCTGAGTAGTATTTCACTGCATAAAAAGAGCACATTTTTTTGGCATTTCATAGTTGATGGGCATGTGGGTTGTTTAAAAGATCTAGCTATTACAAATTGTGTTGCTATAAATATTGGTGAACATATATTGCTATGATATGATGTTTTTAATTCTTCTGTGAGGATACTCAAAAGGGCACTAGCTGAACCAAATGGAACCTCTAATCATACTTTTTTGAGGAATTTCCACACTGATTTCCACAGTATTTGCACCAGTCTACATTCTAATTAACAGTGGAGAAGAGTTCATTTTCCCCTGCAGCCTCTCCAACTTTTGTTATTGGTTGACTTCTTGTTAACAGTCATTCTTTTGGCTGTGAGATGGAGTCTCAGTGTTATGGTAATTTGCATCTCTCAAATGATCAGTGATATTGAATGTTTTTTCATTTATTTATTTGCTGTTTGTATTTCTTCACCTGTGAAGTATGTATTCATCTCAGATGCCCTGTTTGGATTAGGTATTTAAATTTGAGATGTCTAATTTTTGCATTCTTTATATATTCTCAATAGTAATTCCTTGTCTGAGGAATAGCTGGCAAATATTTTTTCCATGTTGTGAGTTTTTGCTTCACTCTGTTGGTGGTTTCTCTTGCTGTATAACTCCTTTTAATAAGATGAGATCCCAGTTGCTGATTCTTTATGGTAGTTTCTGTGTGATCATGCTTTTACATAAAAAATACTTTGCCTACATGAATGTCTTCCAGAATTTTACCTGTTCTTTCTTCCAGCAGATTTAATGTTTTTGCTTTAATATTTAATTTGCTTTAATATTTAATATTTGATCTTTGATCCATTTTGAATTTGGTTTAGTGTGTGATGAAAAATATGGGTCCAGTTTTAATCTTCAGCATGTGCATGGCCAGTTTTTCCAGCACCATTTATTAAAAGGGCTGTCTTTCTTCCAGTGAATATACCTGTCTCCTTTGTCAAATATAAGGTGGCTTAGTATCTCTGGAGTGGCTTCTACATCTTATAACCTGTTCCATTGATCTTTGGGTCTAATCACTTGCCAGTTCCATGTTGTTTTGATTATAGTAGCTTTGTAGTATAATTTCAAGCCAAGGATCATGATGGCCCCTGCCTTGCTTTTGTTGCCTAGAATTTTCTTTGGTATTCTAGGTCTCTTCTAATTCCTAAAGAATTTTAGAATTATTTTCTCTAATTCTATGAAATATGCTATGGAATTTTGATTAAAATTGCACTAAATTTGCATAACAGTTTGGAAGTATGGTCATTTTCACTGTATTCCTTTTTTTTTTTAATACCCAAGTGTCCTAGCCTGTGGGTTAGTCCACAGAGATGCTAGAGGGGGAGTGAGGATGACAAGGGACAAGAGACGTGAAGAATGGAGACAAGACAGAAATCCAATCAAGTCTCATTTATTCAAAGAAAGAGTAACAAATATATAGGGTATTGGGGGAGGAGGGAGTTGGGTTCTGAGACATTAGCAGGTAACTTAGCAACAGTGGCAAGACTGAGGGTTATAGGTTAATTCAAATTTTCAAATTTCCCGTGTGTGGGCTGATTAACATAATCCTTGAATGGGCCAAACAGGCTAAGCAAGGAGCAGCTTAACTACCAAATTTAACCCCTAGAGGGGGTTAAGGTGGTGCTGCCTGCAGATAGAAGGTGGCAGCCAATTACAGGGCTTCCCACACCCCAGAGCAAGGGGTATCTTTTCATTTTCTAATATCTCTTTGACCTCTTTTTTCAAAACACCATAATTTTCAATGTAGAGGTCTTTTACATCTTTCATTAGACTGATTTCTAGGTATGTCATTTTGGGGTATAGTATTGTGAAAGGTATTGTTTCTTGTCGGTGTCGCTCCCGGCCGGCAGGAAGAACACGCGACAGGGTTTCGTGGTGGACAAGCTTTTCTTTATTTGTCTTCCTCACAGTCTGCCCCGGGATTCTTCCCGGCCGAAGCCTCTACCGGTCCGCTCCCCGCGGCTCCTTCCGTGCTTCTTTCTCTACAGTCTGTCCCGAAGCCTCTACCGGTCCGCTCTCCGCGGCTCCTTCCGTGCTTCTTCTCTACAGTCTGTCCCGAAGCCTCTACTGGTCCGCTCTCCGCGGCTCCTTCTGTGCTTCTTCTCTACAGTCTGTCCCGAAGCCTCTACCGGTCCGCTCTCCGCGGCTCCTTCCGTGCTTCTTCTCTACAGTCTGTCCTGAAGCCTCTACCGGTCCGCTCTCCGCGGCTCCTTCCGTGCTTCTTCTCTCGTGGCGGGAGAGGCACTCACTTTTATAGGGTTACAGTGGCCAATCAGTTCAAAGCGCGCGATGCGGGCTAATTGGCTAACATCAGTTGTTGCTAGGCAGACTATCTTACAGAGCGGGTTGTTTACCAAGCAGGAAGCAGGAGATAAGCGCCATCTTAGCACACTCGATGGGAGGGGTAATCTAGCTCAGGCTTTGCTCTTTCTTACAGGCCTCACGTCCGCCAAGTAAGGCGACCGGGCTCGGCCGCGGCTCCCAACAGTTTCTCTAGTGTCTCTCTCAGTGAGCTTATTGTTCATGTTCAGGCAAGCTGTTGGTTTTTGAGTGTTGACTTTGTGTCCAGATATGCTATTGAATTTGCTTATTAAATCTTACAATCTTTTGGTGGAGCTTTTGGTGTCTTTTGTTTCAAGTATGACATCCTCTACAAATAATCATGATTTAATTTCTTACTTTCATATGATTCATCTTATTTATCTCTCTTATATAACTGCTCTGTCTAATGTTTCCAGGACTACATTGAATAAGAGTGTACATAGTGAACAGCCTTGTCTTGTTCCTGATTTTAGAGAATAGCTGATAAGCCTTTAGTTTTTGTCCGTTTACTATGATGTTTTTCTGTTGGTTTGTAATAGATGGCCTTTATCAGATTGAAGCAAAGACAATCTATTATGATTTTCTGTAACGATTTTATCATGAATGGGTGCTGGACTTTGACAAAAATATTTTTTCTTCATATATTGAGATGATCATGATTTTTGTTCTTGGTTTGGTTAATATGGTATCACCTATTGATTTATGTGTGTTGAATCATCCCTGCATCCCTTCTATGAGTCCAACTTGGTAATGGTACATAATCTTCTTGATAATTTCCTGCATTCTGTCAGAATCATATTGAAGATCTCTGCATCAATATTCATTAGGGAGACTGGCCAGTAATTCTCTTTCTTCATTGGATTCTTCTCTGGTTTTGATATCAGGGTAATCCTTGGTTCTAGCAATGCATTTGGGAGTATCATTTTCCTTTGTTTCATTAATGACTCTGAGATATAGTGATGTTAGGTCTCTAAATTTCTTGTAGAATTCAGCAGTGAGGAGGGAACTGAGAAGATAGCAAATCAGTAAGCAGCAAAATAAAGAGGGTCTCTGAGAGAAACAGCTCAGATGCTGGAATAAAACATCCTGGACAAAAGACCAGATGGAAGGAGATAGAACGTCTTGACTCAGAAAGAAACTAAAGGGGAAAAAAAAAAGAAAAAAAAAAAAGCAAACAAAATCATGGACAGAAGACTGTAGCCAGACAAGCTCTCACTGGAACTGGTCCCACTGGGTACAAAAAAACTGCTGGAATCCAAAGAACCACTCTCATGATAAAGTTGGGGATTGGCAAGCCTGAGGGCCTCAGTGGGATGACATGATCATGGAGGGCAAAGGCAGAGAACAGCACTCGGCTCAGAGATCTGTATGAGCTTATGGTGTGTGTGGGGAAATCTAGTCCTCCAGTGGGTCAGGCAACATTTTGGAGTCGGGCAGGATAAATCAGGAACCAGAACTGCAGAGGTTTCAGTCTCCCACTCTTAGTGCAGAGCAGATTGGTGAGAATTTCTTGGACTGGGTCCTGCCCCTGTGCACAATCCAATAGCCAAGGATGAGGTTTCCCTGAAGCTACCCCTAACCAGCCCAGTCTGTGCAACACACCAACATGGCAAAGACTCCTAGTGGTTGACCAGCTCAGAAGGGAGGGGCCATCCTGCCCCACTCCTGCTTGTACTTCAGTGATCATCAGCAGACTGGGGAGGACAGCAATCCCTAGCCAGCATGCTTCAGAGTAATCATAACCAATACAGAAAGTGAGAGGGACCCCCATTATCCACTCATCTGGAAGAAACTGGAAACATGACAAAAAGAAGAAACAAAAGGAAGTCTCCAACCCCCAGTCCAAATAATGATGGCACAGGAGAAGTAAACACAGAAGAGATTGGGGATTGCACAACTGTGGTGCTTGAAAAAGCAGCATCTAACATAAAGAATTATCTTTGTGGCATTATAAAAGAACTCAGAACAGAAACACTAGTAAAAGTGAAGGAAGATACAAAGAATAATTAAGTAAATGCTAAATACCTCCAAAGAAGACACAGATGGAAGAATTGAGGGGTATAGAAAAAGGGAAGAAGGCTTCAATGAAGAATATTTTAAAAATCTGGAATACATGAAGCAGAATCTAAGAGACTACCAGGAAATTAAAAACATGGAAAGCTGGCAAAACTGCTTGAAAGAAACTAATGATAGACTATCAAATCTTGAAGATAGGTTTGCAACATGTGATCATGAAAGGAAAGATCTCTTTAAAATAACAAGGAAGTAACAATACAAAGGCCAGAAGATGACAAGAGAATCTATAACTTAAGAAAAAAATGTGAGTAAAGAAGCAGGGGTAAATGCAAATGAAATTCAAAGGCTGTTCACAGAAATATTTAAAGAAAACTTTCCATGCATAGGAAAAGGAAATGATATCCAGATATATGAGGCATACAGAACTTCCATCAGCTTTAACCAAAATAGATCTATACGCTGACATGTGATAGTCAAGATCCCAGAAATCCAACACAAGAACAGAATATTAAAAGCTGTCAGAACAAAGAAACAAATCATCTATAAAGGAAAATCCATCAGAATCAGGACAGACTTCTTGACACAAACCATCAAATCAAGAAGAGCTTGGAGTGAAGTATTCCAAGCACTGAAAGAAAATAACCTCCAACCCAGATTGATGTATCTTGAAAAACTATCTCTCAAAATTAATGGAGAAACAAGACGCTTCCATGACAAAGAGGAACTGGGGGAGTTCATGACTACTAATCCAACCCTAAAGAAATACTGAAGGACATTCTAGAGAGAGAGAGAAAGACCATGGTTTCAGGAACAGTGGCAGAGGGGGCTCACTGAACAGGACAGACAGTGAAATGAAGGGGAAAAGGAGACAACCAACAGCAGAAACATAGCATCGCAGAGATGAGGCAGAGAAGGTTGGCCGTAATCACTAATATGGATGGCCTTGATACACTAATAAAAAGAAACATAGGCAGAGTGGATCAGGAGATAGGGTCCAGCAAGATGCTCTATATAAGAAATATAATTAACCTGAAAGAGGGTTTATGGACTGAAAGTCAAAGATGAGAAAATAATGCTCTAATTGACAGGGAACCAGAAAAAAGTGGGGTAGCTTGCCATCAGCTGCAGATTGGTTGGAAACAAATAACAGTTTTATACAATGGAGAAATACTCAGCTATAAGGAAGGAAAACCTTGAGGCTCCTGTAAGTAAAGGGATACAACTTGAGACCATGCTCAGGAAGAAGTTTCAGAAACATTTACGTAAATAGCTGATTGCCTCCCTAATCTAAAAACTAAAGGAGTTAGTGGGATAGAAAATGTACAGTGCACCCTGTGAAAGTTAAAGGGAAGGAAATCTAAAAAGGGAAGGCAGATGATGATACAGGTAATCCTGTATCATGATTTGAAACCTATATTTTTTTATCGCTCTGCTTAGTTTGGTTATATTCTCTTCCAGTTTGTCTCTTTGTACTAGATTTGAAGGCATAGACAACTATTTCAAAGATAGCAGGATAGACTACAGTAAACATTTTAAATCTCCTATTAACTTAATCTAAAACCCCATATTGCTTTCACTACCTTTTTTTGATTGATGTTATTTGCTGTCTTATCTTGAGTGATTTTATTTGAATCTGTTATGTTTAATAGCATCAAGTCTGAGAATATAGGCAACTACTCTGAAGACAATAAGATTCACTATGATACCCATTCTGGTTTGACTATTACCCTCTTTTGAATTCCTATAACGTCTCCAAAGTTGTTTTATTGATTATACTCCATACTGCTGTGTTCAATTTTATTGTATCTGATGATATGGGCAATTCTATTAAAGATAACAAGAGATTATCTTGTATTAAATAGATTATAGATTACCTTGTATTGTGGCTTTAAATTATGTACTATGTCTATGCTTTTGTTTTGAATGATCTCATTTTGTTTTTTCCTCATTTGGTTTTTATTCTTTTCAAAATAAAAATAAAATAAAATAAAGAATAATAAAATAAAGCAGTTTATTCTTTAGGCCTGGAGTTTTCTTTGTTTCTAGGTTTTTTATTGTATTTTCATTTCGTTGATTATATTTGTTTAGGATTTTTATAACTTCTTGATTCAGTTGGTAATTTATATGTATCCAGGAATCTGTTCATTTCCTCTGTATTTTCTTTCTTACTACAAATGTTCAATGTAAGTGTAGAGAATCTTATGGGATTCTGCAAGATCCATTGTGATTTCAAACTTTTCATTCCTAATTGCACATATTTGAGTATTCTCTTTTCTTTTTTTTATAAAGTCAGATAAATCTTGATTTTATTTAATCTTTCAAAAAACCAAATTCTCTATTTTTTTAGCCTTTAATGTGTTAATTTCTGCTCTATTGTTCATAGTTTCTTCCATCACAAGTTTTTGGCTTAGCCTGCTCTTCTTTTTCTAGAAGGTTGAGATTCACCATCAAATTGTTTATTTGTACTTGCTTTGTTTTCCTGATGTGGCTTTTACTGTAATAAATTTCTCTTTTAGGAGAGCTTTCATTGTGTTCAATTTGTTCTGGTATGTTGTACTGTCATTATTATTTAATTGTACAAACCATTGAAATTTTTCTTTAATTTCATCTGTGACTCATTGGTTTTATGGGAGGGTGCTATTTAATTTCCATGTATTTATGTAGTTGTGGTTTCCTTTGGCATAGGTTTTCAATTTCATTTCCCAATGGACTGATAATATGTATAGGACAATTTCACTCCCTCTACATTTACTTAAGAATGTTCTATAAGCCAGTATGTGCTCTGTTTTAGAGAATGTCCTGTGTGCATCTAAGAATGTGTATTCTGGTGTTATGGGGTGAAATATTCTGTACACATCTATTAAATCCATTTATTCAAAAATTGATTGAGTTATAATATTTCATCATTGAATTTTTGCCTAGTTGATCTGTTTTTGTGACGGTGGGGGTGTTGAGATTCCCCAATACAATTTGTGCTTATTTGATTTTTCATGTACATTAATATTTGTTCAATATAGTTGGTACAGTGGTATTTGTTGCATGTGCATTTATGATTGTTGTCACTTCCTCTTCCTCTTGGATTGTTCCCTGAGCCATTAGCACTCATCGCCAGCTAATGCAGTCCCACTGCTCCCCTCTGCTGCTCTGTCTCTCTGTGGAGGCTTCTGGGGTTGTCAGCTGTCACCTTGTGTCCACAGCTTTGAGTTGCTTCTCTAACATGGTGAGTCGGTCTCGGGGAGAAGGTGCTACCTGTTGCCTCCTTCTTCACTGAAGTTTCTCCCCTCACTCTCTTTGTGGGCTCCCTTCCTAGGTCCAGAGGACCTACTTCCTTCGTTCTTGTCTTCCTCATGTTTCTATATTCCAGCATCTGGACGGTGACTCTCAGAGATTCTTTCTCTGCTGTTTACACTCTATTCTGTCCTTTCACCTACACTTCCAACTCTTTTCTTGCCTGTGGCTCACTAGTTCCCTCCTCCCCAGCCTGGGAAGGTGCCACCTCCTCACTCCCTAAGAGGGGTCACAATTCAGCACACCTATACTGGATCCTGACAGGGCCACACTCATTCATGAATTCAGAAGTGAGGGCATTGGTAGGCAGTTTCCCCTTTAATCTAGCATATGTACTGAGCTATGCCTGCAACCTGTTTTTTATTATTTATTTTGGGACAATATCTTGCTAAATCACTACAGTTGCCCAGTCTGGGCTCAGTCTGGCTATCCTCCTGTCTCAGTCTCCCAGAGTAGTGAGATCACAGGCGGGACACTCACTGGCCACCTCCTGTACCCTGATGGATGGTCTGCGCAAATGCTTCAGACTACAGCCCTTGTCCAGTGCTCTGTTCCCTATTGTCACCAAGGCTCCTCCTTATCACACAGCTGCAGGCCTCACTGAACTGCAGCACTTCCACACTCCTGGTGGAGCATCTGCTCCTGCTGTGACCCTGGGACCCTCTCTCCTCCCTGTGTGACTGAGTCCTCAAATCTAGTGTATCCCACAACAGCATGAGGAGGCCTCTCTGACAGAAAGCTGTGGCCTGCTCCTCCCAGGTCACAACCACCTCCAGCCATTCCTTCTTGTAAGTTTATTATGTAAATTATTTTGTCAGAGTGAGCGAGAGCTGACTAAAATAGGTGAAGTCACTACCACGAGTCAAAATTCCGTTGGTGTCTTAAATTAATGGAATTAATGGTAAAAGTAACTGCTAGTGAAAAGGATGTCTAGAAATGCTTCCAAATGCCACTGGAGAGGCAAATGATCTTACAAGCTGATAAACTACATAAATATGTAAAAATAATTAAGTCATCCTATAAAGACTGTTTTATGTTTTGCAAATGCTGTAAGTTCTTTTTATAAAGTTGGCACCTTTTACTAGATTTTAAAATAACTCATGTTATTACAGTTTTTATCTGGGAAAACAATTTCACAATCATCTTTGTTGTTCATTTATTTGTGTATATTCCCATTTTTAACAAATTAAAAACATAGTCTGGTGGAAATAGACTTTCTTTTCTTAAATTGATTTATTAAGTGAAAATAAAGTTTGCAATTGACACAGCATTTTTTAATTGGCTAAATTTGCTAGTTCTTTTGATGCCATATTTCAAATATATTTGAGGTATAATGTCATTCAAAAACATCTGAATTAAAGTATTCCTTTGTTAATTCATCAAACACATGTTAAACTTTCAGTGAAGCTACAAAAACATTCCTAAGTATATTTTTAATTGAGAGAGAAAGAGAGAGAATAATCACAGATAAAATGATTTCTTCTGAATGTACAGAAAACTGAATTTGAATCTTGAATTCAATGCAAACAAGTTACTAAACTCCTAAGCATTATTGTCTTTGTCTGTAAAATTATCTGCCTATGGGTTCTTGTGATGATTAACAAAGTAGAGTACAAAAATGCTAGCATGGGGCTGGGGATTTAGCTCAGCAGCATAAGCACCTGCCTTGCAAGCAGGTGAGTTCAATCCTCGGTACCGATAAAAAATGAAAAGACAAAAAAAAAAAAAGATAAAAATGCTAGCATCCCCAAACCACTTGTGATTATGATTGATTAGGGAAAAGTTCACTGAAATATTTGCAATACATATCATAGTAAAGTGCAAGAGAACATTATAGAGTTTAATAAATATGGTTTCAAGATCTACCTTGTAGATCTGTAACACCAAGTCTATGGCGTTCAACACATATACTGGCATTAGAGCATTTCCATGGGAACAGTAGCTTAACAACCCAATCCAAGTACAAAGTGTCTACCACAGTTTTAGTGACTCTCCTTTGAATAGGAACAAATATACAAGGGTTAGGAAGGACTTGGAGAAAATCTTCCAATGTGAATGACACAATAAATAAAACAAAAACATCAAAAGGGAATCCAAATTAAAATATATAGAGAAAAATCTCCAGATATTATAATTAATAATATCAGAAAGACAAGAGAATAATATCACCATACAAAACCAGGATGTAATAAAAACAGGTAAGTATACAAGGAAAAAAGTGTGTGGGGGCATATATAATTGTATTTCTAAAAGTTAAGGATCCATTTACTTTATATATGTAAATATATAAAGCATAGAATAAAATATAAATCTAAATTTATAATATTTTAGAAATTAGAGCAAAAATAAAATCAATTGGAAAATAATAGAGAAATACGTATTTCTGTAGATTGGAAAATCAATATAGGAGTCCAACAACTACCAACAGTCCAAAAAAGAAAAAACAAAAAAAAAATGGATGAGTGGAAAATACCGAGAAATAATTTTGAACAAGTTTTTAAGACTGAAGAACATTAATCTTCATAATGAAACGGCCAAGTAAATGTTCAAGAAAAAAACTTTAAAGTACTTTATAAGGAAATGTTATAATACTGAGGGTAGATACTAAGACCTATATCCTTCCAGAACATTTGCATGACAGCAATACTCAATCATGAATAATACATTCAAAATTCTGAGGCAAATGTTCTTCAAGTCAAAATTCCTTATTCAGTTAACTATTTTTATAAAAAGTGCCCATATAATAAAAACATCTTAAAACTAAGAACTCCAAAGAATATTTCTTCTGATGCACACTCATAGGAAACTTTCAGAAACAGAGAAGGGGACGTGGAATGTAGAACCCAAGGATTCTCTAAAGAACATTTCAGGTATTTTCTAGAACTGACCTGGCGCTAGTTTTAGACTGCAAACTGTGCATCCAAGCCAGAAGTATGAAAGTCTTCATGAGAGAGGAATGAAAAAGAATGAGAATGAGAAAAGCAAGGAAAAGAGATAGAAAAGAGAAGATATCAAATGGTCATGATTATTTCTGGACATTGAAAAGCTATCTTGGAATATTTCAAAAATTATTTTTGGTATATCAGAAAACAGAAAAACCCAAATAAATTTCACACAAAAAATATCATAATACTGGATTTTCATTTAGTCAAAAGATTGTCATACGGTTATTTCATGATGAGTCAGCTAAAGAATATTAAAGTTCCAGAACAATGGGTAATTAATCACTCTGTCTCTCTCACTCTTTGTCTTTCTGTCATCCATAACTATTAATCTGGTGTTTTATAAGCATAAAGATAAATGCAATGAACAAAAGAGAGTTAAAAGTAGTTTCCCTGGAGCAGAACTAAAAGAAAGTTGTTTGATTTTGTTGTTGTTGTTGTTTAAAATCACATTAACTTTTGCTAGAATATTTTAAAAGGAGCCTTTGATATTTTCTTTTTAATCAAGTGCCTGTATTACTCTGACGAAAATGAAACATTTGTTATAATAAATCTGTGAAAGCTCAAGATACTGAATCTAATTGGTAAATAAATGAAACAGGCAGTACAGGCAGTCAACTGTGTAGAGGCAGAATATAACTCTGAGATCATGAAAATCAATTTTGAGGACAAGAAAAATAAGAAATTCTCTGTTTCATATCACAGGGTGTTGATGGAGGACACTCACCATGGAGCAGGTGGTGATGGGCCATGAATATCATGGGAGCTGTTGAAACTTTACACTGCGGTCAGTAAGAAGCTAGGTTGGATTTTAAACAGAGAGAAAAGAAAATCAAATTTATTTTTTTGGAAAGATAACTGGCACCAAACTAGAGAAAAGAAAGAATTTTGGAAAGCAGAATAATGAATAGCTGTTGCAATAGTTTTGAGACATGACGAGGGTCATAGAGGCCTTGGAAATAAAGAAAGATCCAATTCAGGAAATATTTCTGAGATAAAGTCAGCAACGCTTCATGAAAAATTGGATGTGGAAGGTAAAGGACAAATCCTCAGATAATTTCAAGCTTCCTGTGAAGGGATACTGAAAGACCAACAATCTGTATAATGGAGACCAGGAAAAGTAGAGATGACTCTGTAGATATCTAAAACAATCAACAGAAGCTGTGTTTCTCCATAGTAGGTTGCACACCAGCATAAGAGTACTGCACGGACTTCACACAGTCAGAAAGTCAGAAAGGCTGGAAGCAGTTCTCTTCACTGATTTATACCTGAAGTCAACTTTGTTCACAAGACTTTGGTTTCTAGGTGTAATGGAAAAGAGAGCCTTGACATTTTAATGTAACTCACTCAGACCAAGTTAGAGTTTGGCCATCTTTGGGTATTTACCTAGGGTACTCTAGGGTTTATCCAGTTCCCTCTTCTCTTTCCTTACCAGCAGAAGGAAGTGATTAAGGATCCTGGCTTAGGATACCTAAAGAGGATCCAGGGAGGATGAGTGGAGTGGCTTATGAAATGTCCTGGTTTTGAGAAGATATGTCCATTCTGTGTATCTCATCTGTTCCTGCTAGTCTCAGTTTGTACTTACCTATCTTGAACAGTGCCTCAGTCTTTAGTGCATCTGCCACCAATGTCCACAGCTCTACCAGAGGCTCTGCCTTTTGTTGCCACACATGGTATACCTCCTTTCCCACAGTGAAAGATGCTTTCTTCTCTACTGGTCTTGAAAGCTATTTGTATACATTTTTAAAAAGGTTTTAAAATTCTCCAGTGTTTTTCTTGAAACTTGCTTATGTGGGCTGCAATCTATAGGCCAATCTCGAAACATCTACAGACTTAGTCTCCAATTTAAGGCCACAATGAATTTTGGGCTCCTCCATACAAATGAACACATACATTGGGGAAAACCCTTTTCCCTTCTAAAGTGTTTTCAACTGCTTTTTTTCTTCTTTTATTAAGTACAATTATTCCTTAGGTATTTATAAGCTTTCATTGAAGCTACAATGTTGTCTATAGATATTTTACAGGGGTAAGTAAAATAAAGTAAGTTATATTTTCAGTGTATTTTTAAATTTAGGTCTAATGAGTCCATATATATGGAAGGGGGTATATATATACATACATTTAATAAGACAATGGCAATAAATCAATAATTTTCAATTAGCTCCTGTAGTAAGTATGAATAAGATCAAAGTGCATATAAATTTGAGAAGCAGGGACTATGAAAAGATATCAATGAAAATACATCATGAAAACTATGTACCAAGACTAAAGGCTAAGACAGAGAACATCCCCACATTGTTGAAGATCAGGAAGAACAAATGATGGCTCCCCTATAACATAATTTAATTATTTTATGCGACATTATAATTCTTCCATTCATTCCATAACACAGGGAAAGACAAGGAGTTTGGGAACAAAATTCAAAGTAGACTTAGTGGTCATACAAAGCAGACTGTTCAAAATAAGGTGGGAAAATGCCTTTTATTCGCAGTAAAATTACTACATATCTTCTTCTAACTATAAGAAAATACAAGTATGAATTAATATCAAAATGAGATTATACAAGAGACGTACAGCCTTTCACCTACAAATGAAAAAAACCAGCTTTCTTCAATAAAATGCCAATTTAAAAATAAATTGTGTGAAAAATATATTGAATTTGACAATAGTAGAAATATTATATATGAAAATTAACACAGAAAAATCAGAGCAAATACCTGTAATCACTTATACCAATAAAATAATCATAAAGTAGAGGAAGCTGGGAAGATGGCAGATCAATAAGCCAGAAAGTAAAGAGCCTCTCTGAAACAGCTCAGATGCTGGAAAATAGTAGCCTGGAGAAAGATCAGACAAAAGGAGATGAATCTTCTCGACCCAGAAAGAAACTAAAGAGAAAGAAAAAAGAACAACCATGGACAGAAGGATGTAGCCAGAAGCGCTGTCACTGGAGCTGGTCCCATTCTGTAAGAAATGCCGCTGGAATCTGAAGAAGCTCAGTTTTGGTAAAGTTGGGGGTGGACAACTTTGAGGGTTTCCTGCAGGAGGATGCTGTCACTGAGGAGAGAGGCAGAGGAGAGAACAGAGATCTGCACTGGTTTGCAGTGAGTGCGGGGAACTTACTCTTCTCGCGGGAGTGGGTGATTGGCCAGGTGACATTTTGGAGTCAGGCAAGATAAGCCTGGAACCAGAACTTGGGGGCTCATGACCACTAATTCTACAGAGAAAGAAAAAAGACCATGGTTTCAGGAACAGTGGAAGAGGGGGCTCACTGAATGGGGGAGACAATGGAATGAAGGGGAAAAGTAGACAACCAACAGCAGAAACATAGCATCGCAGAGATGAGGAAAGGAAGGTTGGCCATAATCACTAACATGGATGGCCTTGATACACCAATAAAAAGAAACACAGGCAGAGTGGATCAGGAGATAGAGTCCATCAAGATGCTCTAAATAAGAAATATAGTTAACCTGAAAGAGGGTTTATAGGCTGAAGGTCAAAGAGGAGAAAATAATGCTCTATGTGACAGGGAACCAGAAAAAAGTTGGGGTAGCTTGCCCATCAGCTACAGATCAGTTGGAAACACATAACAGTTTTATGCAATGGAGAAATACTCAGCTATAAGGAAGGAAAACCTTGAGCCTCTTGTATATCAAGCTCAGGGGTAAAAAGGTTCAGAACCATTTCTGTAAATAGATGATTGCTTCCCTAACCTAAAAATAAAGGAGTTAGTGGGATACAAACAATGTACCCTGGGAAAGTGAGAAGGGAGGAACTGTCTAAATAAGGAAGGCACAGGACATTGTTAATCTCGTATCATGATTTGAAACTCATATTGTTTTCATTGCTCTGCTTAGTTCGGTTATATTCTGTTCCCGTTTGTCTACTTGTACTAGGTTTGAGGGTATAGGCAGCTATTCCAAAGACAGCAGGGCATAGTATGGTAACCATTTTTAATTTCCTATTAACATAATCCAAAGCCTTGTAGTGCTTTCACTGTCTTGTTTTGACTGATTTTACTCAATCTTTCATGTTTGTTAGTATCAAATCTGAGAGTGTAGGCAACTACTCTGAAGACAATAACATTCACTATGATTCCCATTCTGGTTTGACTATTATCCTCTTTTGAAGTCCTATAATATCTCCAATTTTTTGTTGTTGTTGTTGTTCTGTACTGCTATGTTCAATTTTACTGTGCCTGATGATATAGGCAATTCTACTGAAGATAACAAAAGACAACATGCTAACCATTATAGATCATCTTGTATTGTGATTTTAAATCATGTACTATATCCATCCATTTGTTTTGAATGACCTCATTTTGTTTTTGTCTCATTTGGTTTTGTTCTTTTCAAAACAAAAAAAAAATCATAAAATAAATAAAATTCAAATAAAGACCAAGAAAAATCATTCAAAAGTATAGAAAAAAGGTAAAAACAAATTAGAATTAATCCAAAAAGCATTAAATTTATACTAATTCTAATATTACATCTTTTAAAAATGAAAAAATTTAAAATACTTATAATATAAATGAATATAGATATTACATACACAAAATATAATGATAGCCTACAGATACTTGTGTATGTAAAGAATTCACGTTGTCTTGCTCAAAAATTATACACTGAGAATTGAAAGTCTGAACTGAAATGAAAATTTTCTACCAAAACTACACATACAAAGCTAGGAAATTGGAAACTATCAACAAAGACAGATAAAGTGTTTAAGGAACCACTCCTGAAAATAATAGGCCCAAAAGAGAAAAATAGATTATGTCTATCATTTTAAGACTAACACCTCATATTATTTATTCTATTTCAGAATACTGCAAAATAGAAAAAAATTCACTTTTCGTAAATCCCATATGTTAAAATTAAAAATTTTTATTTCACAAAAGATTAACAAATCCGTAAAAATGAGAACAAATACAAAAGACAAATGAATATTGGAAAAATGTATTAAGTACATATTCTAAAAAGAGCTAATATATTTAATTTTATTATATGTAATATATTTATTAATAAAAAGAATATGCAAAAGCATAATACTAATAACCAACAACTAAATAGTTGAAAACATTACAAATTAATTTTTTTTATTTAAAAGGAAAAAGAGAAAAAACAAAACAAAACAAAACAGTGTAAGGTACAAGTAGTACAGAACTACAAAAAAACAAAGTAAGAAATCACCAGTTAATAGATTACACATTATCATCTTAGAGATAGTTGCTCAAGTCACAGGATCAAAGCATACAAAGTGGACATTCAAACAGTGAGACTGCAAACAGTTGTATTCAATGATCCAACCAAAAACATTAATATGGTCATCTATTTAAACACACTTGCAGTTGTATCCTTTAGAGCACTTTTTTTCCCTCTCTTTTTTACAACAAAATTTACACATTTTGGGTTTTATTAATTCGTAGTCTTTATTACATTTTTTTTGGAAGAGAATACAGTCAAATATGGCAAAACAAAGCTGTCAGTCAAAACCAAGGATTAACATAGCACCTGATGTAAAAACAGAGTACAAGGTTATCAACAATGGTTACCATAATGCCTCTTGCTTTCTTAAAAAGAATTGTCTATCTCATTAGGAATTATAAAGTTAAACAAAACAGTAGAAAACAAGACCAATAAAACCTAAACCTTGTAAACATTACAGGACTGTAAAAAAAGATAATAGTCAAACCAGAATGGGCATCATAGTGAATCTTATTGCCTTCAAAGTATTTGCTTATACCCTCAAATTTCATACTATCATACAGAACAGAGCAGAGTCTAATCAGTCAAAACAAGATAGTGGGAGTATTACAGGACTTCAAATCAAGTTAATAGGAAATCAAAAAAGTTACTATAATATATCCTGCTAATTTTTTTGATTTAATTAAAAAAATTTTAAAAATCATAAAAAAATTAAATAAATTTTTTTAATGAATAAGGGAGAGATTGAGATAAAAGAGGACATAACAACATAACAATGCAGGTCAAAGCATGACAGTTTCAGCAACCTAGTGCTTCACCACCAAATAACCTGACTTAATAGTAGTTACCATAGCAATCTATGAAAATGTAGGTTAACTATATCGTAAGATATTACTTTTCTCACTTTGAGTGTGCAAAAACAAAAGCATTTAATAAAAATAATATTTTGACCAGGATATAAATTGGCTTGCAAATAAGTTAAGCCATATCTATTAATATTATAAATTTACATACCTTTGACTTAATAATTCTTGTACATTTAAACTGCATATATGCACAATAGTTATGTCAACATCTATTTCAGAATTTTTGTAGTAGCAAAATCTGAAAAGTTTATAACTATGTTAAAGCATGCATAGTCACAAAATTGTGTATTTTATATTCATTAAATGTAATGAGTCATATTTGTATTTACCAATATTAACTAACTTCCAAAATATATTAGCAAAGAAAAAGCAAGATGCAAAATGGCATGCACAGAAAGTTATAATTTGGGCCAAAAACAGTCAACATACATACATATATTAATTTGTACTGAATATTTATGGGGAAACCCATAACTAACTGGAAAGAGAATTATCACTTAGATACTACATTGTGTTGAGTATTGAGTATATGTTGCTTTTAACATATGTACAAATTATGTATTTACAGACATAGAGCAAGACGAATGAAGGAAGGAAACAAAGAAGGAAGGAAGGAAGGAAGGAAGGAAGGAAGGAAGGAAGGACTTGGCATCTGAACAGGGGCATTCTAATTAGGCCTAAGAGGGATGATCCACCTGTGTGGAAAGAGAAGGATGTGAGACCGCCAGAGGACTCTTTGGGATGAAGAGCCAGTGTAAGGTAAAGTACTTAGTGCCCAAACAGGGGCATGAACCCTGGATCCTCAGATTCGGGACCTGGCTAAGATCCCCAACTTCCTGTAAAAGGGGTATGGCGAAGGATAAAATTTAAAAAAAAAAAAAAAAAAAAAACAGATGGGCTGGGGATTTAGCTCAGTAGCATAGTGCAGTTGTGAGTTTGATCACCGGTACTACATCCCCTGCTGAAAAAAGAAAAAAACAGAGACAAATTTAGTAACCCATGATGGGGAGCTGGGAGGCCAGTGCCTCAGGATTGCCAAAGACCAAGATACTCCAAACCAGTCACTATTTTTTGGGTGTGTACAATGCCATGCGTTTGTACAATGATAGAACGGCTAGCAGAAGATTCCAGGTGGACAGAAGATTCAGAGGGCAGGACACTGCAAGCAATGGATAATCTTAGGATGACTCAAGAGGGTGGATATGATCTTATGCTAAGAAGGATCCTACTCTGGAGTGTTCTTTATCATTTTAGTAGTTTTAGTTTAATCTTAGTGCATGGGAGAGGATGACTCATCCCAAGAGTTAATGGGAAGTCTCAAAAGGGTGATATCATAATCCCAAGTCTCCACTTATCTCTTAGAGAAGTTTGCAAAATTAGCCATTGTGAAGTTGTGATCTCCCATATCCAAGAAAAGTCATGGAGGAGTTGGCAGAGAAAGAGAAACTACAGAACAAGCGAGGAAAAGGTTTCAAAAAGAAAATGCATCCCTTCTACAGAATATAACTTAATGCTATTAAGGAGACTAAATGTGTGCTCTATGAAGAATGATTATAACCCAGAGCAGTTTTTATCCTACTTAAGTATTAGAGTATTATGTGTGTTTAGATGTTTAGATGTAAATTTCAAATGGTAAAATGGTCTGTATCCCTTATTATGACAATTATTAGCTTTTTCTTCTAGATTGCTAACAAAAATTCCTACAAAAACCTAAAATTTAATCTCATAATTCAAAGGGTAAGTAAAGAATGCTTGGCATATCATAAGAAATCAATAAGTAGTTTGAATACGTATAGAATAAACAATTATCAGGTTCAACATAAAGTACACTAATATTTTAATAATTGTCATATACTCTACAATCATAAGTTAAATCAAGCAGCTATTACTTTGAGAAAGTCAACTATGACGGAGTTCCATTGATTCCTTTGTAATGCTTCTCTTTAATCATATTTACCAGTTGTGCTTTAAGGAATGAGACTAGAGATCAGGAAGATAGAGGGTAAGGAGTTGTTAGTGCTTTGTTGTTTGTGGTACATCTTACCATACCACATACGTACAATAAGAAAAAGAAAAAAAGAGAGAGAGAGAGAAGAAAGAATGAAAGAAGAAAAGAAAGAAAGAAAGAAAGAAAGAAAAAAGAAAGAAAGAAGAGATATAATGAACATTTTCTAATTACTATATATATGTTTTTCTTTTTGTGGGGGGGGCAGTTACGGGGATTGAACTCATAATATTATGCATGTCAGGTAAGTGCTTATGCTGCTAAACTAATCTAAATACTATATTAAAAGTTACTTATAAATGACATGAACTGTACCAAGGCCTTCTTGAACCGACGTTGCAGAGGCCTCTGAGTGTTTTGATATCTGAAGAAGAGAAAATGAATTCTGGAGAAATAATACTTCAGCAGTCATTGGGTGAGTAGGGCACCATAAGGCTCTCTTTCCAAGCCAAAATCTTATAACTGAAAAAACATTTTTAAATCTTTTGGCTTAAGATGTGTGGGGTCTTACTATTCCCAAATTCCTCCAAGGCATCTCTTCTACCTGTATGTTTCTAGTGTGAAGTAATTGGCTTTTTAATGGTGCTAATCTCTTTAGCAACTGAGCCTTCCTTGGTAGTTCTTTAAATCTGCTTCTATTCTGTTTTGCTGGCCAAAATGTAAGTTTTCCAAGTCCTTCTCTCTGTTCCTTTTTGCTTTTGATTCACTGGTAAACTTGGCTAAATGGAGCCAATAAAACCCATAATATTTCCTCAATGTTGTGTTGCCTCAGAATTTCCTCCACTAGCTAGACTAGTCCATGTACTTTACACTCAGCCTCCCAGAAAGCCTCACTGTGTGGAGGAAACACAGCTAAGTTCATGGTGTCCTCGAGGTGCATTTCCCAGTAGAGTCCTCATTTCTGTTTGAAATTTTATCATCCTAGTGTCATGTCCAGCAGTGAGCCCTGCTGTGGTACACAGCTACCCAAACTTGTACCCACAGCACCAATAATGAATTAAAGAGATGGGTTTAAGAAAGGAAGACACTTTGTAAGGTGGAAAAGGCAGAACACAGAAAGATGCCCCAAAGACAAATTCCCATAGGCCTTTGCCCTTGTCTGCATTTTATCAGGTGATGAGGACTGTTCTTCCTAGGTGGGTGTCTGAAACTTGTCACAATCTGATTGGCTTTCTGGGATATCTTTGGATGAATCCCAGGCCATGAGACCCTAAGCTGGGTGCCATTACCTATGTGCACACACAGCTTGGGTAGGCTTTGACTTTTTCCTGCGTGTTTGTCCTTGTGAGGGCCTTACCTCTGAGATTTGTAGGTGTGCTAGGAGGAGTCCCCTAGAAAGGCAATTTAAGGTTAGTGATTAAGGGGATGCATGTTACCAAGTGCAGAAATACAGTAATCCCTAGAATGGGAATCCATATATATTTTTATATAATAAATTAGCATTTTCCTTTAAATTGAAATTATGTACTTCCTCACACCCACCCCACTTGCCACTTTTGTGTCCTTTGCCTTGTACCGTAGACAGGGGAGGTGTGGTTATCCTGGTTTGGTGTTTCTGGCTTCCTCAGTGCTCTGCCTGCCAGCACTTCCTCTGACCCTTTGATGAAGTTCCCTCTGCCATCTGGTGGCTTTTTTATCTGGTTTTTCTTCCTTCTCTCTCTTTGTTCTTTAATTGCTTCCTCTAGTAAAATTTTAATTATTCTTAGTCAGAATGAGCCAAGAGGAGGCCCTTGTTCTTTTTTCCTTCCGCCTACAATCCCTACACCCAATAATAGCTTTTACTGTTAGCTTTCTTGTAAGCACTCTATTGCCCTGAATCCTCACTAGAATACCTTTTAAATTCCACACACAGCATTCAAAGATTTCTCTAATGCTTTTCCATGCTTTTCTGAAATCATCCCACAAACCAGTTCTAAAGCTTTTTGAACTGTATTGTCTCCTGTAGTCATATTAATGATCACACTTCTAGGAATCAATCTTATTTTAACCAAAGTATTTTGGGACAAAATATTTCAGATAAATCATCTTAGCATTCATTTTGCCACTGAGACAAAATATTTCAGATAAATAATCTAGGACAAAATATTTCACATAAATCATCTTAACATTTATTTTGCCTCACTGGATCAGAGGATTCATCCCATCACTGTTTGGCTCCATTGCCCCTGAGCTGCAAGGAAAAATACCATGACAGGGATCAGATAATGTAGAAAAGCTGCTTATCTCGTGGTGACCATTAAGCAAAAAGGGTGAGGAGAGGTCAGAGGCCCTGTGCTTCCTTCAAGGACGTGTCCTTAATGACCTAACTTCCTTCCACTAGACTCTAGCTTCTAAACGTTCCACCACCTCTCAATATTGCCCTAAGCTGGAAACCAAAGGTTCGCCACACTGCCTTTGCTAAATGCTCAGTTCCCAAACAAAGTGCCCCTACTGTAAGATAGACAAATGCTATATTAAAAGACATTTCTCCATTCCTGAATTTTCAAAGCAGAACAAAAACATCTAGGTATTTAAGGCTTCTGGTAAGTTTTCTTTATAGTCAATTATAAAGATGGCTTGAAAATTTAAAGAAGCTAACCTAAGCTGACTTTTGATAAGATTAATGTCTTAGTATGGCAAAAAATATGCAACTGTGTATTCATGTGAAATAAAGTGAGATAAATGTCTTCAGTGCTATTCTTAGACACCTGCTTGAACTGAATGAAAATACGTTCTATTCTTAGAAACTGATACCATTCTTGAATTACTCACTTAAATATTTAGAACTTTTCTATTTCTTCTATGTACATTGTAGATAATTTTAATAAATCATATGTTTATTAATTTTTTAAAAGTTTGATTCTGTAGTCAAGATACCTTACCACTGACTATTTTAGGTAGCTGTGTGTATTAGGCATTAGTATTTTGCTGGACAAAATATTCAACGCCTGCAATTTAGAGGAGGAGAAGTTTATTTGACATACAGTTTCTGTGGAGTCAGTCTATGGTGGCAGGCTCCAAGGCAGGAAATCATGGCAGAGAGCATGGTGGACTGAAGATGTTTGGTTAATGGCAGCTAAGAAGCAGACATACAAAAAACAGGAAATAGCGCCAGATAAAAAGGAACAAGAGACCAGATAAAGTACCAGGGTTACACTTCCATGATCCAATCAGAAGTGTGCTTTACTAATCTCCTAGGCAGCTCCCAAGCCAGTGAAGCTGACAATTAAGTTTAGCCACCCACAATATGCACACAAATATTTAGTATGGAAAAAAATTGAAATATGTTATGTACATATATCAGCTCCCCACAAAGCATCTAATCATTATGTATTAGAAACATATACTAATAAATATTAAAACATTGCAAGAAAAAAGAAAATGTTTCATTTATATTCTTCCATTTTATAACTGATTTTACGTTTATATAACTAATAGTTGTGTGTATACCATAGATTAGAGGGTCAAACAAGGCCATGGTCCATTTGTGGTTTCCTCAGCAAAGTGGCCTTTGCAAATTAACCCAATAGCTGATTGGCTTTCTGGTTTTAGAATTCACTTCAGATTTGCAAAGTGTTAGTGGAGATCATGAGCACAGCCTATTGGAAGCACTTGTTGTAAGTGAAGCTTTCTCAGAGGGAAAAATGACTTTGGCCACGCTTACAAATGAAGTTTTGATTATTTAAGTGTGAATGAACCAGAAACATACGTATTATATTTCCCTTGAAATATATGAGGATTTAAAAATTAAGGGGAAAATGGCTTGGCTAAATGTGCCAGGAGGCTTTGCCAAACCCCAAACATTTTGAAAACATAGTCCGGATATTTGCCCAATTCTAACTGCCACCAGTTTTGCCTATCCCTGATTTTTATAGTTTGATATTTAGTTGTAGAATCTAGTGCAAAAGAACTGAGAATCTTGAAAGTAAGTTACTATCTAATAACCATTTACTCAGCACATTGTTTTCTATAATTAGCTGTCTAATACACTTCATCTTGTTTCATTTTTTTCCCCAAATAGCTTTTGATTTAATAAAGGTTAAACTTAATCTGTGCCAAATTTCATTATTTCTTTCCCCTTGACTATTCATTTTTATCTCTTTAAATGATCATTTAGAATCATCTTATGCAAATCTTGTATAGAATTAATTTCTTGATTGTTGTACATATATTGAGCAATCGTTTCATCCTTAAAGTCACTCATTAGAGTCCTGACTTACAAGGTGGAATTAACACTAACTACTGTTACTTTTCTTCTTTTTTTGTTTAACAAATCATAACTGCTTACACTTAGGGGGCACACACTTTGATATATGTATAAAACATGATATTATCAAATCAAGCGAAGTTACGTAATGGTTGCTTCACTTGCCTATCAATTTTATACTTGTATAATCAGATACATGAAAGTTATTGTTTTCATTATTTTGAGATACACACTATATTATGGTTGATTATAGTTATCCTTCTCTGAACTAGCCTCAAAACCTATTTCTCCTGTGTGTCTAAAATTTTGATCAAGAACTCTTTGATCAAAAACTCATTCCTTGTCTCCCCAACACATATCCAGCCTCTGGTAACAATCATTGTACTTTTTACGTCTATAAATTCAATTTTTTTATATTCTACATATGATGTATTCACTAATTTTAAAGAGAATATATTAGATACAGGACACATCAATTTATAGGAGTGTCTTACAATATACATGCAAAAATGTAAAATGCAGAAGAGTACAAGAGATCTAGCTGCATGTAAGAAACCCGAAGAATCTAGCTGAGGGCCTGGATGGCATAGTAATGTCCCACACAAGTCCAGTTGAAGGCCTAGACCCCCATGGTAAAGTTTCATTTAAGTTGTATCAAGGATCTGCACGAGGAAGACCCAGTGATGAAAACTAGGAAGTCTGGACTGGCGGGGTAAAGGTTCTATGCCAGAAGGCTGAGGGATCTTCACTGGAGCCAGGAAGCAATGCTCAAGGCAAAGATCAGAGCTCCCTCAGCTTCTCCTGGGAAATCAGTAACACAGTCTTCCCTCCTATTCTCCTTTATGCCATTCCAGCAACAATCCTCAGGTGTGTCTTCCGTCTGCATAATCACACTGACTCAATTCAGCTGGGCATTCCCGCTCACGTTCACCATTAATTAACCCATCACAGCATGTAAGTGATATTATTCTCCTGGCTTATTTCACTTAGCATAAAGTTCTCAAGATGGATCTTGAGAATTATGAGTTCTTCCTACTTTTGAATGTTCAATACTGTCCTACTACGTATCTCTACTATAATTTCTTTATTCATTCATCCAGTGAAGAGAGGTAGGTTTTATGTCCTAGCTATTGTGGGTAATGCTGCTATGAGTATAGGAATGTCAATATCTCCCTGATACATCCAACACATTCCGAGTAATAGATTTTTTATTCCAATCTGAGTTCATATGCACCTCAGCCACTCACTATTCGACCTTGAACAAGTAACTTCATCTCTCTGTACCTTAGTTTTCTTATGTTTAAAATGAGAAAAAGTATGTAAGATCACCTCCATATATAATATATTTAAGGTCTTGAGTTATAACCAAGTGCATAGTAACTATTCAGTGAATAGTAACTATTATTACATAGTACAAATGTTCTGGTTATCAAAGACAAGGCATATAAATAAGGTTGCTTTCCCAGTTTCTTCTGGAATTAAAAGAACTAAATATCTAGTAAAAGTACTTGGCTTCACTGCTTACCTATTTTCCCCTAGATTCTTGAGATCCTTCTCTCATCTTTGTAGTTCTATTTTGAACTGCTCTTGCATTCCACCAATGGAGAAAGTGCCATGGTCACTAGTTCTATCAGTGATTAGGACCCTGTGCCTCTCATCTGTTCCTGTTGCAGTAGTTCCATTATTGGTCCCTGATTATGCTCTAACTAGGGGAGGTGATACTAGGATAACACCTCCTCGAACTCCTGCCACAACAAAAATCAGAGATTGTATTATTTATAAAAGATAGAATTTGAATTTCGCATAGTCTAATGACTGGGAAATCTGAGATCAGGATAGCAACAGGTTTGAACTTTCTTCAAGAGTAAAGGAAAGGAAAGGTGACAGAAGGAAGGAGAGATGGACGAGGGAGCAAAGGAGAGAGGGGTGGGTGAGGGGGAGAGAGAGAGAGTCAAATGCAGATGAGCAAGAAAAGCATAAGCTAGATCCTTGAAGCCCTTTTGAAGATGCTAATCAATTCATGAAGGCAAAACCATCAAAGAGGAGTAATTTCACCCCAAATTCTGCCTCTAATCTGTTAATCTAAAGATTAAATTTCAATATAAGTTTTGGAGGAGACACTCCTGGACTGCAGTAAATCCCCATCCCAATACTTGACATCATCAGTAAATGCCTCAATACAAGAAAGATGTAATGTCCTCTTGAAGAGATAGATTTTTCCTAGGACAGGCTCAAAACTGATCTTTTGTCATTTCTTTTTTTTTTTCATTATATGTGTATTGGAGGTACACTAAATTCTCTGATTTGCTGTAGAAACAAGTTTTTTAAAATATATGTTTGCAATTCAGAATTCTGTGTTCCAGCTGAGGACGCAAGGCATCCATCAGGCCAAATGGTAGAGAGCAGATTGCATTGGTTTCAAGTATGAACAGGAGAACAGGCAATGGTGCTGTAGAGACAGAGACGGAAGCCACAGACTCTGCAAATTGAAGGGGTCTGGGAGAAGCTTTGTGGAAAAGATGGACTTAACAGTTAAATCTGTGGATGGCAGTCAGTTACTGTATAGATCAAACAAGAAGACAAGGACCTTCTGAGATTCCAGGAAAAACACAAACAGAGACTCAAGGAATTTATGCGGACAACATGGAGATGCTGCTGGCTAGAGACAGCGTGGTAAGCAAGTGCGGAATTATATTCATGAGGACAGTGCATATATGGAATACACACAAAATAAATCATTCTTGAAATATACACAGTCCTAAGTGAAACTACAGGCTGGGGTTAAATGGATAGGAATACTCAAGGTAAACTCTGACATTGGAAAAGTGTCCAGACTTGTAGTTCCAGTTCTCTTGGTAAGATACAATGACTTGCAGATCTGAATTTAAAGCCATTTTGTTTTTAAAAATTAAATAATTAATGAACTGACTACATAGAATGCAAAAACTCTGAGGGTGTGGCTTTCTGCCAACCTAGCTGCCTCCCTAGTTTGGGTAAGTAAGGGTATTTGCTCCTCCCCATCCTCTCCTGTCCTCTCCTCTCCTCTGCTCTCCTTCCCCTGCCCCTCCATTACCCACCCTTTCCCTTCCTCCTCTCCTTTTTTTCTATCACCTTTCCTTCCTCCTTTTCTTCTTTTTGTTTTCCTTCTTCCTTTTCTTCTCTTTGTTTTCCTTCATCCTCTTAATTCCTTTTAGGCTCTGATATTCTTCTTCATTTTTAGTCTTTTTTTTTTTTTTTGTCTTTTTCCTTTTTACCGGTACCATGGATCGAACTCATGACTGCCTGCTTGGAGGCAGGCGCTTATGCCGCTGAGCTAAACCTCCAGCCCCAGGTTTACTTTTACAAACAAAACATAAGCAGAACTATAATGCATATCACAAACTATGCATCTAAGACTATCTATGATCATATTTTAAATCCTATTACATTAGATAATTTGACATGTAATTTGTCCCTTATCCTTCAATTTTCAGTGCTCATTGCTGTGAAAAGGAAGGATGGAGATGGGGCATACAGCATCCATAGTTTTATACCATCATTTAGGGACCCTTCCACACACAGGAAAGAAGGAAGGAAGGAAGGAAGGAAGGAAGGAAGGAAGGAAGGAAGGAAGGAAGGAAGGGAGGAAGGAAGGGAGAAAAGAAGGAAGAAAGAAAGAAAGAAAGAAAGAAAGAAAGAAAGAAAGAAAGAAAGAAAGAAAAAAAGAAAGAAAGAAAGAAAGAAGAGAAGAGAAGAGAAGAGAAGAGAAGAGAAGAGAAGAGAAGAGAAGAGAAGAGAAGAGAAGAGAAGAGAAGAGAAGGAAAGGAGAGGGAGAGAGAGACAGGAAAGAGAGAAAGGGAGACCAAAAGTGGAGGGGGTGGGAGGAAGGGCAGGGCAGAGCAGGGAAAGGAAGACATGAAACTCATGCTTGAAGTAGAAAGAGACCAGAAAGAAATATAATTATGTCATTTGCCCTTTGGCAGTAATTATCACAAAGGTAAATAAATCAGAAACAGAGGTGGGGATGGTTATCATGATCTACTGTAGGATTGCTAAACTTCTCTGTTTAAGGATTGTCTCCATTTAAAGTATGATTTTGTATCTTTGTTAATCCCAGTATTTTCCAAGATAAGATAGAACAGAAAGAACATGAATAAATATTTAATTTCTTTTTCTATGAATAATGACATTTCAGCACAAGCCACTAATCAAATATTTGTCTGTTTGAGCTTAGAATATACATACTTTCTGGTAGAATTAGAAATACTCAAGCATCTTAATTTGAGAGCTCTGAGTTCTTGATCACTGATCCCAACTCTAACATTTTCCTCTGCTTCCAGAGCTATGGATGCTATATGCTAACAAAACTCCAAATGACCACCTGTCATGCCAAATTTCCCATATCCTCTGAGTCCGGACCTTCAAATACTTCTTATTCCCAGAGGGTACTGAGATTCTCCCAACTCATCACTGCCCTTTCACCACTGGTTTCTGGTATGACTTACACAACTTGTGAAAATGCGTCTTTATTTAATTGATCCTTAAAGTTTTGACAAGTTACATTACTTGATAAAAATATAATGAATTTCCTCTCATCAGGACAAAATTACTGTCTGGAGTTTCATAAAAGTAAAGTAGAAAGACATCAGGTTGAATACAGGGAAGGAGCAAGTAATAGAGGCGGCTAACCCACGCCGAACACTGTCAACATTTCTAGGGAAAAAAATCTACTCTTACTACTTAAGGTGTGATGTTTATCAGTTGATTCATATATATGCCTTTTAAGACTTCTGAGCAAATACAACCTTAAGAACTTTTAACAGAGAATGTTACAAAAATTTACAGAGGTCCAATGAGAGTTGTGTCACTCATGAGATAAATGCTAAACTTTGTAAATTCATTTTGGTCCCTACTATTCCTTTTGCTAGAAATGCTTTTCCATGTGGTGAAACTTTATTATATAATCACATGATCTACTTCTGCACCTTGGACACCATGCCTATGAAGAATTGAATACATTTCTTTGTTCCCATAAAATCAACTGCTTTCTTCTGTTTATATATTAAAAATTAGAATCATGATAGTTCAAATATGGCTTACTCTTAATTTCCATTTTTCATAGTTGGTGGATCATTTGTTCTGAACTCTCTCCAGTTTATGCTACTTACATAAAATCAGAGAGTCATTATGGAGTCACCAATGTTTCTAGGTAGACTTGGAAGTTCTAGAGTCAGAAACAGTGATTACTGTCTTTGGATTGGTATAGGATTACATAGAGTATAATCATCTTTAGTCCGAGATTAAACATTTATCATGGAAACAGTGAATTCAGTGGAGGTTCTCACATGTATTTTCTCATGCAATCAATCAATCAATCAGTCAGTCAACCCATCAGCTAACAGTCACTGAATACATACATAGTAGCCATTGTACAAAGAACAATAAAAAGTTATAATAATTATTTTTAAATTGTCTAAGTACATGATATATAAGGTTAGAAGTCCTTCCATTAAAATACTTGATAAATCTAGGCCTATATATAGAAAACTTGAAATTATTAAACAGAAATGAAATATCTACAATGAAAAGTAGTATTTTGAAGATTTATTTAGGATGAAAGAGAACATCGATCTTCCAGTTTTACAAAGGTTCCATTCATCAGCAGGATATTTTCTAAGAACTTTCTAGTCAAGTTTATTTCTGCTGATAAAATGGAAGAACTGAAGCCAGCATGATGGTGTATGCTTGTAATACCAGTGTTCTGATACCACAAAGAAAGAGAAGGAAAGAAAGAAAAAAAGAAAAAAAGAACTGAAGTCATGACTTTAATTTTTTTTTGTAAAATGCTTAACTAGGTTGAACCCTGCTATATAAGTTTTATTTGTTTTATCATTACTTTTTAATTAAGGTAGTTAGAAAATGGAGTTATTGGGATTTAATTAATTAGATCTAAAACACGAGGGAATCTAAATTGTTGACTTCATGTCTTGTTCTTTTTCTAACTTTGTACGAGTGCTTATATGTGAAACAGCAAGAGCAGGTTTGGGAGTACCACATGTCACCTTACCTTGATTACAGTGATAGTTCCACAAGTAATACCTGTGTCAACACTTGTCAAATTGTATAGTTTAAAGCTTGTTGCATGTTAAAAGCTGGTAGAGACTTTCTTTTTAATTGTATTTATTTATGTTATTGATATATATTTCAGATACATAGTAATGATACTCATCTCAGAATAGTAGACATACACACACATGGGAGTTTGATAATTTTTGCCCTCCCACACTTCTTTTTCTTCCTTCTCCAGATTCCCTCCTGCATCTCCAAATGGTCTTCCTCTTTACTTCCTGTTATCTCTCTCTTATTTTACTTTTCAATTATTTGTATCCTGAGTCTCTTACATTTGAGAAATCAGTCTCATGAAAGTAAACTTTCCATATTTTTTGAAGAAGTCACCCTGAATATCTTTTAAACTTAATGGCTTATTAAGTTACTTACTTGCTATCATGTTTTCAGAAAAGTTATCTTTTGACCTATTAAAAAGAAAACAAGGAAACTCAGAACTCTCCAGCACTACAGGAGAGCAGTCACCCTGCTAAATGAGAGGACCCCTGCCCAATGTCTGCGGCCCATCGCTGAGCACTGAAGGTGGCTTGTGCTTATTAAGAAGGCACAACCGCTCTCACTCTGAAATTTTCTACTATGTGGTCCAGGTCTAATCCTTGTAGTACTTGGGGCACCTTCACCCTGTTCAAGTCATTTCTCTGAAAGCCCTGTCAAAACTAAAACTGAGAAATAACATGTTTAACATTAGACTTATTCTAAAGTCTAATCTTTATCTCTTTGGGAGCATTGACTTTCATTTATTATCAGAGATGTCATTGATACTATCAACATTAAATGTTAAATAGGTTAGTCAATAAAAATCGTATAATGCTGTGACTATAAGTAAATAATATCTTGGGATATTTTTTCATGCATTGGTATTCTCACTTAAAATACTCGTAAATCCTAATGCAGTATATTTTCAAACAATTATTACACGATCTTAACATATGCACTTATGGTTAGTGAATGCCTTGAAATAGTTTAAATTGTTTGCTTCTCTATTGTGACATGCTCTGTATGCTTTGGGCATGGATTATCTTAATAGGCTCATCTCCTGCCTTTCTCTAACACAATCCTAGGTTCATTCTATGATGAAGTGTGCTGAATTGCAAATTTATATAGACTTTTCCATTACTGTCTTAAACTATTAAGTACAGTTGGGAAAAGCATGTTTCAAGAACCAAATTTGAATATTAACTGAAATAATTGAAAACAAGTTCAATGTCTAGTGGCTCTATATAAACATGTCAGTTACATAGTTTTTACTGTACCTCCCTAGTTTTTGTATTTGTGTTACATTTTAAACTTCCTTAGCTACCTTAGTAGACTATACACTTATAACATACAGAAATGGACTACACTTTATTCTCCCATCTCCTTGGCAACTGCTATGGATTTTATCTAGATATCCTCCAAAGTCCTCAAAGTTGAAATTTTTAGGAGGTGGTTGGATCTTGGGTGCATGATATTGGATTAAGGGTGTGAAAACTAGATTTGGCACTGATTGGCTTAGCATAGTTCTGGATGATGAGAAGGCCCACCCTGGGTATGGGTAGCACCAATCAACAGGCTTGTAGTCTGAATGGAATAAAAAGGGAAAGGATGGCTAGTTACTAGCTGCCTCCTAACTACCTTGCTATGGACTGTTTCTCCTCTGTCATTCCTCTCTGCCATAATGCTCTGTCTTGGAGCCAGCTGACTGGATTGAAATCTCTACAAGCCATGAGCTGAGGTAAATACCTTCAACTTGCAAGTGTCAGGTATTTTGTCTAAGGAATAAAAAAGTAACTACAAGGCACTTAAAAAATATTATCTAGATTGAATTGACTTGCAATTATGCAAGCATTTAGAGTTTGTCAGTTATTTATGGGACATATCTTGAAGTATATAAGATATCAAATCATCCTCTTTATTCTTTCCATGCTTTTTTTGTTATGAGAAAAAATATCTGACAAGGCTAAGGAGAGTTTGCAAATTAGGGAAGAACTTCCATCACTTTACAATTGAGTTCCTTCAGGGAGGAAAATCAACTTGAAAATAGATCATATTTTAGGTAGTGTCTTAGTTACATTTCAAGTGATATCAACTTTCAATTTGGATCCCATTAAAACAAAGTATAATGGTATTTTGAAAGGGTTTTATTCTTTGAATTTTGAAATTTGAAAAAGACTCATTCTAACTTTGAATTTTGAAAAAAAGTATGCAATATTAATATTAAATAAATATAGTTATTTTTGAAAAAGCTGGTAAGTTCTGAGAATTTTCAGAAAATATCTATATTTCTTCAATTTTCTTCAAGGAAGCAAATGTAATGAACTTTTTTTGATATCCTAGTATTTCTAAATATATCCTAAAGATATATTTAGATATATCTAAAGATATCCTAATACTTCAAATTTCACCCAATAATCACCATAATATCTCCCTATCTTTTCATATGTGTGTGTGTATTTATATCTATATCTAGAGATACAGATGCACTTTTAGTTTTACTTTTCACTGTAATTCAATTTACTATCTAGTGGAGGAAATAGAAATTTAACTATCAAGTAAATATAGTATCAGTAAATTGTACTATGAGCAAACAAGTAAATCTAAAGATAGAAACTAGGCAGCAGGGATTTTAGAAAGCATAGCCAGAGAAAGTCTCTTTAATCAGCTGCTACTTAAATTTAGTATTGAATGATGAAAAATTACTCGTTAAAAAGTCTTCAGAACAAAACAGTAAGCAGAAGATAATAGATCAGAACCAAGGACAAAGCTCTGAAACGACTTTTGGACTATTGTTCATATACTATTAATTGGCAGATCTACCCAAGAATTGCTACTTTTTCTTCAAAAGCAAAGACTCCAGAAGCAGCTAACATTTCTTAAGGAATACCTATGGGTCAGGCACTGTTTGACTTCTTTATTAACTTTCTCAATCATTTCAGCTTTATGAAGTCTTTTCCTCACTATAGAAGAGAAAACTGAGCATCTCAGTCATTTTCTCAGCACTTGCACAATACCTGGCACCGACAATTTAAAGAAAAGAGCACCTGGGATATAGCTCAGTGGTACAGCACTTGCCAGTCAAGTGCAGGGTCCTGAGTTTGTTTCCTGGTTAAAAAAAAAGAAAGAAAGAAAGAAAGAAAGAAAGAAAGAAAGAAAGAAAGAAAGAAAGAAAGAAAGAAAAAGAAAAAGAAAAAACAATAAAGAAGGACATGATTACTTTGGCTCACACTTTCAGTCCATGGCTGCAGGCTCCAAAGCAGAGAGAGCATGGTGGAAAGACTTACAGAGAGGAAGCAGAAAAGAAAGGAGCCAGAAAGGAAAATATGTGCCCAATGACCCACCTGCTCCAAGTAAGCCCACCCTCTTACACCACACTCAGCACTAGGGCCCCCGTGTCTAATCACCTTCCAAAAGTCTGGCTCTGAGTATATGAGAGTTTGGGGGGTCATTTCTGGTATGAACCATTACATGGAAACATAAGAGTTATTTCCCAAAGTCTCAAAGTCAGGTTCAAAAAAGGATTTTTGGCCCTGAATCTATACAATTGTGCTATTCTATCTGCTTTACGTTCTGGAACTTTTAGGAAGTTAGCATGAAAATACAATAACAGGCTTACTTGGAGAGTAATAAGATGAAGCATAAGAAGATGCAATGAATCATAATCCCTTAAAAGCCTCTCTCTTCTGCATCCTTTCCTTGTCCCACCACAAAAGGCTCCATAAAAATGTCCTTGGTATATTTGCTATGCAAAAACTCAGACTGCAAAGACAAGAGTATTGTCTACAATCTGTGGAAAAATCTCTTGTATTCCTTGGAAAGACTGTGCCAACATGGAGACCAATGCCAAATGAGAAAAGGAGGGTGGAATAATTAAAACAAGATCCATTCAGTGCCTGAGCAAGAAAGGCCTCAGCTCCATGTTTAAGCTTAGAAACAGAGCAACTCATTTAGGCACTGAAACACTTTTCCAATCACTGTTTCAATAAAGTGCATAGCTCCTCAAAGAACACAAAGAGCAAATGGAACTTTAGTGAACAGAGGCCAGTTTTCCATTCAGTCTAGTGTAGACTAGGGGGGTTATATTGAAATCAGGTGAACCACAGACATATCTGCAGTGGGAAGTTGAAAGTTCTTTGTTTTTAACTCCTAAAAAAATTGAATAGACTAATATGCAAAAATGTGTTATATATGGGTCAAAGAAAATGAAAGCTTTTTTATTTGTTTTCAGAATTCTCTTTAAAACAAATACTGCTTCCCTATCTTTTGAAAAATTATTGTACGCAAGCAGTCACTGAGACCTCTTCTCCAGAAGCAGTCAAATTGCCAGCCGTGGTTAATAGAAATCTTATTTGTTCTGGAAAGAAAAAAAAAAGGCAACTTTTGAACAAAATTCTGAAAAGAAACAGATCTGAGGAATCTAGTGAAATTGAAACATTTAATCCAAGGAAGATAATAATGACTGAATGGAAAATAATCTTCAAGCCTCCATATTTTAATTTCAAACATTGGAAACTCTTTTATGGTCTAGAATTGCTGCCATCACAGTGGATAATTTTGTTTGATTGGCAGTAGTTCTTTTGGAGATATTTCTTTTAACCTCAGGTTAACTGATCTCAGGAAAAAAAAGGAATAAAAGAAAGAAAAAAGAGGAAAATTAGAAAATTAGCTGGATTAGTTGGGAAACTGATTTAAAGATTACTATAAATGAAAATCTGTCAAATAATACTGGGTTCTTGCTTTAAGGGGAAGAGTGATCACAGAGAGAAAAATCTATATTTTGGACAGTTTCCCTCTAAACTTAACAGCTGAACTTGGTTCCAGTGGGTCTCCTCCAAGTGGTGATGTGACATTACTAATGAACACACTGGTTGCATTTTAGGGGAAATGTCAGTTAGGTATTTGTCCACTCATAGTCCATACCCAAAAGTGCCATATTTTTTTCCCATTTGGCAAACACAAGTGAAATAAAAATACAGATTAGAACTAGAAAGACATCCTTTTCTCCTCATTACTCATACTGAGCAAGGTGTTTATTGTTTTCCTAATTTAATAGTTTCTTCTTCCAACTTAGTAAAATATCTTGTTACACACTTTTTAGAAAATGTTAGTTGTTCTCAAAAGCCCTATCAGTCCTCCATGAAAAGTTATTAATATCTTCCTTCCTGCCTGTCTCTCTCCCTCCCTTTCTTTCTGTCCTCCTTCTAGCTCTTTTCTCTTATTTTCTCTTTCACCCTCTTCCCCCCCCTTTTTCTTTTCCATGTGAAAACTTTAAGTGTAAGTGTACTGAAAAGCGTACCTTCTTCCTCCATTTCATTAATAGCTTATAACATGGATTAATAGCAATAAAGATACTTGTGTACTTTCTTTATGTCTTAGTTACTTTTTACTCATCACTGAGACAAAATACCTGAAGCCAAAGTTGGGAAAGGAAAGGTTTATTTCTTACAGTTTTTGGAGGTTTCAGTCTATACTCAATTGGTTCCAAGGCAGGGTGGCATGGCGGGGCTGCAGTTTATCGCAGCTGAAAACAACAAGGCAGAAACCACTTGGCAAGAGAGAGACACACCTTCTTTCTGCCATTATACTGTAAGCTGTCTCCACCCTTATGTGGGTGTAGCACTGACACCATCAGTCCAAACTCTAGACAATGAACTAATCACAAATGAATAATGCAAATGCGTGAGGCCTGAGGGCCACAGACATAAGCCATGACACTTTACATTGTTCCCAAATCATTTGCTCTATCAGTGTTTGTTTGAAAATCCATCAACATAAAACTCAAGATCTTTAAGTCAAACTGAAAATTCAACTCCTTTGTTTTAGTACCTATGAACAACAACCAGTAAACAAATTCTATCTCATGATAAAACAACAAAAATTTGGCAAAGTGAGGGTTAATGTTAGTTGGTGATTGTTGTTATAAAAATGTTACTCTGCATATCGTCTGACTTAGGCTCTCCAATGCTCCATTTACCCTTTTCCAACTAAAGTTGGTTTTTGGAATAGCAAGATAGCATTTATCTAAAAATCTATAGCCATCTGAATTTATTGCATTGTACTGAAATTGCATATTAGTTCTATTTTTATATTCACATTGGAATCTAGCTTGTTTCAACATTTAGAATTGTGGACTGGGAAACTATTCTTATATTCATAAGATGTTAGGATCCGAAAAGATATTTAAAGCAAAACCAAAGTTGTGTTTGTGTTACAGACATTAGGAGTTAGAGGTTTTATGACTGTAGATAAAAGTGAATGTACTTTTATTATCATATTAAAATATATATTGGAAATTTTCTTAATCCTCTAGCCATAAAATTTTGAAATACTAGAAATAATACTCTTATACTTGGAAGAGGAGAAAATCTCCATTTGGTAGACTAAACTGTTTGATAGTTAAAATTTGATTAGCTATCTGAAAGGGAAATTTTTAAGTACCAGAATTACCTTAACTATTTCAATCTAGAATGTGAACAAACTCTCATATTTCCAAAAAATAAAATTTAAAAAATAAAAGATACATTGTGATTTAGAAGTACGAAAGCCAAATTATAGAATAAACTTATTTTTAAAATTATACAAGTATATAAAAAATTAAATTATCTGCATCAAAACTGCATACTTCAAAGAAGAATAAAAAGCATGCAATGTGTTTAATGATTCGTGTTAAATAATATACCCAAAACCTAGATCATTTCTTCTGGTGTAATGAGTAAATATAAAAACATGAATAATACATCTAAGACATTGTTCTTTGTTATTTTTTTTACTAACTCAATTTTATAATCATTTTAGCATTATTACCTATAATCAGTTACTATTTTACATATAGTCATAGTTACTTTTGTCTGCAACTATTGTTCAATATTTAACTAGAAGCAATACCATTTATCAGCATTTACTAGATTTTCAAATTGACTAGTCATCATGTCAAGAAAGGTACATACAAAATAGAAAAGGTCATTACAAACACACATCACAGTTAATGTTCATAGATGTATATCTGTCTGGATTACTTTATGCTCATCGCTGAGACAAAATACCTGATGCCCAAGTTAGGAAAGGTTTATTTCTTACAGTTTTTGGAAGTTTCCGTCTACACTCACTTGGCTCCAAGGAGGCGGGTATGGCTGGGCCGCAGTTCATGGCAGCTGCAAACAACAAGCCAGAACCAGCAAAGAGCAAGACACACCTTCTTCCTGCCATTACATCATATCCTGGCTCCACTCCTAGGTGGGTGTAGCACTAACACCATCAATCCAAGCACTAGACAATGCAAATGCACAAATGCACAATGCAAACTCATGAGGTCTAGGGGACAGAGACATAAACCATGACATTCCACCCCTGGCCCCCAGGACTCATGTACATCCTTTATACAAAAGACATCTAGTCCACCTCCAAGAGTTGCCAAAGTACTAACAGTTTCAGCATTGCTGAATAGTCCAAGTCCCAAATCTCCTCCAAGATCTATTGCAAACTCTTACCTGTAACCCCTGTACAAATGAAACAAGCTTAAACATTTCTCAAATGCAATGGCATAAAATAAACATTACTATTCCAAAAATTACAAGTAGGGGAATACAAAGCATTGGAAACAAAGCAAATCTAACATCTAGCAGGACAAACATTAAATCCCAGAGTTCCATGCTCAGCATCTGAAGCAATCTGGTTGCAAACTCCAAAAGGCTTGGGTGATTCCACCCCCATGGCACTTCTGGCAATTTTAACTCCCACAGCTTTTCTCTTACATCTTCTCTGCTCGCTTTTTGCAGCTTTCCTTGGATCACCCACGCTCCTGGCTTTTCCAAAATTTGGGGTCTCCACTGCACCTTCGGCTTCACCTTTACATCTTCACAAATTGCCCTCTCAGGGGCACACTGATTGGCCTCCCAGGCCCTTTGCAATCGAGGTGGAAGCCATCTTACCCTCAGAATTCATGCATTTTCCTTGCATCTAAAATCAGCACCATGTGGATGCTGCCAAGGTTTGCTGCTAGCTGAAGCGGTAGCCAGGCTTTTCTCTTTCTTGGCTGTAGGGGTCAGTTGCCTGGACTATAGGGCTTTGTTTACCTGATTGTGACAAAAAGCTTCTTGGTGTTGCTGCCATTCTGGAACCTCATGTGACCTCTGTCGCCATTCTGGAACCTCATGTGGCCTCTGTCACCATTCTGGAGCATGGCACTCTGCAGCTTTCCCCTCTGAGCAAATTCTTTCACCTTTTCAGTGAGGCTGCAAAGGGTGGTGACCCAGTTCCTGGGATGCCCCAGGGCCATCTTTCTTATCTCTCTGTTTTCCCTCAACAATCAAAATCTCAGCTCTGTCTTTACAATCCACAAGCCTTCCTGGAATTTTACTTCTGGCCAAACTCACAGCATTGTAAATTATCCTGCTGGGTTCTTTGCTCTCCATTTGCAACACAAAGCTGGCTAAAAGCCCCCAACAACAGCCATGCCACAGCCTCAATGTTTGATTGCTTTTTAATTTCTTTTTCAAGATTAATCAGTCCATTGTCCTTTGTCTCAATCTCAGGCAAAGTCTCTGGGTATGAACAAAATGCAGACAAACTTTCTGCCAAGCCATAATACACATCATGTGGAGTCTAACAACCAATGCAGTCCTTCTTCCCAGCAGAAACCTCCCAAGTCTGTTCTTTACCATCAGGCTTTCTATCAGCCTTCTGGTCTCCTGAGCTCTGACCAGAATCTCCTCTACAGAACAGCCTAAACTGCTCCAGCTCTATGCATCCAGGTGACAAGTCCGAACCTTTCCAAACTCTGCCCACTAGCCATTTCCAAAGCCTCTTGAGAAACATGGTCAGGTATAGTCACAGCAAAGGACTCCACTCCTGGTACCAAATTTTGTCTTGGTTACTCTATGCTTGTTGCTGAGACAAAATATCTGAAGCCCAAGTTGGGAAAGGAAAAGTTTATTTCTTACAGCTTTTAGAGGTTTCAGTCTATACTCAGTTGGCTCCAAGGCAGGTGGGCACAGCTAGGCTGCAGTTCATGGCAGCTGCAAACAGCAAGCCAGAACCAGCAAAGAGCAAGACACACCTTCTTCCTGCCATTACATCACATCCTGGCTCCACCCCTAGGTGGGTGTAGCACTAACACCATCAATCCAAGCACTAGACAATGCAAATGCACAAATGCACAATGCAAATTTATGAGGCCTGGGGGACACAGACATAAACCATGAAAATATCCTAACTTACTTGCTATCTAAAGATTCCTTTACATTATGCAGTTGTTTATTCAAATGCTTTGCAAGCCAAGCCCAAATTCAGACTTAATATATTTACTTTTAATTGACACAGAAGAGCTGCACATATATATTAGATATAGTGTAACATTTCAATAAATGATCTATATATAATGTATTATGATCAGAACTGGGTAATTAGTATATCCATCCAGCAGATATTCCTCCCTTCTTTTTATAGAAAATATTTTAAAAATCTACTAGTCATTTGGATATATGCACGAAATTTTTGTCAACTATAGTCACCCCACTGTGCTGTTGAATAGTTTTTCGACCATATCTCTGCCCTTGTCAATTATCTTTTCTCTACTTCCCCCACTTCCCAGCCTCTGATAAGCCAAATTTTGCTGTTGTATTCAGGATAGTATAGAAAACAATTAAAATCAGGACACAGAATTTATAATATTATTTTATGATGGTCACCCAGAATTAACACAAGAAAGTGCAGGAAATCTATCCATAACACTAAAGACATAGAATATTCAGCCAAAGGCCTGAATTCCACAGCAATGTCCCCCAGGAGTCTAGATGAAGACCTAGAACCCATGACAGTGCCTCCACAAGTCCAGCTGCTGGTCTAGAGCCCACAAAAAGAACTCACGCCAGTCTGTTTTACAGATCTATTCTGGGAAGACCCAAAGGTCAGTGATGGAAGCTGCAAAGTCTATAACAGCAGAGTGAAGGAGCTGTGTGGTAGGTTGAGGGCTTTACACTGGAGCCAAGAAGTCATGCTCATAATAAAGAACCAGGGCTGTCCTGAAAAGCATCACAGCCATCCTCAGTGACAGGGAGGTCTCAAGCTCCATCGATGATAAGCACATTCAAGTACATGCCAGGAAGCCAGTGTGATGAGTTTGTCCTAAACATTATATGGCACATGTCTTCCCCTCTGGGGCCAGGAAGCAATGCATGATAAAAGGACCAGAGCTCCCAAAGCAAACCACAGTCATTGTCACCAACAAGGTCCAGAGCTCTTCTGATGACAATGATAGAACGCACACTGGGGAAGCTAGTCATGATGAGCTCCTCTAGGAAACCCAACAACTCAAACAGCAACACATACAAGAACCCACAACACTTCACCTCTCCTTCTCCACATCTCTATTTATGCTGGCAACTTTCTTCAGGTGAAACATATACACTCAGCGTCCTGCTGATTTAATTCCACTGGCATTAAGTTGACCACCAGTTTTTAATCCATAACATTTGCTGTCTTTTTCTATGAAATCAATTTAACATTGATGCAAAGATCCAACCCTGCTTTTGGTGTCTTGAAAAATACCTTTAAAAACTTTCACAAACAAAATTATTCAAATTCTGTAGTAAAATTCTTATTTGCTTTAATGGACCATTGAGCCATCACAAAAGGAGAAAATTTGAAGTGTGATTTAACAAGAAGAAAAGAAAATGGGAAGTCTAGTAGGTGATTTGATCTAAAACTGTGTCCCACTGTCATAAAGAGGATTGAAACAAATCAATCCTATAGAGGGGGCAGCAGGAAAATTCTCCTGACTTCATCTTGGCACTAGGTGGTAAGAAAATATAATTGTCCTTGAGAATTTATAACCACTACTTAGTCTTTAGATGACAAAAGTTTGCAGCCCAAATTCAGCCTGTCTTTGTGACCTAAAAACTCTGAATTAAGGAACTTTAAGTAGTTCCAGATGGATGGGGTCCATAAGACTAACTGAGGCAAACAAACTCCTGCTAAGATTTGAACTTCAGCCTAGGGCTTAATCCACAAAGTTCCTGCCAACTTTTAGGATGTTATATATGTTTTAAATATGTATATTCAATAATTTCATTGTAATTATTGAATAATTACACTTTTATAAACATGCAATATAAACTGTTTCTCCAGTTCACTTTTTTAGTTTTTAGATGCCCTTGTTGTTAAGTACAAATTTCTGTTTAATGAAGTTCATCTATTCATCTATCTTTTAAGAGGTTTTTGCTTACTGTGTCATGTTTAAGGAGTGTTTGTGTTTTTCCTCTAGAAACCTGTTTGTTGATTTTTCACACTCATTTCTGTGCGTTTATATCAAATCAATTTGTTGTGTAACACAGAGTTCAGTATTGTCAGTGGGTTGATTTTTAAATAGGTCTTCTTAAAAGCTCTCTTATCCCTGGAGAATGGGGGACCAAAGGCCCTTTCCTCTTTTTTTCTTATTTTGGTACAGGATTTTGGTTAGGCTTGAACAAACATGATTCTCCTTCTTAAGTCTCCCAGAGTCCTGAGATTACTGGAGCTGAGGTAGGATTTTTAAAAAGAACTAAAAAAAAAAAAAAAACTATAGATACAAAGGAGCAAGGAAAACCATAATTTTAAAATTGTATTTTTAAAAAAGATTGCAGCCTCAGGATAAAATTCAAGTTACCTAACATCTGTACTCTCTAGGCTTGTAGGAGCATCTTTTCTTTCAGATCTAACACCCAAAATCCCTCCAAGATACAATAAGTCAATAAATTATCTTAGTCAATGAAGTAGATTCAAAGGTTTCAAAGAATAATTTAAGTAAACATCATAGATCACCTGTCTGAAAAAACAAAACAATGAAAACAGACCTGCCTGTGCCTCTCTGCTATGCAGTGGACCATCTTTTCACCTTCAAAACACTGAGTTACCCTAAGTGGGCCATTGCTTTTCTCCTGAAAACCAACGCCAAATTCTCTATAGATTCACACATACCACAGATTTTCACTGCCAGAAACCACATAAATGCTCCTGGCTTCAGATTATAATGAGCCTCTCTCAATGGCCTTCCTCTTTTTGGGCAAGTACTTTTAAACTTCTGCCTAATAAATATTTTATAGCTCTTTTTAAAAAGCACAATAAGTATTTTTAAAAAAGAACAGATGCTCAATCAGTAACGAAACATTTATAGAAAATATCAAGCTTTCTCTAATGAAATACAGACACCTCTGGAATAAGCTGGGAAATACGCATATGTGAGTTTTTCTCTGACACCCTGTTCATTTGAATTTGACTTTCTTGACTTAATAACTTGTTGGGAGCCGCCAACACCGGTCGCCTTACTTGGCGGACGTAGGGCCTGTGGGTGGGAGCGGAGCCTGAGCTAGATTGCCCCTCCCATCGAGTGAGTCAAGTTGGCGCCTGCTTCCTGCCCCCTGATTGCCCTGGCGACTTAAACAACCCGCTCTGTAAGATAGTCTGCCTAGCAACAACTGATGTTAGCCAATCAGCCCGCATCGCGCGCTTTGAACTGATTGGCCACTGTTACCCTATAAAAGTAAATGCCTCTCCCGCCACAAGAGAGAAGCACACAGGAAGCACAGAGAGAGATAGAGAAAGTCCACCGGCGAGAAAGGGCTGGTGGCAGAGTGGAGGCCTCGCGGGGCCCACGCGGAGACAAATAAAGGCAAGGTTGCACACCGCCAGACTTTGTCGTGTGTCTTTCCTGCCGGCCGGGAGCGACCTCGACAATAACTGACTTAGCAAACAGCTTACTTAACAACTGACTTTAACAACCAGCTGATATGACAACGGACTTAACAACTATAGTCCTGACCTTAGTCCTAAAATCTAAACATATATTTTCACCACCTTGTTCTTCCAGGTCAAGGTTCCCTAACCTATTTTGAATTTTTGTTTTTCATACAAATGTTACATTCAGGTGATCATTTTTCACTGAAAAAGTGAATTTATAGATCAATTTGGAAGACATTGTCATCCTCAAAATACTACTTGTCAATGCATAAAAAGATTTACGCATTTCAACTGACAAACATCTCAGATTTCGTTAATTTTAAAATATTTTTTAGCGTCAAAATTTCACACATTTAATTTATATCTAAGTATTTGAAATTTTGGTGCCATTATAAATATGTTTTTTTCAATTTAATGTGTAATTTTTGTTCCTAAAAAGATTCAAACTGCCATTATTTGTGTATCTAGTAACCTTGTCAAATTTACTTATTAATCATAATTGTCTATTTTTTTTTTTTTTGGTTTTTATGTACACAATCATATCATGTATTACAAGTTTTAGTTTTTGTCTTCCTTATATCTACTGTTTCATGCCACATTGTTGTAGGCAGCTGAGTTAGTTAGAAATATTATAGGCAGAAAGACCGGGCTAGGTCCTCAAAGGAGCTACTACATAAGCTCAGATACCTTGCAACTGTGGAGGAGACAGACACCTCCTGCTGTGGACCAGGCCTCAAGAAGAAAGATCAAATGCATCCATATCCTAAGGATTAATATTCTAAATAGTTCCTTATCACTCTGAGGAAGCCAGGAGTCACAATCCCAACTTCCTAGGGAAGAGTCACTGCTCTCTAAGAATGCCTGCTTTCTTTGTGACTCCCTTCTCCATTTGTCTCTAATGTAATCAATTTTACCTGATCTATTAATCTCACTGGCTAACTATAGTTATGTCCCACCTTGTGCCCAATTGCCTTGTGAGTTCTTAATTTCCTCCACCTTGAACCCATTTTACCCCATGATTTTGCTCTATAGAAGTCCCTGGAAAAGACAGAGTCATTGGCAACCTGCTTGGGACCCCTTCTGTCTCTCTCTCAGACAGAAGCTTTCTTTCTCTCAATAAATATCCTCAACTATTAACCTCTGTTGTTCCTAAAATTCATTCTTTGATTTTAGAGAACACGAACTCATGGACATAGGAGTTGGGGATTTTCATTTCGTTATATCATTTGGAAGTGTTCCACTGAGATCACTGGATGGGGTTGAGAGTTTGCTTTTGCTTCATAGACTCTGGACTGAGACTCATTTAGGTAACAAGTTTTTATGCTTCAAATTTTGCTTTGTGTTTGCCCATTGTTTATAACTACTTGTGATAATTGCTTGCCGTTTGCCCATTTTTAATTACTTTGTCTCATATAGTTTTATTGAAATAATGTAAATTTAAATTAAAACATGGGAAATTTATAAAGTTATAATATTTCTTTAATGGTATATTATTATTTTGTTCTTGTACAAGTTAAATTTAAATTAGTTGCTAAATTTACTGATGTACCTTGCTTGACTGTATTTAGACAATAGTACTAGAGAAAATATTAGAATACCTCTGACAGGCTTTAATGTAAACTTCTGTAAAATGGTTCTCTTAAATGGAAATCTAGCTCAGATTTAGAAAATATGTATGCCTACAAAAAAAACCAGGACTCCTTCCTCATTTAAGCAGCACTAGGCTGGTGGCCAGTCTCCAAGACTTGGAGGACAGGTTTCACTGAGACAGAGTGCTCTGATCCTCCTCTGTACTCTAAAGGAAATGTCAAGCCCATTCTGCTTCAGTTTCCTTCCTTTGAATTTACCTCTACTCATTTCCCACTTTGCACTTTCCTTATAGAGGCATGTGAAAGCAGAAAAAAAGTCTAGACTATTCAAATCTTTTCCTTCTTAATTAAACCCACAGAAAATGAGTGTTTGCTACCACTGAAGAGAGAAGTCATCTTAGATGAGGGACACATACTTCATCTCTGGGTCAGATGAGACATCATGGGAATTGTGCCTGTCCAGAAGAACACACAGGCTCAGTGTTCTGAGCAAATCTCCTTTTGAGATTAAAATCTCCCCACTGAGTCACAGTGGGGAGAACCAGCTTCCATGTGACAGTGGAAGAAGCTATCCCCAAAAGCAGCACACATATGGGACCTAAACACGTTTAGAATAAGGAGGCTCTCCAACCTCTCAAGTTGTGGACTTTAAAACCTTTATTGTAAATTGATAGAGCAATAGATAATGATCTTGCTCAGGCTTTTAACTATCCGTATAAAATTTTGACAAACAGTGGTTACTCTGCCAGCTAGTTAATCATTCTTATAGCAGCTGCCACCCTTAAAAGCAGAGAATAGGTTCACCAGCATCTATTTGGTGAATCCTCATTGAAGCCAGTGGCCAATGGAGTCAATGGAATGTTGGCCAGACAGACAGCTGGATTCCTTTCTGGAGACTGATCGCTGGTTATCTGAGACAATAGAAACTGAGAACTGAGGATTCCTGGCCAGGGCAACTCTTTAGTGGATACACAGAAATTCCTCAGTGGGCATTTGCTCATGACCACTGAAAACTTCTACTTTTCTATCATTCTTATTTCTAAACTTTTCAGTGGATTTTCAGATCACTTAGACCACCCCCTTCAGAGATTAGAGTGAGGTAGTTTACAACAGTTGTTTACAATTCACAGCAGCTAGTAGGAAAAGATTTACATTTATGCTTACATATATTAAATATTCCTTGCATATGTTAATTAAAAGTAAATAGTCTTTTCCTTTTCTGAGCCTTTACCAGCTGGTAAAATGTGATTGGTAGATGACAAGTTATAAATTTAACTTGTGAGCTTCAAAGATAGAAATTTTAATAAAGTACAGCCTTATCCTGTTACTAGGAAAGGTTACCTAGGTAATTAAGTGGGAAACAAATGTCTGGAGACTCCTTGGCCCAGTACGTGGAGCAAAACTTCTCCAGTCAATTGTTCTACCTATCTCTAGAAGAGAGTTACTTCTTAACCCGAGAAGCATTCCAATTCCAGTTCACCTTTTAACATATATGCTCTCTTCCAATAAACAAAGTAGTAGTTTATTAACAAGTTATGCTTCTTTCTTTAAAAATTCCTTATGGAAACAAAGTTCATGAGCTATCTGGGAACACAGGATTATGCATCAGGCTGAGGGTGGATAGGTCGACCAAATCTATCACCTACTCTGGAGCATTGTCAACCCAGGGACACCTAGGAAACATTTATCAAATAGGAATAAAAAGGGACACCTTATTTTATTTCCTTTTTTGCATAACTAAGTAGCTCAATGTCATTCATAGCTCAGTGAAAGGTCCAGAGTTCAATGCCCAGTACAAAAAAGATTTCATACTTATGCCTTGCTTTTACATTACAGATATGGGCAACACAGTGCCAAAGCCCCTTACTCCTTTGAAATGCATCCTTAAGCACTGGAAGATGTTCAAATCTTCCATGCTGAAAAAGAGCCAATTGGTATTTCTCTGCACAAATGTGTAGCCTACCTACCCACTAAAGCCAAAGTAGAATACAGAGGGAAGTATTAATTGTGATGTTCTTTTACATCTAGTGGCATACTGTAAAAAAAAAAAAGAGGAAAAATGGTTAGAACTACATCATGTTAAAATTTCTTTGCATTAAAAGATAATTCTTAGCTATACTCCAGGTATAATTATAATCCTTATAAGATGACTCCCATTCATAGGTCTCTTTCTCTCAGTGACTTAAAGTAAATTAAGCTACAACTAGGAAAATTTTCAGATGACCCTGATAAGTACATTGATGTCTTTAGAGGATTTACTCAGACTTATGAGCTAGGCTGGAAAGATGTAATGTTACTCTTAAATCAAACATTGACTTCTAGTGAGAGACAGGCAGCATTACAAGATGCTATGGCCCTTGGAGATGAGTATCATATTATTACTTTTAGAAGACCAAAAGATAGAGACCCTGAGGAACCACTAGATCCCACTAGGGCACAAGCAGTGCCTATCCAAAACCCCAAGTGGCCTGCCAACAACATAGGAGATTAGAACAGGAGACATTTTCAAGTGCGTATTCTTGAAGGTCTAAGAAGGACAAAAACTAAGCTATTTCTAGTTATTTTAAATTGTCAGCTATTTCTCAGCATAAAGGTGAAAACCTCTCTGACTTCTTAGATTGTTTATCAGAGACAATCATAAAATATATGTCCATAGATCCTGATTCCATAGAGGGACAGATTTTGCTTAGAGACATGTTGTTACTCAGTCAACTCCAGACATTAGAAAAAAGGCTACAAAAATGCCTTTTGCTCCAGATAGTTCACTTGATACTTTAGTAAAAGTTGCCTTCTCAGTATGTTATAACTGTGATGAGAGGGAGGTCAAAGAGAGAAGCAAAGAGACCGAGAACAAACAGCTGCTTTTGATACAGCCTTAAGAAAAATAGACCCTAAGTCTAATTCTCAGGCTCCAAGAAGAGCTCATTACCTGCTATCACTGCCATAGCCAGATGACCTTAAAAGGGACTGCAATTAAAAGCCATGCCCCAACTGCAAAGGTGACCACTGGAGGTCAGACTGCCTTCTGAGGCCAAGGCCCCAGAGTTCAGATCCATTCTATCAGTTGGTCCAGCAGGACTGAAGGGCCCCAGGGCACTTGCTGCCCTCTCCCTCTGGTCAGACTGTCATCTCCACAGAGGAGCCCTGGGTAATCATGACTATAGAGGGAAAAGAAACCAGCCCATTGCTGGATACTAGCACAGGCCTCTCAGTCCTTCTTTTCAATCCTGGCCTTTCTTCTAGTCACCACACCTCAGTGAAAGGAGTCACTGGTGAGGAGGTAGTTAGCTATTTTTTTCACAAGCTGTAACTAGGATGGTTTTGTTTTTATACATTCATTTTTGATTATGCCTGAATGTCCAGTTTCCCTCTTAAGAAGAGGTATTTTATCATATTTAAATACTGTGATGTATATGCACCCAGGTCAGATACACTGCTTTCCCCTTGTGGAGACAGAAATAAATCCTGAAGTATGGACAACTAAAGGAAGAATAGGTATGGCAATAATAGCTGTTCCTGTACAGATACATCTCAGAGATTCTACTATTTTTTCCTCATCAGAGACAATATTCTTTAAGACTTGAAGTTAAAAGAAGATTAATACCTATAATTGATAATCCAAGGGCACGAGATTTACTTGAGTCCTGTAATAGTCTGTGCAGTACTCCAATCCTAGAAATTCAGAAATTCAATGGGGAATGGAGGTTGGTACAGGACCATACATTGATAAATGAGGCAGTAGTGCCCATTCATCCAGTGGTACCCAATCCATACATTCTCCCTTCTCAGATCCCAGAAGATGCCAGTTGGTTTTCAGTGCTATATTTAAAAGATTCTTTCTTTTTTTATTCCTTTACATACAGATTCTCAGTTTCTTTTTGCTTTTAAAAATCCACAGGACCAAGAATATCAATTGATATGGACTATGCTCCCCCAAGGGTTCAGAGGTAGTCCACATCTTTTTAGATAAGTGCTTTCGAGTGACTTGGCATGTTTTGAGTTTTCCCAGATCACAGTCTTGCAACATGTAAATGATATACTGTTATGTGCCCCCTCAGAAAAGCTCTGTAGTCAAAGCACTTGTGCTCTGCTAAATTTTCTAGCAGACAGAGGTTGTAAGGTTTCTAAATCTAAGGCACAGCTTTGTAGTCTTGAAGTAAAATTATATCCAAGGGAACCCTAAGCCTAAGAAAAAAAGGAATTAAACTCATTCTCTTCTTCATGTAGCCCAAAATTTTAAAACAGCTAAGGGGATTCCTAGGAGTTACAGGCTTTTGCCACCTTTGAATACCAGGTTATGGTAAGATTACATGACTCCTCTATCAACTTATAAAAGAGACCCAAAAAGCAGATACCCATATTTTATGCTGGTAACCTGATTCCCTTGCAGTATTCCAGAAGCTTAAATAAACACTTCTAAATGCTCAATCCCTGAGCCTACCCACAGGATATCATTTCAATTTATATGTGGATGAGAGGCCAGGCATGGCTTTGAGAGTGCTTATGCAAGATCAAGGACCTGTATACAGCCTACAAGGTAGCTGGGCCATGAATTAGACATTGTAGCAAAGGGGTGGCCTGCTTGCTTCAGAGCCTTGACAGCTATGGCTCTCTTATTGACAGAGGCAACAAAACTGACTTTAGGCAAAGATCTCATTGTATATACACCTCACAATGTGGCAGGACTCCTTTCTTTCAAAGAGTCTATGCTGTCTAACAACCGACTTCTTAAATACCAGGCTCTTCAAATAAAGACATGTTCCTCCTTAAATCCCGCCACCTTCTTGACAGAACAGGAGGAAAATATTGAGATTGATAAACTTAACTGTGAACAGGTAGTTCTTCATACATATATAGCCAGAAAAGACTTATTAGACACCCTGCTTACTGACCCAGATTTAACCCTCTTCTGTGATGGCAGCTCTTTCATGTAAGATAAAAACAAAGAAAGAAAGGCAGGGCATACAGTAGTAACTTTACACCATACTCTTGAAAGCTCCTCACTTGTACCTGGAACTAGCACTCAGCTAGAGCTCATAGCTCTGACCAGAGCCTTAAAACTCAGCAAGGGACAAGAGGTCAATATTTATACCGATTCTAAGTATGCTTTCCTAATATTACATGCTCACACAGCCATATAGAAAGAACAATTACCTAACAGCTAATGAATCTCCTATAAAATATAAGGAGATAGATGATCTTTTATTACAGGCTGTTCTTCAAAATCAGATGGCATATGACATTCTAGCAGCAGCACAAGAGATTACTTATATAATTATAAAAACTGAATGCTATGTATACATTCCTGATTCCTCTGCTAATATCTCAGCAGCTATTCAATATATTAGATAAATTAACAACATGTCAGACTCTTAAGATTCCCTAGAGCTTGTCTTTCTCCTTCTTATGGAAAGCTATTACTAGTTTCTCTTGGTACAAATCTTGATTAACTATACTCATAATTGTCTATTGATTTTATTCTTTGGCCCATACATATTTAACTGTTTCTTTGGCTTTGTCTCCTCTGGACTTAAAGCTGTGCACCTACCAAGATGAAAATGCCTGGTGTCTATTGAGGGCCTCTAGACAGAATCTCTGCAGTGTGTCTCTGACTGCCATTAAACCATTCTGACCCTCTTCAGCCTGAAGAAGCTAGATTGGTAATCACCTTATGGCAGTACAGGCTACTTCTTCAGAGCAGGGATTGTTACAGGCAGCTGAATTAGCTAGAAATATTATAGGCAGAGAGACAGGGCTAGGTCCTCAAAGGAGCCAGTGCAGAAGCCCAGATATCTTGTAACTGTTAAGGAGACAGACATCTCCTGCTGTGAGCCAGTCCTCAAGACAAAAGATCAAACAAATGCATCCATATCCTAAGTACTAATATTCTAAATAGTTGCCAGTCTCCCTGAGGAAGTCTGGAGTCACCATTCCAACCCCCTAGGGAACAGTCACTGCCCTCGAAGAATGTCCACTTTCTATGTGACTCCCTTCATTTGTCCCTATTGTAATCAACTTTACCTGAGCTATTAATCTTATTGGCTAACCATAGTTCTGTCCCACCTTATGCCCATCTGCCTTGTGAGTTCCCAGTTTTCCCCACCTTGAACCCATGATTTTACTCCTTAAAAATCCCTAGATAAGACAGTCCTTGGCAACCTACTTGGGACCCCTTTGTCTCTCTCAGACAGAAGCTTTCTTTCTCTCAATAAATATATTCTACTCTTAACCTCTATTGTTCCTTCTTTGCTTTTAGAGGACACAAACTTGCATACATACATAATTTCAGTAGAAATTATGGTGGTGGTCTAAAGAGGTGGAAGGCCAAAGTGGGAATGTCTACCACTTTCTGCTTCTTTCCCAGCTCCTGTTTACATGCAAAGAAAATTCCAATTGGTTGCTTGCATGTCAGCAATGCCCACCCTAAGCACCACCCCAGTTGGAAGTTATATGTATATCCCATGCCCCACATTTCTGGCAGAGAAAGCCAGACCCTGGAGGTCATGGAGTTCTTTCTGTGTCCTTAGAATAAAGGCTACTTTTACTTTATACTCTCTCTTTTGTTGTGCTGAAAACCCTATCATTCTGTTCCCTTAGCAGGAAGGAAGCATGAGTGATTCCTGGAGTCCTCCCAGTTTGAGTCCCCCTGCTAATTCATGGACCAGACCAGACCTTGGTTTAATTCCTCATTTCTCAGCATGTGGAAGCTGCTCAACTTGTTGCCACAGGCCTGCAAACAACACCATCCTAGTTCATTTACCTCAAGTGAGCCAACTTTCGTCCAGAGTTTTTCTGTTTCCATGGACTGGGCCCATGCTGGTTTACCCATTCTGTCCCTGGACTGAGGTAGCAGTTCTCACGTTCCTTGGACAGTTCAAGGCAGAGCCATTACTGTGGTCCTCTGGGATCCTGACCCTTGCCTTTTGGTGATGGCCAATGGGTTTGGATTGAAACCATTTTTAATCACACTTCCAAAATAGGTGATGATCTTTTTTTGGTTAGGCATGATCTGCAACAATTTTCACATTTCTTGGGGGAGGGCCAGAGCTCTCCCACCTTAAAATGAAATTGTCCATTTTGGCTCACTTTTAATTCAGTCATGGGAAATACTTTTTCCTCCCCCCAAAAAACACACCTCTGGGGTGCCTGGTTTGTAACCTTGGTACTCTTGGCCTAAAGAAAACTATAAGAATTAAACAATTAATCTTTTACTGCCAGGAGGCTTGGCTGACCTATGAGCTTAACAGCAGTCCATGGCCTAACGAGAGGACATTTGACCTCTGTATTCTCAAAAATTTATATGATGTTTGTTACACTGGCGACAAGTTAGCAGAAATTCCATATGTACAGGCCTTCCTTACCCTAAGGACATGCCCTTCTCTCATTAAATGATGTATGCAGTTCAAATATTTTTAGCTAACTCTACCAGAAACTCTCCCCTCCTCCCCTCAAAATCCCTTAGATGATGTGCCCCCGTTTTTACTCCCCCATAACCAAGATCAAACCTTCTCAGCCAAAAGTTTCTATACTCCCTGTGCTGACCTCCCCTCCTCCCTTACCCACAATGGTTTCTAATCCTTCCCCTAACATATCTCCGCAGTCTCCAACCTCTCATCCCCCACCCACCCAAGCCGTCTGTTCCATCTAAGGGTTCTTTCTGGTTTCCACCGCTCACCTTTGGGCCTTCCTGGTATGTATCTGTGCCAGGTGTGAGTCCTTCTTGTGGGCTCTGGACTGCCAGTTGGGCTTGTGGGAGACATTCTCATGAACTCTGGGTTCTTATCTGGACTCATGTGGGACATTGCTGTGGAATTCAGGCCCTTGACTAAATAATTTATGTCTTTGGTGTTGTGTGTAGATTTCCTAAATTTTCTTGTGTTAACTCCCGGTGACCATTATAAAATTATAAACTTCATGTCCTGATTCTAATTGTTCTCTGCACAACCCCTAACTATAACACCCTGCATCGACATTTTCTCCACCTGCTCACCATACGTGGTCTTGGGCATTCCAGCCTTCTGGCAGGCCACATGGGCAACAGCCATGCTGCTACAGCTTACATGGAGGACAGCCACCCTCTTGCAGCCCTCCACCACATGACAAGGTGCTGTCATCTTGCAACAGGTCTCAGGGTCAATGGCTGCCCCTTGTGGCTCCTCATGTGATTAGAAGTGGGCACACTGCTGTGGGTCACATGATGACTAGCCGCCATCTTGCTCTTACCATGCTGCCAGCAGCAGTTAGGCTGCTGCAGGTCACACGATGACCCACTAACAGTCTGTGTTTGCTTGTCACATGGTGACAAGTGGCCTTTTTGTAGCCAATCATCAGGTAATTGCCTACACATGTCTGCTGGATGGTTGGCTCCTCAATGGCCATCTACTCCACTCTGCCTCAATCTCTGCTCTCACTTTGGGAACAGGCTGGTCCTCAGGAACTTGTTAATATACATGTACTTTTCTCCCTTTATGACATCTCAGATTAGCTATAAATTAGGTTGCTTCTCTGTCAACCCACAAAATTATATCAGAGAATTTGAATTTATAACTAATTGTTAAGATTTACATTTTAAGGATATTTAAGTGATTCTGAACTTCACTCTCAGCTCACAAGAGTGAGCTCAGCTGTGGCGAGCAGCTCGAGAAGAAGCTGATCTCAGACATAAGGCAAATACCTCTGAAAATGACCCTGGGCCTACTGCAATGCCAGAACAGGATCCTAACTGGAATTACTAAAATGGAGAAAGTTCTTATAAAATATATAAGATGATTGAATGTCTAATTATGGGCCTTAAAAAAGTTGCTCACAAACATACTAACTATAACAAACTTTTAGAACAGGTCCAGGAGGCTAATGAAAATCTAGCTGTGTTCCTAAATCAGCTTAGGGACACCATAATTAAGTTTATCCAAACTTTCATGAAGAGATGATTGTTGTTAACTCTTATTTTACTTCTCTGTCTGCTCCTGATATTCATGCAAAGTTACAAAAGGCTGAATATGGCCCTCAAAACCCACAAAGAGACCTTCTTAATTTAGCTTTCTGTGTTTTCAACAACAAAGAAAAAACTCAAAAATAAGAAAAAGAGACACACAAAAAAAGAAATTTTCTAAATATCAATCTGATCTCTTTGCAGTCACACTTGGGGTTCCCAAGACAGGAAACACAAAACAAGACAGAGCTGCTTGAGCCCCTCCAAGACCTGCTCCAAGTGCAACAAAGAAGAAAATGTGGCAAGAGAGTGTTCCAATCCTGGTGTTCCTTTGGGGCCTTGCCCCTATTTCATTCTCAAGGGCCACCAGAAGAGTGACTGTCTTAGCCACCAGAGAGCGAGTAAGCCATCTTCTTACTCCTTGCCCTCACAGGAGACTCCATCACTGCGATTCATCACTGACTGATCTACTCTCAGACTTGCTGCTGAAGATTGACAGGGCTTGGGGCCCACAGCCCCCATTAAGGTATCCTTCTCAGAGCCCCGAGTCTCACTGGAGATCTCAGGTAAGAAACTATCTGTACTTATAGACACAAGTACAACTTGTAATGTACTTCCTGAGTTTTCAGGCCCTTGTATTAAGTCCTCAACCTCTGTAGTGGGTGTGGATGGCCAGCCTACACAGCCTTTGTAGACAGGGCCTATTCCATGCAGATTCCAGATGTCTTTTTTACCCATAGCTTCCTAGTAACTCCAACATGTCCCACACCCCTTTTAGATAGGGATCACCTTCAAAAGCTTAACATCTCCTTTACCTTCTCCCTCCCCACAAATCTAGTCCTCCAAACACCCTCATAGAGCACTGCAAAGTCATCTCCTTCCCTTCCTTCTTCTCTGGTTGATCTCATAGTTTGGGATACTTTCAATCCCACCCACGCTATCCATGCCATGCCTATTTTAATTCATCTCAGGGATCCTTCAATTTTTCCTTGAGTTCCCCAATATTCCATAGCTCCCAAACATTTACAGGGATTTAAACCTATAATTAAGCATATTTTACACAATGGTTTTCTTGAACCTACCCATTCACCCTATAATACTCCCACTCTCCTGGTACTCAAGCCTGATGGGTCTTACTGTCTAGTGCAGAACCTTAAGGTAATCAATAGTGCTGTTACCCCAATCCACCCAGTGATGCCAAACCCTTATACCATGCTCTCTCATATCCCTCCTTACACCAGTCATTTTACACTTGTAGATCTCAAAGATGCCTTTTGAAACCATCCCCCTACACCCTGATTGTCAGGATCTCTTTGCATTTACATAGAGTGATCCAGACACACCCAGGTCTCAACAACTTACTTGGACAGTGCTCCCCCAAGGGTTCAGGGATAGTCCCCACTTCTTTAGCCAAGCTCTTGCTGCTGACCTTGCAGAACTTGATCTCAAACCTAGCACTCTCTTTCAATATATAGATGACCTTCTCTTATGTAATCCATCCTATACATTACCCATACAGCATTTAGCTAGTCTCTTTAATTTTCTTGCCAGTAATGGGTACAGGGTTTCTCCTGCTAAAGTACAAATAGCTTCCCCAAAAGTCAAATATCTAGGTCTCTCTCTCATCCCCACCATTCGTTCCATCACTACAGATCATAAGGCTATTCTTCAAGAGCTCCAGGTGCCCACAACTAAAGAATAGGTTACATCTTTCCTAGGTTTAGCTAATTCTTTTATCTCTGGATTCCTAATCTGCAGCTCTAACTCAACCACTCTATAAGGATTGTAAAGCCCCTTATCAGAACCCCTAGACACCACTATGCCCATATATGCCTCCTTTCATAAATTGAAAGAGGCTTTCCTAAGAGCTTTAGCCCTTAACTTTCCTGACCCCACCCAACCTTTCACCCTATATACTACCCCTCAGGGCCGCAATGCTGTAGGTGTACCAGGACACAAGAAGGGACCTCCTTTTCTAGTGGTAGCCTACTTGTTAAAGCAGTTAGACAACACAGTAAAGGGATGAGTACCTTATCTCTGAGCCCTTGTGGCTGAAGCCCTACTGACACAGGAAGCTAAGAAGTTTACAGTAGGGAAGTCTATTACAGTACACTCACCTCATCATCTAAATGAACTTATCTTACATAAGGTACTCCCTGTTCTGATGACCCCTTCTTGCCTTGAACAGATACATCCAGCCCTCTCTCAGGACCCTTGTATCGATATCGCAACTAGTGATCCTCTTAATGTGGCAACTTTACTTCCCACCTCAGAGGGCCATCCTCACCATGATTTTATTGAGATCTTACAGATGACTCCCACCCCTTTCTGTCATGTTAGTAGCACACCTCTCTCTTTAGCCTTTGACACATCATTCATAGATAGCAGTTCAACAAACACAGACAGCCAAAAAGGGCAGGATATACAATAGTTAACCAGTCAAAAGATATAAAGGCTAATCCACTGCTACCTGGGACATCTTCCCAGAGGGCAGAACTTATTACCCTTACAAGGGCTGTTACACTAGCAAAGAACAAAGTCATAAATATGTACACTGATTCAAAGTATATGTTTAGCATTTTACATTCCCATGCCTCTATCTGGCAAGAAAGGGATTTTATTAACTTTCAGGGAACCCCCATCATTAATGCATCTCTTATCCTTAAACTCCTAAAGGCAGCACTACTCCCAAAGCAGGCAGCAGTCATTTATTGTAGGGAGCACCAAAATTCTCCAGATCTCATTGCTCAAGGCAATGCCTTTGCATTCACGTGCCAAGTTAGCTGCACAAAGGCCTTACCCCTCTCATCTTCTTCCATTAGTCCCAAACAGTCTACCTCAGCCTAATTAATCACCAGAGCAGCTAAAGTCACTTCATAAACCAGGTTACACACAAAAAACTCAGGAATGGATTTTCCAGGGATCAAAACTTGTTCTTCCAAATCATCATGCCTTAGACATCATCACTGACTTACATAACTATTTTCATATAGGCTCACAGGTACTATACAGACTCTTAGCCCCAGGAGTTATACATCCTTCTCTAAAGGCTATCATTCTTCAAATTACTCACACCTGTAATCTCTGTGCTAGGTTCTCTTCTCAGGGAGAAATAGCACCCCATTCCTTTCCTAATCATCAATTTCAAGGACACACCCCTGCTGAGGACTGGAAGATAGATTTTACACACATGTCCTGCCACAAAACTCTCAAATATCTTCTCACCTTTGTTTGTACTTTTTCAGAATGGATAGAAGTCTTTCCCACAACCAGGGAGACCATTAATGTAGTTACTAAAGTCCTGTTACAGGAAATCATCACAAGGTTTGGTCTACCTCAGAGTATTCAGTCAGATAATGGTCCAGCCTTTATTTCTCAGATCACTCAACAGGTATCCTCAAGCTTACGCATCACCTGGTGCCTACACCATTCCATAATATCCATAATCCTCAGGAAAAGTAGAAAAGGCAAATGGCCTCATAAAAGCGTACCTTAAAAAACTCAATTTGGAACTACACCAACCTTGGCCTCACCTCTTGCCCTTAGCCTTAGCCAAAACTCAGGGCACTTCCCTGGGCTCCTACCTTCTTAAGTTCTTTTGAACTTACGTATGGCAGGCCATTCTTACTCTACAATCTTCCTACTCCCCAAAATCTGCCTCCCCTCTCCTCCCAGTCCTCTCCTTCCTCTGACACTTGTGACAACATGCTGATCTCTGCCTTCCACAACCCTCTGGAGAGGCCAAACCAGATCCTCCCATATCCCCAGGAGAACTAATTTATCTCAAATCTTCTAAATCCACAAGACTACAACCAAGGTGGAGCAGCCCTACCTGGTCTTCTTTCAACCCCAACAGTGGTCAGAATTGCTGGACTCCCATCCTGGTTTCACATCATTCAAGCTAATGGGTGCCCTCCCAATCCTGAATCTAACCATCCTGAGTGGTCATCTCATCTTCTGTCACCCACCTGTCTCTGTCTCCCCAAGGCTTCACAGCCACAACTCTCAGGCTAAGTCATGTTTTGTTATCCAATTTGGTTCTTAATTCCTTACATTCTATTAATTATCTTTTTTTACAGCAGGACTCTCAACAGTCTTTCCTAAAGAGTCCCACATTATGTGTAAGATTGTCTTCATGTTGTTCTATGTGACAACTGTCATAGTTCTCTCTACCCTTAGCTATACAGTCAAACATGAGATCCCCAAAAGCCTATGCTCTTATCTCTCTTACAGTGACACAACCATGGCCCTCCCCAGCCCTCTTATACTTTTGAGCTCAATTCTTGAGCCAGAGACAAGTCCTCATACCTACACTTTTAACTTTTATGCTTTATGATAAAAAATAATCACCTCTCATAACTTCACTACTTCTAACCCCACACTTATTTTTCAGAATTCTAGCTCACCATGGTAATGATTCTACTTCACTGTGGTACTGATAAAATGACATATCTAAATCAAAGGCACCTTTCCTTCTACCTCACCTGGGTCCTTAAATGTGATAGTGGCCTGCCTCCTCATAACACCTTGTCTCTTTGTTTTTCCAGTCTAATGCATAGGCATTCACCAATGATAAAGTTGTCCTGGCTGAAACACCTGGCATCAGCTTCTGCATGGGCATCAATTATCATCCCATAAATCTTCCTAAACCCAATATGTCAACCTCTTTCAGCAGGAAGTAGTAAGAAAGAGACTTCACCCTTTCCCTAACAATACAAAGATGGGAATGAAAGGTTTTTGCCTCAGTAGAAATTATGGCGATGGTCTCAACAGGTGGAATGCCAAAGCAGGAAAGCCTACTACTTCCTGCTTCTTCCCCAGCTCCTGTTTGCACACGAAGAAAATTCCAGCCAGCTGCTCATGTGTCAGCAATGCCCGCCCTAAGCACCACCCCAGTCAGAAGTTATATGTATATCCCATGGCCAATGTCTCGGGCAGAGAAAGCCAGGCCCTGGCAGTCATGGAGCTCTCTCCACATCCTTAGAATAAAGGCCATTTTTACTTTATATGCTCTCTTTTATCATGCCAAAAACCCTATTGCGTAGTAGGTTGAGAGTTTCATTCCCCTACATCACTAAGACTCAATCATAAGGCTTATTCTCAACCTTAGTAAAAAAAAAAGTAATTTAATATTTTGTTAATGTGAAACCAGGTTTAGGCATGATGGTAACAATAAGACATAGTTCATTAATTTTTATCAGAGTAAAATTCTGTTTTTGTTTTTCATTTGTGTGTGTGTGTTGAATATTGCCAAGTGGTATTTCTCCTTTTTGTATGACATGCAGGTTTTCTCCTTTATTGTGATACAGATGAAAATTATATTAACTGATTTATGAATGATAAAACAACTTTAAATTATTGGAATAAACCCTTCTTCATCAAAATATGCATAGAAACTATTGTTTTATATATTATTGATTGTATTTAAATATTTTATAGGATTTTAATAACTTCATGATTGTTTTTAACTTTGGTTTTCTGTTTGTTTCTTATAACAGAAGCTTTAATAATTAATTTTAAAATTGTATTTTTTTTCTTTAATATCTGAGTTACATCCTCAGCCTTTTTCATTTTTCATTCTGAAACAAACTCTCTTTACGTTGCCTGAGTAGGACCTGAATTTGCAATCCTGCTGTGTCACCCTCTCTCAGTGCTAAGGCTCTTTTACGATCTTCTGTCATTTCTGATTTTTACAATATAACCATGATTGTTTGTGTGCAATTTTCATTTTATGTCTTAAGACTGAGGTGGCAGTTCTTTTTAAATCTATGGACAAAATTTTTACTTATCTTTGGGAGACATGCTAGGCAGTCATAAGAATGTTTAACTTTGGTTATGATTACAAATTATGAAAAAGATAGGGAAAGTGGACTTGCTTCAGACAGCTTCTCTTCTAGAAAGTCTTTGAGAATTCAAATCCCCCAAAAACCCCAGGTCTTCCGTAACGTGCGCTAGTTGTTCTGTTAGAAAACTGCACCATAGCGCATTTCACACGAGATTGTGTCTATGTTTTCCATTAGTGAGGTGAACATAATATAAATATTATGCACTTTTATTTCATATGCAAAATATAAAAATGATTTTTGTTTGTGCCAAGGTAGTTTTGTTGGTATAGTGTACTTTAATAGAAAAAACCTAGGCTACTAAATAGCTGTTTTAAATTCCCTAAATAATACTAATAGAATTACAATTATTTATTTAAATCATAAGGCAACATTTTGCCAAAAGTACTTAACAAGATCAGCTCTTATTCAATAATTGATTTCTAAATTTATAGTAAGTAGAAATTACCTATAGAAAATTTACTTTTGAAAATACTTTTAATTAAATAAAATATAGAACTATCTTTTTAGAATTTGTAGCATTCTCTTAATCAGTGTTCTTCACACTAATCAATATTTCTTTTAACTTAATTTTCTCATTGTTTTATAAATTCCTATGCGCTTACATGATTTTTCTGTGTTAATACTACCTAATACAAATACAATCCTAGCACAGACCTGGTAGTACACTATTTTTAGAATGTTTATGAATATGTAATAAGGAATAAAATATATAATTATATATAATATATACTGATACAAATATAAATATATTGATGCAAATATAAAATATATACTGATACAAATATAAACTCCAGTTTCAGGATAGGGAGGCTAAAAGTAAGTAAACATTGCATTTGTTTCATAGGCAATTATGAAAAGCTGTCAGGGCTGTCCTTGGAAAGATGGATTTACCACTTGAATCTGTCAAAAGTTCTCAGATGTAAAAGATCAACAAGGAGAGTACAGAATTTAAGGAGAAAAATTTCAGCACAGAGAAAATGAGTGCTACTTTGAATGGAACAGAGAGACTGAAGAAAAAAAGTACTATTTTTTGATGAATAAATCACAGAAATGTTACAAGGCACAAATTCATTTGATGAAGACCAAACATCATTCAGACATTTCCTCAATTTCATCTTACCCATGAGGCCTTGCTGTCCACCAATATCTGAGGTGAACATGGTCCCTTCAGCTTCTTCCCCTGCCCATGCTGTTTTTCTTTGTAATAATGCTGCCCATCCATCATTTAACAATATGTTTAGCAATTTCCTTATCTCTACCACTTCATTTGGCTTTTAATTTTGCATTGTGCTCAGCATGTGAAATATTCTCAAGAACTATTGGGAAGATAACGAGTGAGCTGAAAGAAGCCAGAGAATAACTGGGTAATCAGGATCAGAAGTTAATAACTGTAAAAGGTGCATTTTATGAATCTGAAGAATGAGGGTTAAACAGTGAGCAACACAGTGAATATATACACACATATATACACATATACATATGTATATACATATATATATGTATATACATATATATATATTTACTATTTTCTATTTTGGAGTTGGAAGAAGAGAGAAAATATTCTAGAAAGAAAAACTGATAGACAAAAATACGTTTTCTTGAAGATGGCTTCCCTGATTCTCTATAGTCTACTTTGAACCCAGTGAATACAGCCAGACTTCTGTTTTGTGTCAAATCATGGCATTTTCCTGCTCAGAATTCTCAGTGACTATTTCTCATAATACAAATCAAAATCTTTAAAATGATCTGGCCCACACAACCTTGCCTTTTGTGATGCTCCTGACTTCGTTTCTGACACTGTTTTCTTCCTTTCCTTCGGTGAGTTGCTGTAAACATATGATCTGGTACCCCCTGAAGGCCTTGCCTGTCTTCTTCCTCTGCTTGGAAACTTCTTCCTTCAAGGTTGGCTTGGGAGAAGCCTAGGTAGAGGCTTGTCATCGCTATCTACAGTAAACTTTTCGCATCTCTCTGAGCTCTTACTTTCTTTCTTTTTTTTTATCAGTACCAGGGATCGAACTCATGACTGCACACTTGCAAGGCAGGCGCTTATGCCACTGAGCTAACTCCCCGGCTGAGCCGTCACTTTCCTTAAGCCTTTCCTGACCCTTATGCAAAATTAAATGCCTTTCTCTGTATTCCAGCACTTCATCTCATCTTACTTTTTCTCCATAGCATTTATTTTCCTCTGCTTTTTTCCATGATTCCTTTCTTGTGTGTTATTGATCTCCTTCTCTTCCTAGAATGTATAGTCAACAAGGGTATAGTTTTTAATCTAGAATGTCTGCTGTATGGTTCCAAAATCTGCAATAGTGTCTGCCATATTTTTAAAACTAGAAAAAGAACTTGTGAAAAAAAAAGCTGTCCTATATGGATCATTACAGGATGAGGCATCCACAGAGACTTTAGCATATTAATCAGACAAGTTTGGTTTTGACATTTATTCATGAGTATCTCTATCGGTGGTTCTTCATCTGGAGTATGACAACACCCCCCCCCCACACACACACACACATCAGAGGGGTATTTAAAAGTAAGTGCAGGTAATTTTAGCTGTTCCCATAGAGTAGAACCTGCCATTAGTGCTCAGAGAAACCTGGTGAAAAATGCCTTTCAAGACATGGAACAGTCCTTCACCGTAAAATTTCTGTCACCTAAAGTGTCAACATACCCTCACTGAAAAACATTCGTCAATGTCATTTTTCCTTATCTGGAATGATAACACCAAAAAGTCACTTATTAATTTTGAGTCTATTAAAAATTGGGAAATATTTTAAACTTTATGGACATTATATCCTGCTTCTGAGGGATTTTAAATCTACCTGAAAATTAATATATTTTATAGTTCATTGTTATGTATCTAAAAAGATATTGCATTTATTTACACTACTCTTTCTGTGTGTGACGGTTTTTCCTTTCTCCTTCACGTTGGTTAAGTGGCTTACGTACACGAAGCCAGGTGAAAGTGTTCTCTCGTCAGCTTCTCCACAGAGCAGCTTCCTAAGTACCATGGGAGAAGGGTTTAGGTTCCAGGTACATCACTGGGTTCTGCCACCCCCAGGTTGCCCTTTTAAATTTGCATTGGAATTGCTGCCCGTTTTATTTGTTCCTTCTTCTTTCTCTATGACTTACTCTTATTTTCAAATACATACACTGTAGGAAGCAAAAACATAAACAAAAACAAAAATGGAAAAACTTGGTACTGCTGTCCCAGAATGTTTTTTCTTTGCCTCAGTCTTCGCCATGGAAGGGTGAAATGAGGGTCAAACTAAAAATGTCTCTGTAGACAAACTGTTTCATGAGAGAACCATTTAGACTGCATGAGCCTGTCCCCAAAGGCCATTTACTAAATTCTGATTCCAACTACGTGGTTTTTTTTAAAAAAAGAAAAGGTAATTTAACACATGAAAAATACTAGTTTTCTGGAAAAATAGGTGTGGTTGTCTGCTTCTAGGCAAATTAACAGTGTTAGCATAACTCCTAAGGATAAAGGGCCCAGAGATCCTTAGTTATTTTCATACCAAATCTACAATTGTGATAAATAATAATTTCTATTTACCTTACTAAAATTATGTTAAATAATCTACATACATTACTTCATTTAAGTCTTAGAACACCATTTATTCATTGGCCTGCTAAACAAAATTCTAAATGCTAAAGTACCAAATGCATTTAGAACTAAAATTCCAAAGTTTATTTCGTACCAAAAACTAAATATCAAGTACTAACTACATTTTTATAGCAACAAAGGGAGCAAAATCTTTGCCCTGATAAAGCATATGTCCTGAAGGAATAGAAAGCCACTAAATCAACATGTAGGAGGGTAAGGCAGTTTAGCAGCATACATACGTGTACACACACACACACACACACACACACACACACACCTTCACATGCTTCTAGTGTTTGATGCAATAATGCTAAAGCACATCGAGAACATTGTAGAAGCACAAGACAGTTATTTTGAATCTGCAGGTTAAAAGAGTGTTCTTTGTAAAAAAAAAAATGAAATGAGAGAGGACAAAAGTCACTTGACTTGACTGTTGGAGAAAAATGTTACAGTTAGAAGAAAAAACAAGTGAAAAGCCCTAAGGTGGGGTGAATGTGGTGGAATAAAGGGTAAACGGAGTAGACACCGTGAACAGCAAGACAGAGACGAGGGCTAAGGGAGGCACCGAAGCCTCGGCCTCATAGATTCGTTTACATAGTGAGGGACCTCAACCTCCACCAGGAGCCAGGAGCGTGTGGAATGAAGGCCCTCGGAAGTTCTCTTGCAGGGAAGACACCCGTTGTGCTTTGCCTTTAAAACGATCAATCCAGATGCTCTGTAGTCGGGACTATCAAACAGCAGAGGCAGAGGCAGAAAGACATGGCAGGAAGCTGCCCCGATATTCAGATCCCAGTATTCAGTGAGTGTACACTTACTGGGGTGCACACAATTGGCAAAATGTTTTGGATCTTGTATTTCCACTACATATATGCGATATAAATCATAGGATACATTAATATTTATTAGACATTAGGTTATATTAACCTCCCAAATCAGTGCACTATGCTCATTATAAAACATAAAAAAGAAATGTTTTTTAAAAAATTAAAACATTTTAAAATAGTTTGTTATCAGTTATAAAAGTTATATTTTGCTTTACCAAAATGTTATTTTGGTATCTGTTACTAACACTTTAGGTTTTCACTTTATTAGTATTTAGCATGTTTAGGACAATACGATCAAATATTTTGAAAAGCTTTCTTGGTATCTAACTTCAAGAATTATTTTACATTTATTTTGGCTTAAAAATACTTGCTAATCATGATAGTTTAACTGTTACCAACAAATCAACTGAAGCTAATGTAATCATTCATAGTATGTTTGTTATTCCACAAAGTTGGAAATTTTGAATTCTTTACTCATTCTGCCATATCTGATTAGGTCATCATTAGTTTACCTCATAACGTGACTGACAGAAACCATGTTGTCATAGGCAAGGTAATTATCAGCTGTTAAATTTCCTCAGTATTAGCTTGTTCATTTGTTATTATTTTCAATCTTGATTTCTCAGGAGTTTTCTGAGAACATTTGGCAATGTTAAGGCAAAGTTTGATTTCAAAATTAGTTAATGCTACTTGGTTCAGGAAAGTATAGAGTGTGAAAAAACTTTAATAATAAGTAAGCAGACACTTGGAGGCATAGAGAAACTGTAGATCACTCAGGCGTCCCTGCCTGTCATAGGATGTATGAATTAATAGAGAACAATTGCTGTCAATCCATTATTCTGTAGGAAATCTTGGTCTCTTGCTTTCTTTTGAAGATACAATTAAATAAAAATAGACACTCTTGTGTCTTTTTAAGGACTACTCTCAATGGTTGCCTTATGTATTTTGGCGGAGCATAAATCCTACTTTGTGCACCATTAGCCTATGATAGAAGTTGTGGTTTCTTGAACTAGGTTGAGGTAAAGCTGGTTATTACTTTAGGGTAAACAGTTTTGGACACAACAATCAGTGCACTGAACTCACCTATTCCCACAGGACTATGAGAGCTTCTAGAACTTTCCATTTGTCCTATATTTTTAATATTACTTTTTCCAGAAAAAATATAACAGTATTAAGATTTCACATTCATATATACTATTTTAGTGGCTATTTGATTTTTTTTAGAAATTTTATCTCTTTTATTTACATTGAAAAAGTTTGCTTCCTGAAAGAAGAATCTTAATTGCTTAAGTTTATTATTTTTGTTTCTTTTCATCTTTCCCAAATAATATTTTACCAAGAGTATTGAATAAACTTTAATATTTCTTTGCAAACCTACTTTTACATTATCTTCCACTAAGCATGTATTCTCGGAATCATGCCCTCTAAGGTTATTTGAAATACATTTGACCATACATCTTGTTACCTGGTTATCCCCAGAAATATTCAATTTATTCTTTCAAAATACATTATTTCACTTTTATATTTACAAGTATTGCTGTATGCATTTACACTTCCCCTTGATTTTTCCTACAATGCAGTTTACTGGTTATATTTTTCCTTAGGAGACATCCTAGGAGACCACTTTTAGAGAAAGTTTCCTCACTATTTATCAACTGCATACTTGCCGGGACTGAGTGTTTGTGTCTCTATAAATTTATGTGTTGAAATTCTAATCTCCAATGTCATAGCATTAAGAAGTGAGGTCTTTGGGAAATCATTAGATTATGCAGGTGCAGCTATCATGAATGGAATTACTGTCCTTATAAAAGAAACCTCAGAGGCCAATCTCACCCTCTTTTTGCCACAGGAGAGTAAGAGAAGAGGGACGCATAAAAGCACCCTCCCAGAGCTGATCTCAGACTTCCAGCCTCAACACCGTGAGAGATATCTATGGTTTACCAGCACTCCATCCGCCATATTTCATTATAACAACTCACAAGGGATAAGACCGAAGTCCTCCCTCATGTGAGCCTACCAGTTAATCAGTCCCTTTCTGATGTACTTTGGACTTTGTCTGGCCTTTTGCTATTATGCTACTATAAATTATGCTTTAATGCTTTATAACATTGTGTACATGTCATTTCATATTTTTGCCAATGTATCTCTGGTAAGGATTTGTAGAAGAGAAATTTCTAGGTCAAAGAGTAAATGAATATGTAATTTTTAAAGATATTCACAAATTCTGTGGTTTGTAGTTGACAAATTCTAGGGTTTGTAGAGTTTTCACAGGTCTTCATTTGTAGAATGAAACAAGGTTATATCACTTTCAGCACTTTTTACTTTTGAAATATTAAATGCTTTCATTGCTCAGTATATTGTACAGAAATTTGAAGAGTAAATTCTTGTCTGCACTCAAGTTTAGTAAAAGTCACATGTCCTTTCAAAAGCTGGCATGTTATCCTCGGTTAGTAGACTGTAAGGGAATATGACAGGGTCTCATTAGTCTTTCCTGGAGGAAGAGCATTGGGATCAAAAGGATTCGACAAGGATGGACACCAGCTCTCAGGTTTGCTGAGACAGGTGTGTCACTCTTTCAGTAAGTCAAGACTCACTAGCTCAGAGGAAGGGACAGGAAGAGGCGGTGCCCACAAAAGCATTGGTCTGCTGTGTCTGCCTGGTACAAGACTGTGAGGGAAAGCTTTCGTGTCAGGCCTACTCTGTGGGCCTAGAACTTGCAATCACACACACACACACACACACACACACACACACACACACACACATACATAAACACACATGCACATACACAGAAATCAACAAGTGGAACCCCACTGTCGCTGGAGATGGAAAGAACTTCCCAAAAGTGTCAGTGTAAACTGGAGGCTTGAAATAGGGGCCAGTGACGGGAACAAAGACTAGCAGTAAAGAGAAGTGGAGAGAGCCCAAAGGATTGCAGTAGAGGGCTTGCTTTGAAAATCTAAATTTCTAGTCTTATACTACGTCTAGGAGAGATTTTAATTAAAATCCTAGATTCTGCTACATTTCAAGGGACCTGGTCTGAGAAACTTGCCTCATTCTCAAACAGATGAGCCACGCTGAAAATGACTAGCTGACCAGTAGCCCAAAAAGTCCCTTTCTCTGAGAAATGCCTTCAGTGTCTCCCACGTCCTCCATACAGGGAGGGGAGAGGAGATTCACCATCAGCTGCTGTAACTGTGCTCAATCAGAACATCTTTCCTTCTCCATGGAGATGTCTTTTAAATTGATAGGTCAAAATGTTTCTTGAAATTTAGTGGAAAAAGAAGGGCAGGAGATCAAGAAAGGGGAAAGACAGGGAAAATAGAAAAATTGGTGTGTTTCAGTGATGTGCTAAAATTACCATCATTGTTGCTTTAGAAAAAAGTAATGTTATGCACTGTGTCAACTTGAAAGACTCAGCAGGGAGCCGGGATCCTTACTTTGTAAATACTCTCAGCCTGTAGAGGAAAGGGGCACAGAGACCTGCTTCCCTCTTTTGCCCTACTGCTCTTTTTGCCCAGTTTCTGTCTTGAAGAATGGTGCCAGTGCCATGCCACCCTGCCTTGCAGCCAGATGATTGCAGACTGAAACTTCCAAAAACTGTAAGCTAAATAAACCTTTCCTTCCTTCATTCTGAGTGTTGGGTATTTTGTCTCAGCCACAAGAGCAAAGTAACCAAGGCAAGTAATTTAGTAAAATGGTCATGTTGTTTAATTATGAGTCTAAGATTGTACTGAAATAAGAAATAAAATAAACTTTAAACAAAATAATTCATCATAATATTTTCTTAAAATAAAAAATAATATGGTGGACTCAAAATGCTACTTTGTTATGATTCACCAGGACAGAGGTTTACACAGGTATTTGATCTGTACACGTTTATGACATTAAATCACGACACCAAAGGCACCATCACAGCATTAGATACTGAACCAAACGTAACAAATTCATCTTTAAAAAAAAACCCAAAATGATACATTTTAAGGTTATACAAATAATTGAAATGTGTTACGTGCTTTTCAAATACACTGTTTTCATATACGCATTGCAATAATCTCTAATTGATAGTAGGGTACCAAAATTCTGCTAATCAAATAACAAAACACAAGATGCTGCAATATGTAGCCAAGCACCAATTTAGCCCATCATTTGATTCTCCTCCAAACTAATGGACTACAAAAACATGGACAGTGAACTGAGTATTTAAAAGAACCACTGAAGTAATCTAGGCCTCAAATGTCTTGAGGTTTAGTTTTCTTTTTTTTATTATTAGCAGATTGTTTAAGAAACAGTAGGAAAGACTGGAAAATTTAAATTGATGTTTTCTGTTCAGTGAAATACTAGGGCTCAGACAAAAATGTTCCCTGGAACTTAGGAAAATGTGGGGACAGAGTAGATCCATTTTGGGGGACTGTACTTTGGGATTTTCCATAAAATTTAGAGCATAGAAAAGATTCTTCTGAAAATATTTAGTAAACAACTTCAAAGTACATTTTATTTGGTAATGCTAACATAGTTTAAGAAATATGTTAAAACCGGATGATTTACAATACCTAATCATTACATAGCTTAACTGGAAATCTACCTGAGAATATTCATTGTCTTTACCAGTTATTGGAGACACAATTCTTATCAGTAGGGAAAAATATAAGATAGAAAGACTTTGAATGAAACATTAAAATTTTATTATTTGTTCAAAAGTATAACCAAATAACACTACTGAATTATACATCAACAGATAAAGATGGAGATACCAGTCTTTTATACATGTACCAGTTATTTAGTTTATTTCCTTTTAACCTCATATACTATGTTAAAAAATAATTATCCTGAAAATGAGACACAACTATAATTCCTTTTACTAATTATAGTTGTACTGACTACAGACATAAACCAAATAAAAATAAGTTTTATCAATGCCTGTTTCAAAAAAGAAAAAGCAAAAAATACTTTAGTAAGTACCCTTCGAACTGGAAAATCATACACAAATAATATTATTTGGGAAAGTGGATGCCAAGACACATTAACTCACTTTTACCCTATTAGTAAAGGACATCACTGGAATCAAGCACTTTTAAATGCTGTACGATTAGGACATAGTCAAGAATGAGAATACTGTGCAACTCAAAATTTTACAGAAAGCAAATGACTTTTGCTTTGGCTAAGAAGCCACCAATAATTTGTATCTACAACCAGCAGAGGGCGCTAGGGCCTGCAGTATGGTTAATAACAAGTGGACTCTTCTTGAGTTTGGAAATTGCCCAGCTAAATAATGCTTTAAAGAAGAAAAGTGGTGATGCTAAAGAAGTATAACTGCATTCTTCAGCACTTAAGTAATGTTAATTATTAAATAAAACATTTAACTAGCCTGTTTTGTGAAGATTTAACACAGGTTTTTATTAATATTTCTGAATTAAGAATTGAATGAATAAAGGAATATTACTAAAGTCATTAACACTAACAATTTACTTAGCACCACATGTTTAGCACCAGAATAGGTATTGATAGCTCACACTTAATTAACTTTAACTGCAGAAAAAAAAAACCCTAAAATTGGCTTGAGACTATGGTGATTGTAATGTATTTTTAGCACCATTGACCATAGTGAATTGTTACAGATTCTAAGTTTTTGATTGACATTAGTAAGTCAAAATTAGAACATGACATACTTTTAAAAATCATTTTATGTATTTAAATGCTTTCATCCACACATATGACAATACAAAATATTATAATACCAAAGACAATGTTAAATATTAATAGGTAATTTTATCCTCCCTAAATACTTGAGTAGGTAAAGGCTTCCATCTGTGTCAAGATTTGGCTCCTGTGTTATTGAAGAACCTAAGTATGTTGTTATACTGGTAAAAAATGAAGACCAAAATCTTAGAATTATAATTCCTTCATAGAAACATTCAGTATATCAGTTTGGATACTGCACTTACTTAATAGACAGGGCATGACCCTAAAACATTCAAACTGGCATAAATGCATTAGGTTAACTTACAGAGGTGCTGTAAGTTGACTTAACACAAGTTTGTAGGTATAGGGAAATATGTATTATTTCAATTCAAATTTTCTGAGAAAACTATCTTAGTTCACGTGACCTGCTTTGTGGGTCAGCTCTGTCCTATAGCTACAAACTTTCAAGTGAATGTTTTCAGGAGTTTCAGATGGAAGATATCAGCACCACCAAATGAGGTTGATAAAGAAGCTTTGAAGGGCCAGAAGACAGGCCGTTTACACTACTGAGGAAAATCCTAAACAGTGGTAACCGTTATTTATTCCATATTTTCCAAGTACACTTATTTGTCATAACCAGAAATATTAAGACTATGCCTACAAAACTTGCAGACAATTTTATAAAGAAATCCATTGCATAAGAGCTAAAATGGTATTTTTTTCATTCTTTCTTTGATACAGAGGCCAAGAACTTATACTGGAACATAATATTCTGACTTTTCCATTGAATAAAGAATGGTTAGAAAGAAAAATCAACCCTGTAGAACATATATGCCAATTACTGTTTCTTTAAAATGAAACATTTCCAAGTGAAAACCTCAATACTGACTCTTTAAAGCAGCTTTTATGAAATAGCTTATACCCAGACCCTTTCTGCCTCTGAGAATTACAGTGCAAAATAGTTATCCTAGCACCACTGTTGCATGCTATGAAAATATGAAAGACTGTGTTGATACTAGCAAACTTTCATTTACTTGAACCTAGAAAATAAAATACTTCACATGGCCTTTTTATATTAGTAACTTTAAAAAGTAAAGAATCACAAAAATACCCATTATGTTTCAGTTTAGTTGTTAAATTATAAATAAGCTTATTGTTCTGCTTGTATTTTAGAAAGAACTGCTATGCAAGCATAATTTGTAAGTGTGTTAGATACAAGTCTTGATCAGACTTGTTTGACAACTTATTTGGATTTTTGTCACATTCAAAGCTTTATATTTAAGAATTTTTGTGTTAAAAAAAGAATCAAAGGTGAAATTACTCTAAATTGTTGCAATTTAGACTTTTTAGCTAACTCTAAAAGTCCAAATAAACATATATTACATTACAGCCATTATATAAAAAGCTAGGATAAATACAAAGCATTAGACAAAGTTTGTGCCCAAAAGGAGCTCTATTAATAGAAATTTTAATTTTCAGAAATTTTACTGATGTGCTAAATTTACCTTCATAGGAGCCTCTGAAATTGTGGCAAATGTCACCATTTTTTTAATAAAACTAAGAAATAAAGCCACACAAGTAAGCTGGAAAGAGAATTTGAATATGAAGTTCAAGTTGTTTATTACTACTTGTTGAAGTCTTCCTAGACTACTATATCAATATTAAAGATGGACATGTTTCCTAGATTTATCAGGCAAATGCCCCACTCATAGAGTTGCCCTCTAATTGCCTAGATGTCTTATGTGAAATTGAATTGGGGCCTAAATCATAGAATTACTTCATTTTATTACTCAAAATATTTCTTTTTAATAGCATCCAGATGTGTGCCCACAGAGGCAGGGTAGTATGACTGCAAAACATTTGGCCAACATATTCAATTTATAAACATAATTGGGCCAGTTGTTAGTCATCAAATAGACCCAATTTCCAGATGTTGGGTTCCTTTCCCATTGAATGGATCTAATTAGTAATCTGTCATCTTTCAATGTATCCACCCTAAGAAATTGCAAATGTGTTCAGAATTTAAACTAGTAGCTTCCTTTTATTACTTGCATTCTAGACCTAACCTTGTTTACTTGCTCTGTAATCCTATGGAAGTGTCACACTGAACAACACACAGACAACTAAAGTGTGATATGTTCATTTTTCTTGACCAACATGTGGCATTTTCCTCTAGGAAAAGAATTTCATGAATGAGGAAAGGTTGCCTCTCCATATCACATAAGTGAAATTTTCATAATGATTTAAGTGATTTTCATAATCCAAGTTAATCACGAACTGAACTTTTTCTTTCTACAGAAACACAGAAATAAAGTTAGAAAAACATCCAGAAAGGTAACAAAATTCTGTCTGCACACACAGTATGCATGAAAGATCCTCAATATAGTATTCAAGGAGCCCAAAAGATAAGTAGACTGAGTCTCAGTAAGTAATGACAGGCAAGGCAGGAAAGAAGTGGCCTTCCAGTTCCCACATGCAATCTCCACCATCTGCTAATGGGCCTCAGGATAGACTCTGATGTCAGAATATGCACTTTGAAAACTCTACTCCTGTCTCTTGGTGCAATTACCCTATTTCTGAGTTTTATCATATATCCCCCAAATGTTGTTTCTCTTGGACTTCATCAGTTTTTGAGTGTCTTGCTTTCAGCTTTCCAAAGTCTTATCTATTCTGCTCCAGAAATATGTGGGAAGTTGTTAACTTTTCCCTTCCCCTCTTGTTCCAAATACTCTAAATTTTCCTGAGAATGAGAAAGTTTACATATTGCCATAGTCGATGATTTATTTCACCTATGGGGATAGCTTGTTATTGTGTTTGCTTCCTCAAACCACATAAAAATCAATTTGTTAAAAATTAGATTTACAGAAAAATTACTAGGCTGTTATATTTCCTGAATATCTTTGTGAGCTTCATTAGGGCCAAAACTATGTCTAATTATCTTTGCACTATCAAAATATAGCCAACAGAGTCCCTTGTATGCAGTAAGCACTCAACATGTGACTACAAACTGAACAAAATGACGCTAAATAAAAGGGTTAAATTGACTACACACTTTGATGGACTCAAATGAGATAAAGTATCTCCAAAGAGAAATTTATGATTACTTAATTAAATTATCAGTTGCTAATAACATTGAATCTTGTTTTGTGAGCAGCATAGAAATGGTGCTGAACATATCACACCACCTCAAATGTACTTTAAAATAATTTTCAGTTTTGCTCATGTTATTTATGTGTTACATGATATAGTATATGTTTGTGTGTATGCATGTGCATATATGGGCATATACATATGCATACATAATAGATTGAACATGTATTTTACTACTTGGTAACATAATAATTTATCTTCTTTATAGTGCAAAGTTTGGGAATTGTATGAAAGAACTATGTTATCACTACATATATTATATTTTAATTTAGACTTAAGAGGTCAGAAAATTGAAAGGGATTTTGATTATATCCAATGACTAAACAATATACTAGACAAACACTATACAAATGAATACTAGCATGAAAACATGATTATCATAAAATATGTATAATATGTGCAAAATTCAATATATATATATGCCTGTGATTCCCAGAAACCATTATATTTTCTGGGGGAAACAGTAAGCTTATTTAAACCAGTACAGGTAGTTTGATGTTACTCCTGGAAAACACAGATTGTCAGTACAAGATCCTCCATAAGTTGGAGGACAAGATGAACATGGTACTCCCACTTTATATGGTGCTTCTCCAATCCAATTGCCTCTAGAAGGGGAATAAAAGATTGCATTAGTAAGACAAATTGATCAAAAAATTAGATTATTCTTAAACATACTTTATTGATATGTGATCAACTTTTGAGACATTTAGTTTAGAAAAGCACTGAGAGTTATATTGATTTCTTATTTCTGTAACTCTGTCTGTATAATTTGGTTTTTAAATACTTTTCATCGGAGTGAATAAATATTACCTTAATGTACAGGTACGAAGTGAGGCCCTGCAGTAGATGATGATATCATTAAGCCAGGGAATGCTTTGTTGAACCCCACCCAAGTGCAAGCTATAAGGCCATGATTACCTAAACTTAGTCCTCCTAAACTCATGATAATTATCCTCTTTAAGGCTGATTTTAAAATACTAGCATTTTCTGGAATGCTTAGAAATGATGAAATGAGAGAGAATTCAGTATATATACAAAGAATACACTAAATTTGTCACAAAATTTTTTGTGAAGTGACAAAACATTTTAGATTCCAGGCTTCATAAAATAAACACTCTTCTGAACTACATCCCTACCCAGTCCATCATACTGGCATAGTAAAAAAAAGTTCAGATGAGCAATTAAGGATGATTTCAACTCTTTGCTCATATATAAATCCATGGTTACTTACTGTTTGTAGTTAATGGTATTACAGTTTGATACCATTGAACACATTTCACTGAATTACTTTGTATTATCAGTATTTCTTTCACTGATTGATGGCCATGATCATAATAATAAAACAAAGTCAGCATTCATGACAGTTAAAAAGTAGCTGTGACGGATTGTGACTTTCTGTAATGTGATTTTTTAAATTATACAGGTGAGGGTAATAAATGTATGTTGAGTAGCATGGTGATTAATAACTTGAATATTAAGAAATGTAAAAACTGGGGCTGGGAATTTAGCTCAGTGGCCTAAGTGCCTGCCTGGCAAGAATGAGGTTATGTGTTTGATCCCTGGTACACCAAAAAAAAAAAAAAAAAAAAAAAAAGTAATGTAAAGAAATGGATGATCAGGAAAAACTGTCATCAATGGCAAAAAGCTACGATTTGGCTACTAGTTAACATTTTAAAACTTTTAATTACTTAGGTTTCAGAAAAAACTTTTTAGTATTACTGAGATACATCATATTAGTACTAAATCTTAATTTCTTGAATCTGTAAAGCAATAATATATCTCATCAATGATACGAGAAAAATTTAATCACTGACCAAAAACAGAATAGTTAAATGAGACGAAAATACCTTTGACCATTTGATAACTTACTTACCTGGTACATTTGTGACAAAGACTTAACAGCAAAATATAAAATGTGGAAGTAAAAATATCAAAGAAATGCACAAATTTGTTATTTTTGTAAACAATGCAGGCACATTGTCTGTCCCAAATCTCTCCATCTTAATAAGTGTGAAGAAGGAACCATCAGGAAATCGCTATTTTTCTTTTCTAACTTTGTGGAAACACTGCCACTGGCGCGATGCCCTATCAATGAGTAATGCACTTATTGGTGACACATTTTCTCATTCTCTCCCCATGCTGGACTAGCGAGAGAAAATCTTTGTTTGGGATTGACTTTGGAAGACACTAAGACTATCATAAATCCTTTGCACATTTGGTTACTTATTCCAAGTGGGAACACAACAGAGTATAAATATTGGAACATTTTATCATATAAAGAACTATTGTTATCAGGAAGGCATTTTATCAAATGTTGGCAAATGTTTGTTGATCCTTATTCTACAAAAAACTTCATAAATATGACTATCGTTTATGGTCTTTGATAAATTTTTACAATATATTTTATGTAGCCATAGATGAGATTACAGAGTATTTTTAATCCAAAAAATAACAGAAATAAAGGATTCATTTCAAATGTCTTGCTTTCCTACTAAAAAAAGTGAGCCAATGTTCTGATACTGATAATTTAAAATATGGTGGTGCTGATAAATACTTATAATATTCTTTTTGAAGGCCTTTTATATAGTTATTAAAACAGTTATGTATAGTGCAGTTTTTACAGTTTCCATGAGAGGAAAAAAAAGAGGGTAAAGAGGATTTAGTGACTGCCACCATCCCAAACTGTTTTGCTTACAATTTTAGACTAGAAACTTTGCTTTGGCAAAAAGAAACGTGTCACCTGATAAGTTTTTAGGAATATGGGCATGATGATGGCCAGAGAATGAGAACTGAGGACTGAGGACTGAGGGATGATGTTTAGGGGGCTGAGAGCCGGAGATTAGAGGCCACAATGCTAAGTTTTACTGATTTGTTAAACACTCCTATCAGGCTAGAGATATTTAACACCATTCAAGATCCTGGAAATAGAACCGAACCTGGTACTTACTTTGGGGCGTAGTTGCATACCAAGTACACAGCACGTCGCCATACTGATCCCCAAACATTCATGTTCTGGCAAGTATGAATTGCACATCCTATCCGATTAGAAGTGGCCCAAACCATCTGTGAAAAGAAACAAATATTTCCTCATATTATTAAGAAAATGATGGTATGCCAAAATAAGAACATTTTTTAAAGTGTCAATCATAAAATATTGAAATAACCTGTGTATAGTGTGTGCACATGGGGCCAAAACACCTCATAGGACATCTGGGGTTGCAATCCTGAGGATATGGGAAAACATAATCTTTCACTTCATCATACCATGGCTTGACCAACTGGAGAACAGAGCGGTATCTGTATGTTAAGGGGCAAAAGAAAGAAAACAGTACAGCAATTGTACTTTTTACTGGGCTCGTGTTATATTGTTAATTCACTTTTTAAAGATTATTATGATAATACAAGAGTATATTTAACCCTCAAATTACCAACATATACTAGTATTTTTGTATTTCTCTAGACTGGAGTAAATGGTCTTGCATTTGTCTAAATTTATATTAGATTACTTTGAAAAAAGAAAACATTCAGGAATCATCAAAGTGCTATTCAATCCATTTTAAAAATTCTAACAGAACTTTATAAAAAACTCAGAACTAGGCTATCAAAGTGGTCACAATAATAGCAGTGATGCATTTTCCCCTTAAATACGGATAACTTTAATTATAGTGATAGCACAACTGATTTTCCTGCTCTGTATAGAAAAGAATGGGTCTTTGGAAGATTGGATAGTGATATTCTGTAGTGGTAAAAATTTATCCTATCAGTTGAAATAGACTTTACTATAATTGCATTTACCTGCATATGTATGAATGTGTGTGTATATATATTTATATATGTAAATACTAAAAACATGTATTGTACTTGCCTATTAATTAATATGCAAGTAAAAACAATTGGAAATTGTGCACACACATATGTGCCCATGCATGTGTGTACATAAACATGTACGATACAAATGACTTCTTCCAGAGTCATGAAAATTTTCCTGAGGAAATGGACAGGACATAGTATCTGCTTGATTCTTTCTAAGATTCTATGAAGTCAATGACTAAAGGGCTGTGCTCTAAGGGTGAAAGAGGAAACTATTCTTACTAAGATTTTTAACTAGTTATATCATTCTTGAAGCCATCTAAGATAGCCACTGGGCCTAAGGTCACTCACTGCCTGATACATAGTGGGACTCAATCAAGTATTTTCTGGTATTACTTGAAATTGATGTCATTTCTTGGAGCACAATTAGTAGTCACATAGACAAACTGCATTGATATGAAATTGTCTCCTACCTTCCAGTTCGTACAGATAGATTTTGGCCCAAAAATCTCAACAAGTAAGAAGGTCCATGATCCCAAATACAAGTAGCTGCCCAAGCCTCTGCAGATTTTGCGAGATTTTCATCCCAAACCTGTAAGAATGACAAATCTTCAGCTTTGATGGGTTTGCTATAACAAACAAAACTAAACAGAAAGGAGTGATGCTACTATATCCTAGAGTCTTTCAATTCTGGGTCCTGAGACTATTTTAACTAAAAGAAAGCAAATTCAGATCACTAATGTTCAAAATTCTATGAAACAACATATTGTATATAAAAAATTATCGTCCTTACAATTACATCTACAACCGACATCTAGATACTAGATCTTGTAAGTAAAAGATTAGCAAAGTGTCATATCTGATTACAACTAGAGGACATTTTTACTGAAATTTGTAGCCAGCAAAGTCATCTTTACAGCAATAAAGAGTCATGCTACCAGTATATTTTAAAAGTAAATATGATCAAATTTGTTCAAATTGATTTAACAAAATTAACACATCCAATATTATATAGCAAATTTCGAGATCAAACTACATCACAGTACAATACATTTCATGGAAACTTAATGCATTATACCACTTGTATCTTTAGTAATAGTAATGATATTGAAGTGATATATATTTTTAGGTGAATGAACTGGAAATAAAACATAAACTTAACTTCACAATAGTACATAGAGTGCTGTAAAAATGTATTATACTTTAATTAAATAAATTTTAAAAACAATAACTGCTGTTTTCCTTGAAAAATGAAGTTAATAATGAAACTATTCACATGTAGAACATTTAAGTTAGCTGTGAAAATTGTCGAAGAAAATTTGAGTGAGATTTTGACTAATATACATTGACATTAGTTACCACATAGATTAATATGCACATTTCCATAGCTGCATAACGACGCAAACCAAGCATTTGTGGATCTACCAATAACATAAAAACTCTAAAATGGTATCTAGTTCTCTAGTAAGTTCCAAGGTACATATTCTACACAAAGATATTTTTCAAAATTTCCCAATGTAAAAAATAAAAAAATAATTTAGTGATATACTTATGTGTTGAAAAGAGTGACTTTCAAATTGATATTTTAAATTCCAAGTTATGTAGTTATTTCTGAAAAATCTGTGTTTTTATTGTGACTAGATAGTGATCAGTAACATATTTAGGAAGTAAGACTTCATATGATGAAGGAAGGTACAGTTCTAGAGTCACTCAAAGTCACATGCAGCTTCATGTGAGAACTTGGTGCCTTCCTTCTCATCAGCCTTTGTGCAGTTAAGCAAAGGTTAAGAGCCACGTGTCAAGTTTAAAACTTGCAAACAAAAATTATCTTCCATAAATTGACATGGAATTGCTAAATTTACATAAAAAGTTTATAAGTTCACAAAGGTCATATGATATCACAGTAACCTAGGACTGAGATGAACTTCATAAAACATTCTGTTCAACTGATAACAGATTTATGCATATTTGTTCTCTGACAAACTATTAACAAAGTATAAATTTCCAAAATATAGACCATGCTTTACCAAAATAAAAAACAGCATAATTATTTCATGAAGAGAGTTCAGCAATTCATTTCTAAAATTTTATTTCTGAAAATACCATTAACAGAATGTATCTCTTTAAAGGATGTTTATCTTTGTAGTTGGAATTAATACAACTTTGTAGTTGTATTAAATTGCACATTCGGATCTAAACACTTTTCTATAATCTACTAAAATATAAACGCAACTTGGCATAAATAACAATGACCTGAAATGCAAGCATACTGTATTTTTTCCTATTTCTGCCAGTAATATAATCTGTTACTAAGAGCATGACAGCTAGTATCTATCTGCCATTTGACTCATTCCAAAAATAAAGAAATTTAATGAGGCCATTTTTTAGGGTCCATTTTATTTTATTTATTTCAAGAAAATAAATGTATTTGAATAGTCCCAGGAACAGAACCAGACTAATCTAAACTCTGGATCTATACAATAAAGGAGAAAACCCATAGATTCTATTTGACATAAATAAAAATATTAACACCCCTGTTTCCCATCATTTCATAATCTATATCTATATCTATATCAAAAGATTAGGTTGTATTTTTAATATATACAAAAAACCTTTAAAATGTAGCAATAAGTATGTCACACTATCTTTGTGCTCTGTCATATATTTAAAAACTAAGTACTGGGGGCCGGGAATATAGCTCAGCAGCACAAGTGCCTGCCCATCAAACTCAGTCCAATTGCTGGTACCAAAAATACAAACAAAAAACCTAAATATTTGGAGTGTATAAATTCATGCCTCAAATATGTTTCTAAAAGTATCCTTTTTAAGCATTAATAAAAGATATTTTGATACAAAGAAAATGTGTTTAGAATTACTGGAGCTGACATAATTGAGATATTTCTAGTAAAAGTATTGTAAGTAAAATTTTTGAGAATCTTGTTCAGGGGAGGAGGACTATGTTCTTTCTCTACCTGCTTACTTTCTGGGAACTGGGGAAAATTATCTCTGTCTCCTCCATGTTCTCAAAGGAAGATTCCGGAAAGTCAGCCAGGCACAAGTCAGGTGCCTTACTAAAGTATGATATGCCCTCCACGATGGAGAGATAACTGACTTTCCCTTTAATGCTGGCTACAGGGATATTAAAAACACTACACTGTGGTCTTTTTTTGCATTTTGACTCACACTCACCTTGTATGGAAGGGAGATTTACAGAATATAGGGCGATACGATATCTAAAAATCACATCATATCTTCTGGTACAGTTAATAGCTTTATTTTTGTCTCTGCATTTCCCTGTTGTTTACATCTCCCACAGGAAGATGGGTTTATGCTTTTAATATCAAGTAGTATTTAAATTTATGAATAGGAAAGCTTTTTGAGTGTCAAAAATAACAGTAAATCATAACTTTAATAACTATAGAAAATTTTAACAAAAGATCACGGTCTGGAGGCAGAGGTCCTGTGTGATACATTCTTTCTGATCCAAAAGCCCTAGGTTGGAATGAATGTTGCCAGGATAATAATGTGAAAGAATTAAACAACTTATTGACATTTAAGGGACAAGGCTGTAAATTGCCTAAACATTTAACTTAACTTGTAAATTTCTGTATTCATGAATGACAATCTATTTGTTAGATATCTCTGAAAATCTTTTCTGATCATTTATTTAAAGTAATCTTAGTATTACAAACTATAGATGCATCCACAGAGGAAAAAAGGACACAAGTACACTTATTTCTATGGATCACAAGTAAATACACAAACTACTGCTATCTTTTGTTGCGAAAACTAATCATCTGGTAATTACTTAGCTTTTATTCAAACAGCTTCAACATTGTTCATAGTTCTCCCCCTCTGTCAAATAAGATTCTGCCATAGATAATTTCCTCATAAATGCTTCTAATACTACCTTGGAAGGAAGAGGCAAAAATTAAGAATATTATGCATCAGTTTGGAAAATGCTTACAGGACCCATTAGAACTTAAGTATTATTATTAAAGTAGACAAGTTATCAAATAAAAATGGCCTACAGTGGAGTTAGAGTATGCATAGGTTTGCTGTTCTTTTAGCTGCTCCACATGCTGTTCCTTTATTCTTTGTTATTAGGATCCATTTAGTTGGTCAGTTCACAAGTTGGTTAGATTAGCTTGAATCCAAACATTCATTATGAGCTGCGTTACTATTACTAGTTAGTAACTTGTATTGGACAGAATACCTTGTCTATAAATCGCAAGAAATATAAAGCACTTATACTAAGACTTGAGAAAGATCCAGAATACAATCTGATTTCATTTAACTATCTAGAAGAGTTAATTCTATGAGGCAAGAAATATGAGAAGAATGCAGCATTCTCTTCAAATTCAGAAATCTTTCAAGTGTGGGCTGAAGAAATACAAAGTTGAGTCAAGGGACATTGCTGTGTGTACGAGATTACCAGCTCTCACATCTAGACAATGAAAACAACTTAAAATCAACCCAGATAAAAGGTATCTAATCAACTCTCATTAGATTTGGGATCCACAAAACAGTGGAAGCCAGGATCATGAAAATCAAATTACATCTGCAGCTCCCTTCTTATAATCCTAGCCTGTATGCCTGGCCAATCAGAAACATTTTCGAAGTTGAAAAGCATCACTAAACATTACTTGGGGCTGTAATTCTACCTTTATTTGAAATGACATTTTTTTCCTCAAGGAAGTAACATCTTTAGGTCAGAAATTTGTCCTTACTACTAATACAGCTAAGAAACATGGCTTATTGTAGTAAGTAGGTAGTCATATTTTTCAACATAAAGTATACAAATATATAATTACTCAGTTCTCTTAAGGTCAAAATTATCAAAAAACTTTTAAATCATTAAAACATTATTGTAAAATTTAGAAGAAATTAAAAAGAACTGTTTGTTGTCTAATATGAATTATTTAAATGTATGAAAAGAATAACTATCAAGAAATCTATTGAAATGTTTAAAATAAATTGAAAATATTAAAGTTCTAGTACAAAACTTTAATTTGCAAATATAGACATTAAATAAATGTGATTGTCAAAACTTGCAAGATTTAAGAAACACAGTTATTCATAAATTGAAGCTTAAATCAAAGGAAAAAATAAAAATGCTAATTTTGAAAATCAAAGTGAACTATGAAAAATTTTTCTGTACATGGAAGCCATCTTCTAAGGTATAAAATGCTAAAAACAAAAATAGTCACTTTTGAATTTTTGAATACAGATTTATGAACTGGTTAACATCATGGGTGCTAGGTGATAGCAATGGTATTGGAGGCAGTGTGGCATGCTCCAGAGACTTTCATTTTCTTGGACATTTCTTCAAGTAGTCATTTATTACATACTTAGATAAAACTAAACATGTTTTATGTAATATTTTTGGTTTTTTTTTTAATAGCATATGTTGAGTTATTTGGTCTTTTTGTTAGAAAATTGTCAAGAGTGCTGACTTGAAGAGGGTAGAAACTGCCACTCAAATATAAACAGCACAGTTATTTCCCCAGGGCAGCCACCAGCTTTGAAACACTTCATGGGCATTCTTACAGTTCTGTTTGAAAACAGGTGGGCTTATCCTCTTTAGATAGAAAAACTTGTGAAACAACAGGTGAAGACAACTGAGTTGAATATGGAAGAATCTTGTTTAACAGACAGATGGGCAGCCAAAACCTTGCCTAGTCTGAGGGACGGAGGTGCTGGACCAGAGAAAGAAAGGCTTCATGGCAGAGGCTCTACTTTGTAAAGGTGGAAGGGAAAGGTTAAGAGAACTTGATTAAAACAACATTCCTTCCAGTCTCAAAAATACTTTCAGAAATAAGACTCAATTATATATAAAAAGTAAAGGTAAGATCGTAAGGATTTATTATAAGTTTAAAAGATGATGGTTTTCCTAAAAGAATACCAAGTCCAGGTAGGTTTTCTTTTTATTTAAATGGACATACTCTTTTTTGAGGGACTTTAAACTGAATCATTGCCAGCATTTATGCTTGTGTTTTAAGGGATTATTATCATTCTCAGTGTGCTTATATGAAAGGGAGTCCTGCCCCATTAGCATACATAGGGGGTAGCAAGAAAGTGACTCTGGACCTGTGTTCACCCCAGACCTCCTGACAGACAGAGCAAATAGCGACTGCGGCTTTGTCCTCAACACTGAAAAATGGAATGAGTGCAAATTTCCATACTGATCAAAATGACCTTCACTAATTCAGACTTTTAGGCAGTCTATAAATGATTAATTATTGAGGGGCACTGGATACTGTGAATTTAACAGTGAGAAGGACCAGCATGAACTTACAAAACCACTCAAACAAATGAGTAAGTGGAAATTATAATACATTATATAATTATATTACCTAAAAAGTTCCCAAACAGTGATAATAAGCCACTTAAAACTTTGCTTCTGATATTTGCTTAGACAATAAAATATATTTCCAAGTAAGGGGCATTTCAAGTTGCAGACATCTGCAGCTCAACATGTGCTCTAAAAGTGGGTGCAAAATGGATACTGAACTAGAATTAAGTGATTGTATGGACTTTACCTCTGGAATGACTCTTCATTTGGTATAACCTATTAATTGATTTAGTATTCTTTACAAAAATGTGGGTATTTGAGTGACATAGCATGATTTTGAGTTCAATTTTAGGTCTTAAATTGTATCTATGATAGTTCTTAAAGCACATTTGAGAGTTCTCCTTGGGGAAATATCTCCAGAATATTCTATGAACTTTGACTAGGAAGATACTTAGCCCAGTCATGGACATACTTCAGCAGTAGAGACCTTGAAAGCGCACTCATAAAGTGGTTCTTTAATCATGAGAACTCCAAATGGCTTCATTAACTGAGATATCAGCTATAACATGTCTATGAAATATGCACAGAACTTTCTCAAAATCCAAAATCTTAAAGACAAATTTTGCAAATGAAGCAATTTGTTTTTCATAACTCTGTATTCAAAACTCTTTTAACCTATAACCAACTTAGTTCATGAGCACATAAACCGACAGGAGAATATGCCCACCAAATCTGCAAGACTAACATTAGGAAGCGTCCACAAGAATTAGAACAAATGAAGAGTAATTTGTAACCTCTACTCTGTATTGGTCAGGTCAAGCTGCTTCCAGGCTCACTATCAGAAGTACGTACCCATGTTGGAATTTAGTTTGGGAGAACACTAGAGAAGGACATTCCTTATTCAGAAGCACAGGACTTCCAGGTTCTAACATGATCTAAAAGGCACGTCTATGTGGACATGCATGAAGTATGAGAGAGTGGTATCTTAATTTTCTATTTCTTAAGGACACAACTTATCTTTTCCAGTATTTTCAGAAATCAAATCTCATTGCTAAATCTTCCCTGACAGCCTATGTTGGCAGCAGTCTGAAAGAAAGAAATGATATGTCTAACAATTTAATGCAAAAGGTCTGTTGGTCAAGAAAGATCTTGCTAAATATAAGTCAGGAGTCAATGGTAGAGATTTCTTTTAATATCAATTAGAAGACTTGAAGTACTCTGATATTGTTAAGTTTTCCAAAGGTAGAGTGAGAAAAGGGCAAGAGATTTGATTCCACATGAAGAAATTATTTCTAATATTTAATGATATCCTCAGACTAAATGTATGTGGGAAAATTCTTATCCAATGGCTCAAGAATAGGAGAAATGAATACAGGGTGGGGACTACATACTGCACTATTGTTGAAAGCATTGGCTTCTTGTCACCTAGAACCATGTTCTCACCATTTTAGTTAACTTGCTGTGTGACTTTGAAGAAGCTACACTCTTCAAGCTACAGATTATCTATTTTTAAATGTAAAGAATTGTTCCTATCTTTCAAGACTGGTGAGATGTAGCTGAGACAGTGAAGTGAGACACTAGTTAGCAGCACACAGGTCTGATGAGAGGCAGCGGTTATCACCGATGGGAGTTTTAGAATGGTTGTGATATCAGCAAAGCAGAAACCTGAAATGAAAAGCAGCGTTCAGTGCTTTTTTTAATCACATTACCAAACATTAATCTCTACTAAGCAAGCAATCAGATAAAATGACAACAGATAAGTCTAGGAGTAACTAAAAAAAATCAAAAAACAAAATTATACAGAAATAATAGTGAGCTTGCTTATAGGAAAATAACATTAGACAGTGGGAGATACCATGAAAAATACTTTAGAAGTTTTAAAACATTCATTCCCCCATTAAATCTCTCTTTAATATATGTTTCAACTTGAAATGTTAAGACCATTTGTGGAAGGATTTTAACAATGGTTCATTTTTCCAGAGAAATATAATAATCACCAGCCACAATTTAATCCTGCAGTTATACATTGGAAAGTTACTTTCATGTAAGGTTAATTTTTTTTAACTAATTCAGGGTTACAATGTTCTATAATGGATTTCTTGATAAACTATCTTGTGATACACATGCAAACCCTATATCTTACTCTGCCCGCTTAGAAAAATTCAAATGCCTTTCCTCCTTCCTACTGCTTGCTAAAAACACAATCTCCCTGTAATGCAGAGGGACAGATTTAATAGAATGTCCATATTTAACTAACTTACAACATACAAATATGATGCACTTTTTAATAAGAAAAATTGTATCTTGAAAAAAATATTTGTGGACTCATTTGGTTTCAAATATAGGGCAGAAAATTATAAAAGATTTCATTAAAAGTTTAATTTAAAAACAACTTGTTGGGCATTGTTTCATATTCATTTTTTTAAAAGATTGATACTTGATCTTTAATATTATAGATAATAGACTGGAAGCATTAAAATACCATCTCTTTAAACTTCAATTCGGGATATATTTTAGGTCAAATATTTTCTTGTCTGACTTCAACTATTAGTTTTTATCTTTCACGCCTTCTTTCCATGTTATTTTTCAAAAATTCCCAAAGACCACCTAGTATTTCAAGTTCATAACTGCTAAATGTTTACTGACTGCTTATTGAATAGTTTTCACATATTAAATTCACACCATTAGATTAGGTAGACTAATCAGTTTCTTGTTTTCAAAGTCCTCTGGTTAGTCTGTAGATGCACCTTACCCTAAGTGCCTCAGGACTAGGTAGGCCTGACGATTCCCAGGTCCCCGACACAGATTCGAGAGAAGTGGTTTACATCTGAGGCCTCTTTCCAAACTGGCAAAAAAAAATGTGGTATTTTCTTGCAAAAATTAGATTCCCAATCATAAAATCAATCTGTGCTGTGCCTGAGACACTCCCCAACCTCTATTGTGCAGAATGATCCGTTTTCATTAACTCAGCCTGTTCTCATCCAAAACTGTCTACAGGTGAAGAATATGCCCTCCCATGCATTAGCTACGTGCTTTTTTTTTTTTAATTTTTTTTTAAGTTTTATTTAAGGAGAAAAGAAAAAAAAAGCAGAGAAAGGGTACAAGTTATACAGATTTACAGAAAAAAAACAGTAGGAAATCACTAATTAATGGATTACATATTGTCATCTTAGAAATAATTGTTCAAGTCACAAAATTAAAGCTTGTAAAGTGGACATTCCAACAGTGACACTGCAAACAGTTCTGTTCAATGATCCAATAAAACTCTGTGATATCATTTCCTATCTTATACACTTAAATATACATGCAGTTATATAGTTTAGAGCACTTTCTTTTCCTCTCTTTTGTACAATGAATATTACACATTTTGGGTTTCATTGCTCCCACGGTTCTTATTACTTTTTGGAAGAGAGTAAAACCAAATGTGACATAACAGAACAGATTCGGTCAAGTCAAAAGGGTGGACATAATAGATAATATAAAAACATAATACAAAGTGATCCACAATGGTTACCATAATGCCTCCCGCTATCTCTAATAGAATTGCCTATATCATTAGTTATAATACGATTGAACAAAACAGTAAAGAATAAAACCGACAAAACCAAAACATTGGAGACATTGTAGGTCTTCAAAACTTTTAGCTACATGCTTTAACCTCCACAGATGTGTACCCCAGAGGACATGCCACTAGCCATTTACTGGCTGCTTAAAATCTGTTCTTTATTTTGTGTTCTCTCAGAAGAACCCATTGTCCTAATCAGAGATGGACTCATCGTCTCTGACTGCCTCACCATTTAAATCCTCCTTCCGCTTCACCATGTGAATCATTTACTCCTATTGACTTGAGTCTCAAGTATTTCACAGCTCTGATTCACTTTGTTGTACCCTTATTGACTCAAACTTAGTTCAGGTTTCAATTATCTCTAACCCAGACTTTCATGACAGCCTCTAGACTGTGCATCCTGTTTTTACATAGCCCTCTCACCAGGTAGCCAAAATGAACTTTCTGAAACTCAGATGTGGTTCTCTAAATTCCCTGCTAAAACCTCCAAACTTCCCTTGACCTTAGTATAAAATTCAGACACATTTCTTGGTGTCCATCCCAACTTCATTATATACTACTCTTTTTACACAACTTTCAAACCACATTAAATTTTTATCTACGCCTCCAACATACCATGTACCTTCTTAGAACACCTCTCTATACAGACTGTGCAGTTCTTCTGTCCTTAACTTTTTTCCTGTATGACATTTATCTTTTAATACTTAATATTTAGAATCATTCCTCCCAGAAGACTTTAGTGCTGCCCTATCGCAGATCAAGTCTAGCCTGGATCTCCACATGTGATCTCAAAGAGTGCCATATTTATTTATTCTGCTTTATCCCTCAGCATACTTATTTGCCTGTCCACAGTACTTCCTTTCAGAGGATCTGTTTCCTGTGGATTTTTCTTTTCAGTGCCAGGTGCATGAATAGACACTGGAATGAATGATTGAATTTTGAACCACTCTTGCCTATCTTAGCACCATACTCACACATTCCAGGCAAAAAAGTTAAAAGACTTCAATGAGTTGATCCACAAACATTTGCTAGGAGTTTGCTGTAGGACAAAAACAATGCTAGGCTTTATAAATACTCATAACAAGCACAGTATAATCACTTTTCTATGTTATCATATGTGATGAACTACCATTTGTCACCAAAATAAGCAGCATGGAAAACTAGGAAATGTAATCACCCTCTATGAGGCCCATGTGTCACAGCTTGTCAGTTTGTCACCTTATAGTAAGCTTCTAAATCACACCACATTAATGTTTGCACTTTTGTACTTCTTACAGTGTATACCGACAATGGTGACCAAGTATTCTTGCCTTCAGTTGAATCCCTATGTGGAGAGCTGAGCGCAGAGAAAAAGCCTCAAGGTTACTGCCTTCTTTGTTTGTATACAAGTAATATTCAATGTGCACCTTGGACAAAATTTCCTACAAAATCGCCCAGTCTCAGTTGGAAGCCAAGACACTAAAAATGTTCTACATCCAGGGGAACAGGAAAGCAGTGTTCCAAATGTGCTGGAGAAATGCCTTCCTGTCAGCAGTCTTTCTCATTTCATTGTTTTCTGGCAACTGTTCTCAGGAGGCTTGCAAATGGCCCTTAAAGCATACACTGAAGAGACTTAGGTTAGACTCATCGAATTTCCTATGTTTACAATATGAAAGTTGAGTTATCCTTTCCAAATGAGAGGAAATATACCATTACTTCATTTTAAAAAAAGAAAAAGGAAAAGATGGACATCATGAGTGGTTAGTCAACTTCCGAAGAAAACAAATTAATTCACATTTTCTACTTTCACTTCTACATGAAGTCCAAATAAGCAAAGTCAGCATTTTTCTTTAGTCCCAAGTCATAAATTGTCATCTTATATAGTCAGCTTAATGGCTCTTTCTGAGAGTGAATTAATCTATTCTCCATTCATTCATTCAAACCATGCTATTACTTTACTACCTGCTGTGACTTAATAATAAATATTTTTCTCTTTTCCATAAAAGTATAGAAAACCTTGTTCTTTGAGCTCTACAAATAATATTTATGCACTAAAGAAATAAAAGTAGCCATATTACCAACATAATTGCTTCTTAAAATCACACTACATATTTTTTATTTTTCATTTTTATTTTTTAGTTTATTTCCATGATTATTTCACATCAAGCCTCACCATTTCCAATACTCTGTGCAGACTGCCATCTTATGAACTAGTACTTGTTTCTGCTTCTCACTGTAAGTGACCATTGTTGCATTGGTCTTAAGAAATCACTTACTCAGTATGCTTACTCAGCAGTTGCTATCTTTATGGTCACATTCATTGACCCACCCTGAGTTCCTTGAGCTGCAAGGCGCATCTTCCTAAAATATACCTCTGCAGCACTTGCCTAGTGTATAAAAGACTCTGAATTCAATATTCAGGACTGAAAAAATATGAGGGAAGGACTAAACTTCTCAGTCTCCTTAATTGCTTTTGTCTCAAACAATACAAAAGCTTTTCTCAAACTCTTAAAAAAAAACTAAGCCTACAGTTACAATTTTTCTCTGTTGGTGATTTTGCTCGAGCATTTGCCCTGCCCCTTTCTAAGCATCTATCTCAAATGTTCCTCCTCCAAGGAGCCTTTCATGATATGCCAGCTGGAGATTATCGCTTTCTTCTTTAACTCATCCACAGTATTTGTCTGTCCCTCTTTCATTACATCAATCTTATGCACCAGTGTATTATGCTGAATTATACTCTTAGTGGTTTTCCCCTCTATTTGTTTTGTTCTTACAGCATTGTTTATGCTCTAAGGACAAAGCTTTTAATCTTTGGATTGCCTTTCTCATGGAGGGACCTTAAAATTTTTAAATTAACTTATTCAATTGACTTGGATTCAGGGAATATCCAACAAATTTTACTCTATGTGAGTGTTACAATTTCATTCTTTTGGTGATAATTCTTATTCTAAGAAACAAGTGTGGTTTGTGGTTTAGAGTCATAGTTTAAGCTGCCTTTAGAAGAATGAAAAACAGCTGGTGTCCAAGGAGTTCTGGAAATTATTCAAGAAACTAATTGTAGAACAGAAGCCAAGGATAAAGAAGTTGTACTTGCATAGTTAAAGCCCTGTCTATATTAGCATACATATGAAAAGACAGTACTTTACAAAGTGAAATATTTCAAACAATGAGTTTTTAAATTAAAATAATGGACAAAATATACAAAGAAAATGTTATGGAACCATAAATGAATGTCAACACTCCAGTGTTCAAATTGCTTTTGCTTTATTTAGTCAATTATACATAGCAAATTATTTAAGAAAGATCAAATTAATTTGAAGGGATGTTTTAGAATTCATGAAATTTTCCTTTATTTCAGGTGTGTGTGATAAACTATAAAGATGAAGAAACTAGTAAACTATTTAGCATAGCATCAAAAGTGATACAGTTTATAAGCATATAGCAACATGGATTTCAACCAAATCAAACAAGTAAAGGTTTCTAGTTGTTTATATCTAAGAAATTACCTGAGAAAAGAGAGACACAAAGATGCATAGTCATAAAATTAACATCTTGAAGGCTTAACTGACAAGTTAGCAAGAAATGCACAAATACCCGTAACTATGTTAGATTATAATGTGAGCATTATGACAATCAGAAATTCAAAAGAAGGAGAAATCGCAGGTGGGTGTAAGAAATACTATTAGTTTCCAAGATTCTGATATCAAAAATTTGAAAAGTAAGAATATAAATAAAAGAATAACTGAGGAGGAGACATTCAAGGAAGAGCACATGGAACAGTAAAAGGCTCAGAGTTATAGATGAGTGGTTACAAATAAGGTTGCAGGGATTAGAAAAGACTTGAACCAAAGGCCATCTTCTGTGAAATCATCACTGAAGACAATTTGAATATAGGGCTGGTGACTCAGAGCACAGATGTTTGTAAGGTGATCACAGGAGGGTTGTCCTATGAGATACATAGTATGGATTAGCAACTGAGCTAGCTTTTCAGTTCCTCTCAGTCCAAATCAGTGTTGAGTAAGTTAAAATAAAACTAAACTAACAGTATCCAGCAGAGATCTCTAGTTTTCACTTAGCTTAGAGAATTAAACTATGTCCTGTGCCTACTCAGACCTTCAAGCTACCTATTAGTTTTGCTTCCCAGCAGGTTTTCTCATGAGAGATCTGAAGTATTTCCATTGTTCAGTTTACTAAGAATTGAGCCCTTCTAACTTAATGAGTTCACTAGCAGGAGCACATTTTCCTAGGGCTAATCAGTGTTCCCTCACTTCAGATCCCTTTCTTTTTACTCTACCCATGGCTCTCCCACCAGTGATGACTTCCTCCTTCACCTGTCCCCAGGCCAGTCTCAGTGAACCCTGCCTTTACATCCTTATTAAATATCCAAGCTTCACCAAAACTCACTCATCTTCATAGTTTTAATACCCTATAACATAGTGTAACACTTAGTTATTTGGTTTGTTGTTGGATTCCCACGAAAGGGTCAAGAATGTGTATCTGTTCCATTAAAGAATGTATTCCTAGAGCTTAGAATAATGATAACACGTAGTAAATGCTTAATGCATGTTAAATTCATAAATATATGTGAGTGATCTATATGTTAAGTATTTACATGAATAATAAGTATTTACAGATGGCCCTCATATTGATTTATAAAGCTTAACTGTTCTAGCTACTGTTTCTCATTACTTTCACTGAATTAAGGAAGATTCATAATATAATTAGCATTTTTCTGATTCTTGAAAAGTAAGTCATGCATAATTGTTTTGATAACTGAGAAGAAAGTAATGAGACAATAACAAGTAGAAAATGAGTACTCCATGATTTCACTTGACATTTTATGGGGGGAAACAAAGATACCCTGACATCTTGAGAGAGTTCTCTGATTGTGAGATGCTTCCCAATATGAATACGGACTTTGGAATCATGAACACCTAAATTCTCATGCCAGTAACACCATTCATTATCCATACCACCCTGGCTTAGCCATTAATTTCTCACAGTCAAGTGATTTCATTTGTAAAATAAAGATCATAATCTTAAACTCACTGGAGAACAGGAGCTACTGACTAAGATCATCTATGAAGTCAATTAGTCAAGCCCTTGGCATGAAGAAGCAATTAAAAACATGCATATGGAATGGATTGATGCTTGTTAAGTGGGAGGAAATATTACTACAAAAGCATGGCATTTCAACCTATTTCAACTATATTTTACCCATTATGCTTTTGCTCAGGCTGATACCTCTGCTCACAATGTCTTCAAAATATTGAATTACATTTCTTATTGATCGATCTTTATGATTATTACTATTCTCATTTTAGGAGAAAAGAGAGGAAAACTGAACCTTACACACATTATATAACAAATGAAAACCTATGAAGTAAGCAGTAAGTAGCCTGGGTGAGTTTCCTTCCAAAACTGTTGAAGCATTCTTGGTCCTCATCTTAGTCAGCACAGCAGTAGCATTCCTGTCAGAAAGCCACCCCAACCCTACAGTCTGAATATTATACCTTTCTGAACACTCACAGAATCTAATGCATATTTCTTTCCTAATCCATAGTAATTTTTACAAACTCATTTGCTCCTCTTTTCTTTATATGTCTACATTACCTACTACAAAAACTTCTATATGGATACCTTTCCTACCTGGGAATCCTGAATAGGTATTCTCTGTACATCTTTCACACAAAGTTAAAAGAAATCCACAAAAGCTAGTGTTTATTTAACATCTCTCTATCCAGAGACTGTAATGTAATTTTCTACTCTTCGATTTATATATTCCTTAGAAATTTATGTGGTACACATTACCTTTATCCTTCTTTTAGAAATGAGATACAGAGTTCACACAGCCTATAATGCAGAAGTAGGATTTGAAAACAAGCATTTAAATTCCAGACCTCATAAATTTAATCATGAGACCACACAGTCTATCACTCACCAGGACTAATTACATTTCCACCTTTAAAGCATTCTAGAAAATTGCATTTTCATAGTCTAAATTGGATTTCTATGACCTATCCGCAATATGACAAGTCTTTATTTTTCCTGTGACATAAGCACCTGAAACTAAACTTTTAAAACTTATTTGTATAAAATAGATGAATCTAGAATCTGATAGGAATCTCAAATTTTAGTTCAGCACTGTAAAACCATTAGTGGTAACACATGCCCCCATCTCAATGTGGAAACACCCTTTAGTGGTCTCCATTGCCTCAATATAGGCTGAACACTGTGGTTGTCAGAGTGCTGGACTTTAAAACATAACCTTGAATAAATTCAAAACTAAAAGCAAACTTTAACAAGACTCTTTTTAATACCAACTTATTTTTTTGTACTGAATAAAGTGGTTTAAACACAGAGTCTATTTTTACGGCAGAGCAAAGAATGTGTCCATGGCAAGTTGGAACAGTGCACAAGTGCATTGGCTTCACTGTTATCTCAACGACAAAGCATTAAATCACAAGGAAGAAAAGTCAGCATGTTCTCTTAGAATGCAAATAGATTAGTGCTCATGAGAACTTTGTCCAAGAAAGGAAAGAGACACCTACCCAAGCATAAATCAGGCACATGAAACCCATAATTTCAAAAAATACTTTCAAGAAATGTTTTAGTTGATAAATGTGACTACTGGATTCAGAAAGCACAAAAAAGATTCCATGTAATTCTTTTATAAAGGAGTCCTTCCAAATGTGATCAGTCAATATGCCATACTCTTCTATGTTTCTAAAGATGTGTTTCATCAGTAGTTATGAGACTCACAGAAGAGAAATCTACAGACACACACACACACACACACACACACACACACACAGAGAGAGAGAGAGAGAGAGAGAGAGAGAGAGAGAGCCTATGATGGGACAATATTTAACATAATTAAGCACATACAAGTTTTTGCTATGTTGAAATGTAAAAACCCTTATGATTTAACATGTAAACATATCTGGTCTTTTTAGGTCCTTCCAACGCACAAATAAAAGCTTTCCCACTCAGGACTAAAAAAAAAAAAAAAAAAAAAAAAGTATTCCTCTTACCATATATTCCATATTTGCTGCGGGTGGAAATACCTTGCCCCGAACTTGATTATGATAATCAAGAATGGCGATCATATCATTCTGCGAAATGTAGCGCTTCCGCCTGGCTTTGGGAATATCCGCTGAATCTAGTGGTACGTTTAGAGTTGCTTCAATATCAGCGAAATTATTGGTTGGCGGAGATGAGTCAGTGGAATTGAGTAAGACAACAGTACTTGCTTCATAGAGAAGGGAGAACAGGAGCGCACTGCTGGCGGCAGAGATTGCTATCATTTTCAGGAATGAAGAGGCCACTGAGCTTGCTTTAAAGCAGAAAGGTAGAGTTAGGGTCTTTAAAAAACAGTGGGGTCACAGGATCTGAATTCACAGCTTCATTAGGGAGAAACACTTGTTTGACTTTCTGCAAAAATTCAAACAAATGTTTTACAATTTATAGCAGAATCTCTATTCACTTTCCTTATTTATCTTAGGGGTCTGTAGCAGACCCCTAAGAAGAGCTTTCTAAAGGTAGAAGATTCTAAACTAAACAGCATGATCACTAACCCTAACATAAATGTGAACATTTACCCCAAATATAGGAGCTATAAAGTGAATTGCTGTCAATTTGTTTTTAGTGGGAAATCTTTAAGAACTGAAATTCACCTTGACAGTGAAGAGGAAAAACTCCTCTGCAGGTCACAACAGAGAATGTGCTGATCATGTCTCCCAGGCATATACATACACGACTTGATAGAACACATACAAAATAGTATAGAAATCCAATCTCATTTCTTAAAAAAGTCAGCTACTTTAAATCAATACATGCAATATAAACTTGTTGAGCCAAATAGCTTACCTCTGCACAATGCCAAACTGAATACACAGTTCTTCCAAAAACTTAAAGTTCTTTGTTATGTTGTAGCAGGCTTGTAAGAGCAGTGTGTCTTATTACAAGCTCCAGAGAGCAAAAAGCCTGCAAGATTTGAATGCTGCTGGTTACGGGAGCAGCTAACAGCTTTTATATGTCACAGTATGCAGCGTCCAGAAAGGGCTGTCTTTCTTAGGGTCTCTTAGCCAAAAACAAAGGGGAGGGCTTTTAGATAGAAAAAAAAAACAGTGATTGGGTGGCAACCTTTTTATGTGGGTGGTGAGGAAATTGAGTCACACCCACAGCTTACAAAGTACAAACCATAAAAGACAAATCTCTTTTTTTTTGTTTCCTGGGCTTCCACCTTGTCTCTGAGTGGTTAATTTTTCTCATTTAATGTTTTCTAGTCTGGTTCCCATACAGAAAAAAAAAAAAGGAAAAAAAAAGACCGTGGGTTCTTGAAAACACAGATGGCTGAGTAATAAGTACTACATTTTTAAGGATAGTAAATGACATGGGAGCTAAAAAGAGCAAGCTGATATTAAGTCAAGAGATCAGCTCACAGAGTTAATCTAGGTGGCCACAAGAATGATGCAAGAGGAATGCCAGGCAAATCAGTATAGCCACACTATAGCATATGATATTAGGGTAATAGCTGCTCAAATGGTTGTACTCTCTGTCTCTGTGTAGCTCTATTCCTCTAATTTATATATTCTCTACCTCCCTCCCTCCCCCTCTCTCTCTCTTTCCCTCTCTGTCTTTCTGTCTACCAGAATGAAGTCAGTAAATTACCTGCCCAGTGTAAATACGAATAGAGAAGTTCACCATGAGTGACAGCAGCCAAGATAACATCTGTTTCAGGTTTAGAAGCATATAGTTGAAATTTTAAAGCAGAAAATAGCTAAGCTTTCCAGGCAAAGTTTTGGAGGCCCAGTGCAGACACCATGAAGAATTTCCCAGCAGCAGTAGCAGCCACCAACTGTCAGAAGTACCTTGTTAGGAGAATGCTGTTGGAGCAAAACCCATGTTGCACAAAGCAAGAACTGAGAATGTAAACACTAGTGTAATCTAATTGAAAGGTCTGTCATAACTGTTATATGTCACTAACATATTATATAATGTATTAACAAAATGTGGACCATTTATAGTCAGGTGCAATAGATACCCTGGAAGACTCACTATTATTTAATGAAGAAACTTATCAAAACTGACTTGCTCTATTTAGTAATGGGATTGTCTTCTGTGTGTTTCAGCAAAAGTACTATGTGAGTTTATAGTCATCAGGAGTGATGATCATGTGGCACCCTGGACTGAGAACCAATTTTCCTAGTAGTTAGTTTCAGTTAAATCACAGCACTATGTATTGCCTAAAGAATAATTTTAAACTCCTCATTGGTGCATTTAAAAATGGAAGGGAAAGGTACATGCTTTATGAGGAGTCAGACTTTATCAGAATCTTTCAGAGGGCAGTAAGGTGCTTCAAACCAAAATTCCTCTGATGTTCAAGATATATTGATGAAACACACAGTTGGATAGCAGTAAGAGGTTTCAGAGTTTCAGTTTTATGACATTTGGATGAGCATTAAGCTCCCAAATAAAGTGAAGTCATTTTAGAAGAGTTCAAGTTGTAACACTGAAAGCTTTAAAGCTTTAAACAAGGAATTATTTAACACAGTGAAGTTGATGGTGCAAGAATGAAATGAGCAGGAATAATATGAAACATTAGATTAACTGAAGGGAATGCACGTGGTTGCACACAGCTGCAGATTTTTAACTGGAGCTGTCCAACCAGGGTCGCAGCCCTTCTAAAACTACTCGTGGTAGCTGAATGAATCTCAAGAATGCAATATATGAAGATTGATGAGATACTCTCTGTTCTATGATTGCTGAACTTTTTGAAACATTAGTATTGGCCTACCTGAGTCTGTACATTCTGCATATCTCAAACAGCTGCCCAGCAGCAGACAACTGAATAGCTTTCTATGACTGAGCAGCAAGCATGAACTTTTCTTTCTAAAGGGCTCCTAAGTTATTTCTTAGATCTTCATGAAAATCAACATGGCATTCAAGATTACCCTCTTTGTCATGCACACAAAGATATATTGTCTACCTCTTGGAGTTTTAGTTGGGGGATTTCCATTGGGATGAAAATATGATCCTTGTGACACATGTCCAAACCATAAATGGATTTCCTCTAAGGAGGAATGGAGGAAGACAAAGAAGAAGAAGGAATTTTAAAAGAAGGACTTACACAGGAGATCACCTCTTCAAACCCAATTACATAAAGGCAGATCCGAAAATTGCTTAATCCTAAAACCCTGAGGCATGTCAGTGATTTCAGATGTCTTTCAACACACATGGATTATATTGTGGAATTTCAGACTATTAAGGAAACCCACAGGGCTATGGAATTGTAAGAGGAAAGACCTGTGGGAGGAGAGTTAAGAATTCTGCTTCCCAGCAGACGTTATTACCACAAAAAGTATGTGAAATGATTTGGAAGTAATTTTAATTTTAAAATACTTACAAAATTAAGGGGCATGCATCCAAGTTGTCAGTAAGAGGACTGCTAATGAACAACTAACAATGAGGTGGTTCTTTATGAAAGTTCTTCTTGAAAAAGACCACTGACGTTTTGAAACCTTGAGGACTGCATGCCAGCAAAGACAGAAATTGAATACAATTGTGTCAGTGAAAAGAAATACATATATAGTTAGCAGTATTCAGAAACCTGTGAGAAAATGGATGGGACTTAAAAACTGAAATCAGACACATGACTACTGTCTCGAATGGCACAGCTGCAAAGACACTTTGGTGTGTGAATGTCTCTGTGTTTTCCTCGTGCACACATATGTGCATGCAATTTTATTACTACTTTTTTTTCTTCTTGGTACCAGGGATCAAACTCATAACCTTATACTTGCCAGGCAGGTGCTTACACTGCTGAGCTAAATCCCCAGACCTATTACTACATTCTTTCCAAACAAAATTTACCTTATGAAGTAGCAGTATCAATATATCCTTGTTGGAGACCACTATGAAGTGGCTCCGAGCAGGATTTAAATTTTACTAATTGGCTTTATGCGTTTATCTGTGAGTCTGTCCTAGGCCTAGGCCCCTTGCCTGGCGACGGAAGTTGATTCACAGTAAGTGAACATCTGTGAATCACTAGTCCTGGCTGAGGCCCGTAGTGGCCTGTGAGGCCAGAGATACCGCCAAGGGCAAGATAAGGCTGCAGCTGCGTACCCTTTGGCTCCAACCCCAATTAACAAGGTAGAGACTGCAGCTGCAAAGATTACTCCTACAGTCTCACTTCTACCGTGTCTTTGTGATAAGACAGTGCTACTGAATTGACTTGATTCACTTACTTGGAGATGTCCTTAAAGTGCTCCTGCTCACTGCCTGAGACTTTCCTCAGTCTCTCTGCCCTTTGTCCTTGGTCCTAATATAAGTGAACTCATCCAGAGAATCCTTTGTCTTTACTCTCGAAGCCTCGAGCTTAATTAAAGGGTTTTGACTCTCCTGGAGCCCTAAAAATCATACAATTTGTCTTCCGCCGTACATTCGTTTGGGAGATCGGGGTCTAGGACAGAACCCGATATATCCTTCTAGGAATACAAAATTTCAGATACCACTGAAGACTCACTGAATCAGAATCTTCATTTATCAGGATCCTCAAATGATTCTTATGCACATTAAAGTATGAGATGTATACTCTGACTCAGTTTTCAGAAACACATAGATAACTACCTAGTACTTGTATGCCTGTTGAATAAGCTATGGAAAAAATCGATTATCTGGTAACATATGGAGAAGTAAAGACAATATAGGTATATATAAGTATTTCTGAAGTGGCAGGCGTAAGTCAGGTTCTGTTGTAAAAAGAAAAAAAAAAGATTCAGGATGTACGTACATTCAATATCTTCAAAGAAATCATTTTAGCCCTGGTGAGTAAATTACTGTATTAACTCTATTTTCTAGTTAATACTTAATTTATCACAAGGCTATTGAAACAATGGAACTTAGTTTACATGGAAAGGTGTATAAACTATAGTGTGTCATATGAATAGAAACCATTATTTTATTCTGTCATCCCTAGAAGTTTAACCCATGTTTTGTTCTGTAGTCTTTCTCACTTTGCTGCATGAAAAACATGTGGCTTTTTCTACCTGAAGTGTCTTATGAGTCTACTTCTTTTTCTTTTACCTTATTATGTCTGGTTAAAGTTAATAAGCCAGGGATTCAGCTCAGCAGCATAAGTGTCAGCCTAGCAAGCACTAGGTCATGAGTTCGATCTCCAGTAGCAAAACAAAAATAAATAAATAAATAAATTTAATCCCAATATCTTTTTCTCAGGTGTGCAGAATCACTTTGTACTGATATTCCTTCCTATCCTATGTGTCTTTTCTCTCATCTATTAACATTTCCTTCAGTTGATTTCTGCAACAGTTGATCTTGGGAATCAACTTTACTAAGTCAATGACACTAAGATGCCTGGGAAAGCAACTATTTATTTACCTTCAATCACGGCACTAGTTACTCTCAGTGCTTTAGTAGGGATGAGCAGTTATTCTGCTGACAGGGAAGTCTAGGAGGTCTGGGTTTAGTCAGAATGATTGGGCTGCCATAGTGTGTCTGTGAGATTGTTTCAGAAGAGACTGATAGGTGAGTTGGTGGCTGAGTGGGGATATCTTGTCCTCACTGGAGACAGGCACCATCCAATGGGCAGGCACCATCCAGATAGAACAAAAAAAAAAAAAAAAAGAAAGAAAGAAAGGATGAATTCTTGCTCCCTCTTCTAAAATGCAGTGTTTCTTCTTCTGTCCTTGGGACTCTGAGAATCACACCAGCAGCACCTTCCCAACTCCACACTTTTGGGCACTTCAGCTTTGGACAGAGAGGCACACTATGAACTCTTGCTTCTCAGATATTCAGATTTATACAGAACTTATATGAACCATATTCTCAATTTCCATCGTTATCCAGCCTATTGTGGGACATCTCAGCTTTTGCAGTCAAGTAAGCCAATTTCTCTAACAAATCCCTTCTCATATGCATCTATCTGTGTCTTAGTACTTCTGTTTCTTTGGAGTACACTAACTACACTTAACCACTCTGTTCCCTGTTGACTTCACTATTAGCCATGTGTGTTTGTTTATTGAACAGATGACAGTCCTCTTGTTTCTAATGATGTAATTGTTATGAATAATTACACGTGTCATTTATGAAAAGAGTTTAGCAAACAGGCAATGCCACATTAGTGGTGTATTATGTTCCCTTTCGCAAATTATGTTTTTATTTAATTACAAGCCTCGTGGCATCTAGAGTCATGGACATTTACAGATCTATCAGGTTTGTTACTGTTTTTTCACCACTCTTGTTATTCATAATCACTACCCAATCAAATATAGATATAAAAGAAAATCTTGAAAAATGAATGAATGGAGATATGTTAGCTTCTCTTCAAATTGTTCAGGTGAAGTATATAAGAAGATAAAGCATAATAAAGCAAACAGGTGATGATAGGTGTATCTGTTAATGGTGTGCGGAAATTACTTGAATTTTTCTTATACTTTAAAATCTGGAGATTGCTTCCAAGTAGAAACTAAATTAATGAAATTATTTTATATCCTTATAACAGACAAAAAGAATGGTAAAAGGCTTTAATGTCTAATCATTAGATACTTCCAATTGCAATGATGTTGAATTTATTAAATTCAGAAAGAATGTAAAATAAATTTAAAGCTAGTGTCAAACTTTGAGCTTCTGGTTAATATTCTAGTCATACATAATATATAATTATGGAATCTAATATTATACCAATATTTAAAAATTTTACATTAGGCATTATAGAGTATATAATAAATGGTAGTATATACTTTATGTATTAATAAAAATATATAATTATAATATGAAATACCCAAATGCAGAATTTTCAAAATATCTAAAACAAATAAAATATTTATATAATATCATCTATCCATATAATTTATTGTATTATGTTACCTGTCATGAATTCAGACTCAAATATTTATCTTTTAATTCATTTTTATCTTTTTCTCATAACTAAATATCATATAGTGATATCTGTGTAATTATTGTAATTTATATATACTTATTTCTCCTCTCTTTAAAAACACTTGCGGGTAGCTCCATACTGGTAAAGAATTAAAAAGCACTGACAATCCTGAATGTGATCCATCCTGTGCTTTCTCATTGAAAATAGTTCTGAAAAATAGTTCTAAAGCAGCCTGGAACAGCTTAATTCTAAATTAAGAGTTCATAACATAGAGTAATAAAGAACAATTGTTCAATGACATATTTAATGTAAATTAGAATAAAACTATTTTACAACAGAAAAGCATGATGATGGTGAAAAGAACATTCCAAGTAAGAGCTTTCTAGTAGCATAGAGAGTGGCCAGATCAGAGTAGAATGGAAGTATAAAGAGGTCTAATACAGGACTTCTACAGAAAAAAGGAAAAATCAGTAGATTTTAATGCATTTTAATGCATTCAGATTGTATATACAGATATTATACAATGAAAATATAATGTTATATAGCACTGTAGAGTTTATAAATAAATAATAATGTTATAAACAAATAGTATCATAACCTAAATACATGAAATTACTCAAGTGAGGATGAAAAACAGAAGTGTAAATTTGTATGTTGATTGGAGAGCAGAGTCAGGCTTGAAGGAGAACTGAATATTCCCCTTCTATTACAGGACCATGAAAGTTATTGGCTACTACAAAATAAATCATCCTCATGTTGGAGATTAAAGCAAACAATATTATCTTACATGACCTCTGTGGTCACGACCTCGGAAGCAGTTTAGTTAACTCCTTTGTTTAAGGATCTCTCATAAAGTTGTAGTCACCATGCAGACTGGTGTGTACATTGGACGGAGCAATAGCTTCTAAGGTGGTTTATCCACTGACTGGACGGAAGAAACTCCTCACACAGCAGCTGCACTTGTGTCATAGTGAGTAAAATAGCCAAGTGAAATAAATCAGACTTACATGTATAGACATCATAATGTCTCCTTCTTGTAAGAAATTGAAAGAGTAGAGAAGGACCAAAGGTACAATAGATACTGCGAAAGGGGAAAAAAAACTACTTAAAAGGAAAGAAAAACTGGTTTGGGGAAAAAGAGGAAAGAAGGAAGGGAGGAATATACACTAATAGAATTAGTATATATTATGTAACATGCATGGAAAGAAACTGTGAGTGTTTATATTGTTTGATCTATTTTTCATGCCTGCATCTTGTAATCTGAGCAACTATTTCGAAGATAACAATATGCAATAGAGTGATTATTCTTAATTCCCTATCACCTTGTTTTGAAATCCTGAATCTTTTCTATTGTTTTGTTTTGCTTTGTTTTAATCTCTTTTTGTTTTTCTCCTACAAAGGTTGAGTAATTGCTTTAATCTCTTTAAAACTAAAAAAGAAAGAGTTGTCTTGTTCTTCACTAAGTGGATCATAGATCCATGGACCCCTCCATAGAGCTGCGTGATGTCTCAAAGAGATCGAAACTGGCTTCTTTGGAGAATGTGGACAGACAGCAAGCACAGTAGAAGCTAAAATGTGTTGTATCACCCTGCTGTGGAAGTCACATATCAGGATTTCCATGACATACTGTAAGCCACACAACCTTCACGGGGAGAGAACAACACAAGGCAATGGATGAGTAACTGAAAATTACTGAAGGCCATCTTACAGGCTGGCTACCTCAGGAAACTTTTGGAAAATAAGATTTTAAAAAGTCATGAAATATGCAGATCACTTTCAAATAAAGAGTTAACTACCAAAAAGCCTACCAAGGGAGGTAAAAGTTATTTCTGGGAGCAAACATGTTGAGGGGCTTGAGCAACATGAAATTACTGTTTTTATTTTAACTGTAGAGGACAACTTTTATTTATTTATTTATTTATTTATTTATTTATTTATTTATTGTCTTTTTTTGAGACAGGGTCTTACTATGCAGTTCAGGCTGGCCTTGAGCTCACTGTGTAGCCCAGATTGGTCTCGAACTTGCAAGGATCCTCCCACCTCAGCCTCCCAAGTACTGGGCAGGCTTGAGCCACCACGCCCAGCTGAAGACAACTTTTAAAATTATATGCTTTTATGATTTAAATAAAAGTATTAGCAAAAATAAAATTTTATGCAGTGCAAATTAAAATGTTTACTTACATACAAATAAATGATAGGATTGAAGAAGTGGATAAAACTAAAACTATATTTGTTTATTATCTCTCTCACTGTATTTGGTTTAATTACAGAAGCTTCTCATTGAAGCCTTTAATCTTAACAATTCAACAACTTTACTGCTAGAATAATCTTTCCTTACAACTTTTGTCTGGAATGTTAGTCTTACTGATTTTGAGGCTATGTTTTCATCTTTAGTTTCAATAGGGAAAATCATATCTTCATTTAACAGTTATGCGGCTATTGATACCACAGATGTGTCAGAGCCTTGGAAAAGAGAAAGTAGCACTGTCTCCTTGGTTTTCTAATCAGTCATTAGGATGAACCTTTACCTCCACAGACATCCTTCAGAAATCTTGGGGTATAAATTTAAGAAAATAAGATCAAAATATTTAATGAGTCAAGCAGAACCTCAAAGCTGAATTAGACTTTGCCAGCTTAGAACAAGGACAAACATGAAGAAATTCTTTAAGTTATTACGGTATGTATGTTGTTGTCAATAAAATAGCTGTTTGGAGAGTTGTCACTAAAAGAATGGCAGATGCATTGGGTTTTAATGGGCAAGAAAGATTTTATATATATATATATATATATATATATATATATATATATCATACATCTATCTCTTGCAGGTATGAAAAATTATAATGGATGGGGGGGTTCCAGTATTAAATGTTAATTTTGTTTGATGAAACACATGATAAAGCACTGTAAAAGCCCAGAGTGGGAAGCAGGGTATATTTGTTGGTTATATAATGAAGAGGAAAGATTTGGATGTTAGGACCAACCAGAAATCATCTGTTGCACTATAGAGTCAGAAACCTCTAAAATTCTACATTGCTAGAAAAGAGCAGCACAATCATGATACAAGAGTAAGAAATTTATTATCTATGTAACAAGAATATATCAAATAAATCCCAAAGGATCTCTATGCAGTGGTCAAGAAGACTGACAGGTCTTTAATGTACTTATTTGTGAAATCATTTCAGACTCTACCTATAGTAACCAACAAGAAATGTTTGTTAGATTTGATAAACACTATAACAGCACAGACTTTTTTGGTAACCCAGGGTCTGGACACACAGCCAGAATAAACTTAGGCTTTCCAAAAGTCATCTGCACTCTGGCCAGAGTCATCAATTCTCTCCAGCCCTTTCACCATGAAGGAAGTCTGGAAAGAGTTTGTGGGAAAGTCCTCTTATCTGCCCAGCAAAAACTTAGAAATGAACATATGGCATGGTACTATTAGGGCCCACATGCCACCAGGCAAATTCTATACCACAAATACCATGCTTACAGTGTACAATCCAGTAGCTTTTGTGAAGGGTAGTGGGAGGAGCATTAAAATCTCAGGAAAAAGTGTCATTCTATAGACATTTGATATCATAAGACTAGCTGATAATCAGTACTTATGAAAAAATTGCTAAGTACAATTATAAATAATTAGTTAATATTATGAAAACAAAAAGCTGAAACTAATATTATTAATTATTATTCCTACCAATCATGGTCCCACAAAACCTTTCTACCACTGTGACCCCAGGGAAAGGATGTGATGAATTTACCCACAGACTCTGCATTGGATAGAATGATGGAGGAGAAACCCTGAATGGTTATTTATCCAAAATAATTGAATTAACCTGTGAGAATCTAAGACTCCTTTGGTTGGAAAACTTTATTTTAGGTTTGCTCCTAAACCCTCCTTAACTACATAACAAGTTATGGGGGAAATTAGAGCTAAAATGTTTTTGATTCAATATTGAATTTGTGATGTATAAACTTTCAAATACATTATTGATATTAATTTAGGATTTTCAAAAGTATATGTCTAAATTGTTTAGAGAATTCTACTTTTGAATTGTATTTGTTTGAGTCTTTTTTCAAAATGACTTTCACTGATTTAGGCATTGATACTATGCCTAAGTTGTAAACACATTATCCGAAAAGGGAATGCTTCTGTCTCAGGAATTCAAGATATTGATGAGGGTGTTGTCAAACATATCATTCAGTATTTCCACTGGAGCATTTCTTTTCTGTAGAAAATAGGAAAAGCAGGGGTTCCAGTAAAGATGGCGGATAGATAAGAGTAGATCACAGAAGCTCCCTGAGATAGTCAACTTAGATGCCAAAATAACACGGTGTGGGGAGTCCTGGACAGAGTGAGATGGATCCTCTTGACCCAGGAAGAAACTAAGGTGAGAAGAACCAATCAAACAGGCAGTCCTGGTGCTACTATTGGAAGAGCTAAAGATTCAGTGCTCCCACTGCAGTGTCTGAACTTGTGCAGCCATGACTTACCGAGCTGCCCAAAGTCCCACGGTTTTGACTTGCTGGAGCCGCGGTCATGCTGGAGTCGGAGATTGACAGGCCTGGAGGAGAGCTGGGTTGGTGGGGGGCCTGCATTGACCTGTGGTGAGTTCCAGGAGTGGAGCCCTTCCATGGAAAAGGTGCACCAACAGAAGAACATGTGGGAACTGGGCAGGAATGGCAAAAACAAGGGACAGCAGTGACTTCAGTCAGTTGTTCCCTTCCCAGATGGGATTTTACGTGGGGTGTGCTTGGCCTGGGTCACGGCCCTGGCTGAGACCCAATAAGCCATCCCAAACCAATTCCCTATACCCTCGGTGCACACTAACACAGTGAAGGCCTCAGCAGGTTGACTGACCCGGAGGAGAGGGGCCAGCATTCACCGCCTCTGTTTACATCACAATAACACACTGAAGGAGGCAGGATCACCTAGCCAATGTGCTTCAGAAGAACTGTAGCCAACAAAGAAAGAGTCTGCGGCCTCCCCTATATGCCTGTATGGAAGAAACAAAAAATATGAGAAGAGGGAGCAACAAGAAAAAGTCCCCAACCCCCAACCCTGAGAACACTGATCCAGGAAAGGTAAATACAAAGGAAATTGAGGGCAGCAAACATGCAGTATCAGACATGGCAATAGTAGACATAAAGAGATATCTTCGGAACTCATAGACGGGTTCAAAGGTGAAGTATTTAACTAAGTAAAGCAAGATATAAATAGATTAATAAAAGAAATGCTAAGCACCTCTCAAGAAGACACAGATGGAAGAATGGAGGAACACACAAAAAGGAGAGAATCGTTTGATGAAGAATATAAAGAAAACATAGAATACATGAAGCAGGTTCAAAGAGATTACTAGGAAATTAAATCCATTGAAATCTGGAAAAACTGCTTGAAAGAAACTAAGGATAGATTATCCAAACTGCAGGACAGGTTTGCAATGTGGGGATCATGAAAGAAAAAGTTTCTTAAAAATAACAAGGAAATAAGCAGTAACAAAACAAAAGCTAGTAGACAATAAGAGGATCTATAACTTAAGAATAAAGAATATGAATGAAGAAGAAGGGATACAAACAAAGGAACTACAAAGGCTATTCACAGAAATAATCAAGGAAAACTTCCCAAACATAGGAAAAGGAAATGATATTCAGAGGTATGAAGCATACAGAATTCTGGCTACCTACAACCAAAACAGAGCTACACCCAGGCATATGATAATCAAGATTCCAGAAATTCAATATAAGAACAGAATATTAAAAGCTATCAGAGACAAGAAACAGATTACTTATAAAGGAAGACCTTACAGCAGACCTCGACACAAATGATCAAAGCAAGAAGAAATTTGAGCAAAGTGTTCCAAGCCCTAAAAGAAAATAACCTCCAGCCCACATTGATGTGCCCTGAAAAACTGTCTCTAGAAATTAATGGAGAAACAAGATGCTTTCAAGACAAAGAGGAACTGGGGGAATTTGTGACCACCACTCCAACTCTACAGAGAATACTGAAGGATATTCTAGAGAGAGACATTCTAGAGATAAAAGTACCAGGATTGCAGGAACAGTGGCAGACAGGCCTCAGTGAATGGAGCAGAGAGCTGACAAACAGGCAACTAATGGCAGAAAAAGAGCACAATAAAAATGAGGCAGAGAAGGTTGGCTATAATCTCTAATATAGAAGGCCTTGATACACTAAGTTTAAAAAAAGGGGAATCACAGACAGAGTAGAACAGGAGGTAGGGTTCAACAAGATGCCCTTTATAGGAAATATAATTAACCTGAAAAGGGGTATATGGACTGAAAATTGGATATGAGAAAACAATGCTCTATGTGACAGGGAACCAGAGAGTAATAGGGGCAACTAGACTAGACTAGCATTTGAGGAGTGGTTGAAAAGACAGGCTTTAATAGGTAAAGGAATACAACTAGAGGTCAAGTCCAGGAGAGAGACAGTTTGGAACCACTTAGGTAAATAGCAGGTTGCCCCTCCCCCCAGCTTAAAACAGAGGGTGTTGGTGAAACCCAAAAATGCACAGTGCACCCTAGGGGAGTGAAAGGGGAAGAATAGTCTTAAAAAAGACGGCAGAAGATATTGTTAATGGTATATCAGGAATTAAAACCCATATTACTTGTACCACTCTGCTTAGATAGAATTTTTTTTTTGTTTCTTTTTTTTTATAGGTACCGGGAATCAAACTCACAACCATGGGCTTGCAAAGAAGGCACTAGTGCCACTGAGCTAAATCCCCAGCCCCATGCTTAGATAGAATTTATTCTGTCCCAGTCTGTCTACATGCACTAGGTTTGAGGGCACATACAGCTATCCCAAAAATGTCAGGATATAGCACAGTAATCATCTTTAATTTCCTGTTAACTTAATTTGGAGCCCTGTATAACTTATACTGTTTTATTATGACTGATATTAGTTAAATCTGGTTTGTTTGATTGTTGTTTAGTATTGACAGATTTTATTCAAAACTGTTATGATTGCTAGTATCAAGTCTGAGAGTATAGGCAACTACACTGTAGATGACAAGATTCACTATGATACCCATCCTGGTTTGACTACTACCTGTTTTTGTAGCTTTACACTGTCTACAAAGTTGTGTTTTTAGTAATACTGTTACACTGATATATTCAATTATATTATGTTTGATGATATAGCCAACTCTATTGAAGATTATAAGAGACAACACAGTAACCATGGTTGAACTCCTTGTTACAGTAGTTTTATATGTCTTTTTCATTTTATGTATTTATAAGAATATGTTTTGTTTTGTCCTCCTTTGATTTGTTTCCCTCTCTAATATAGAAAGGATAGAAATACATGTTAAGACTCATGCATGCATAGAACCTACAAACAATTTACAAGAACTGATCTTATGACACATGACGAAATGAACAAATACTTTGAAGAAAAAAGACACTATAGTATCCAATTCTGATCCTGGAGTGTCATGATGTGAAACCCAGCAGTATTATTATTCTTTGTTCAGAGTGATTTTTAACCTGCTTTGGTTTGTTTAATCTCAACATGAATGAAGATATGGATAACTGCATGTATGTTTACGTGTATAGAATTGATAACCATATTACTAAGTTTTTGTTGGATAGTTGAACAGAACTGTTTGCAGTCTTGCTGTTTGAATCCCCACTTTATATGTTCCACTTTTGAATCTTAAACAACTATTTGTAAGAGGACAATATGTAAACATCAACCAGTGATTTCGCATTGTTTATTTTTTCTTTGAAAGTATGTATCATTTCTATCCATTTTGTTTTGTTTAATCTTTCTTTAAATAAAATTTTTAAAAAATAAAATAGGAAAAACATTGTTTCTCCTATAGAGTTGGTATGTGTTTCCTATATTTGTTATAATTATTATAAACCTGATAACTGATAGTATTTCCTTTGCTACTTCAGTAAAAACAACACTAATGGCCAATTTTAGTGTCTGCTACTGCCTCTGGGGTTCCATAATTGTATATTCATCAGGCTTTTGATCTACTGGTATTTCACTGGTTATTATTTGAATCTATTCCTTTCCCTTTAATATTGTTCTTATTTGTATATACTACACAACATAATATACACAAATAAACTTTAGGGTTAACAATAATTATAAAAATAATAATTGCCATGGCATATTAAGACTTGCAATGATATGAACTCTTTTAATACTAAATTTATTCTCTCATTATTCCTGAATATATAGGCAAGTTTCTTTATTTCCTTATTTTATTGCTTAAAAACTTGGACTTAGTGATATTGTGCAGTATACTTAAATTCACAAAGCTGGTACATACTTGAGCTGGGATATAACCCAATATTTGTTTGAGGGCAAAGCCTGATTTCCTAGTTGCTGTAATATACCATGAATATAGGGCATAGTGAAATTTATACAAATATACCATCATTATCGAGCAGATGTTAGACACTTGCTTGACTTTCAGATCTCTGTTGAGGACTAAGTAATAAAACAGCAATAATACAAATCTATCAGCTGTGGAAATAATACATACACAGTGAAGTATTAAAATTTTAGAAGACAATTTATTGCTGAATATATTCATGTATTAAGTAGTAGAATAAAATAATCTGAAAAAATTTAAAGGGAAAGAAAATATATGAATACTGAATTAACTGGAAATTTCTTTTCAGGAAATAAAAATTAAAATAAACCTGAAAGATGCTTAGCATAATGGAGATGAAAGCTAAGCCTGCTACATAAAAGAAATAGAAATGAAACACAGAGGCAAAAACAAAAGATAGCACTTTTGTGAAACAGTGATTAGGTGTGTCCAGGAATAGAATTTAATAACTATGTTAATATTGTTTTAATTGTCTTAAAAATTTAAGCCTAAACATTTGAAATAATATTTTTCCTCAGGAATTTGAGAAGAAACCCATTTGAGCCATAAAATGAGAAGTTTAATTTGCATGTAGTGAGTGTGAAATGATATCCAATCGTAAATGTCAAGTTGTAGGGTTAAGAGACATTGTACTCGGAATTGGGTCATGGTTAGGATTTATTACACTGGGTCAGATAAGAAGAGGGCATAGAACATACAGCAAGTAAAGTTCTGTCCCAAAACTCATGAACACCAATGAGTCAGTTAATTAAATACTTCTGAGGCCAGAAAGGGAAGCAAATATACAATTTAAGTCTATACAGATGGGAGGAAAAAGTTACAGGAAAGCTATGAAGGAAAACAGCAAAATCTCTGGTTTACAGCCCTACTTGCCAGCTATAGATGAATGGGTAGATAAAAATGTATGTGTTTGGCAGTAAAAGCAAAGCCTGAGTCACATGAGATTCAGCAGCTGTGGTTACACCAAAGAGCATTAGACTTTCAGAAATATTCTTGGAAAACAATAAATATTGATCATATTCAAAATACAAATGCTACTAAAATTCTTTAAACTGTACTAGACATTTAAATAAGTGATGGTACACTAGACACGAGCATATAGAGATAAACCCTGTCCTTGGAAAATGAAGACTTATGAAGCAAACAAAAACCGGGCAGGGAAACCAGATGAAACTATGACTAAGACAAGGAAAAAAAGATGATGTGGGTATTGTTGTAACTATGGTCATATACGTTATTCTTCCTCCTATCTTATCTGCATTTAAAAGTTACATAAACATGAGTAACTCTAATATCCTGAGTTATGGAGTGTGATCTGCTAGAGAATAAAGGCCTTGATTACCTTAAAGACGTCATTCTTTTGGACTGATATTCCATGAATATAGGGTGACTTTAAAATTTGCGTTTCAAATAATATCAAGACTCTACACTTAATTACTCTTAGAATGGTATTTCCAAGTTTGAGAATGGTATTTCCAAGTTTGAGAATCTCCCAAATGAATGTAATTGTTATATATAGCAAACCTATTAATTAAAAAGTCCCTAGTAAAATAGACAACAAGTGCAAAGCAAATTTGTGCAAAAGGCCAACATTAATTTATAAACAATAAAGTAAAATGCATTTATAATACTGAAAAGCAAATTTTAACTTCTTTTATCATCAACATACTTGTTCTGTGTGTATATACACCTTGAAAACTATTGATATCTGCTCTCAGGGACTCTTCAAATCCTGCTCCATTCATTGTGACTGGCCTTCCCCTCTGCTTCTCTCAGAGCTGTTTATTTTCAAACTTTAGCATTTTTCAGAATCACCTGGTAGAATCCTTAATAGATTGTCAGTCCTGAGTTTCTGATTTACTATCACTGGATTTGAATCAAGACTTTGTCTTTATAAATCTATTCATGGGTTATAAATTTATTCCCAGATACTGTACACCTGGGAACTATGATAATGACTAGGTTATAAGAGTAAATAGGTATTTATTTAGTTACAATGGCAGGTGAATTTCACGTCTATCTCCTTCAGTAGGTAATAAGGTTAGATAGATAGTACATCTTGCCATTTCTGAAATCCTACTAACCTGACACATTATTCAGTGCAATAAAGAACATGCACCAGACAAATGAATTTACATTTATTTCCATCTCACCACACTGTGTGTGTGTGTGTGTGTGTGTGCTTGCACGCACGTCTTCTAATTTTGTATCCCTATCTTCCTACTCTTAGAGGAAGTACTGTCTCTTTTCTTAAAACTAGATATTTAAACTTGTAACCTTGATTTTTGCATTTATTAGGAAGCTAATTATGGAAGCATGATGCATATCATTTCCACAACTATCCCTTCCCTTTCTGAGGTTTTCAGTATTTTTCCTCTACCTTTTAAAAATTTTTCTCCAAATCAAATTTTCTACCTATTCTGTTATTTTCAAAAGAGTTTCAAAATATTGTTTCCTCATACTTTAGTCTACTTTGTTATGTTACATTATGATTTTAGATAATCTTTAAATCTTAGACCTTTGATCCCTTGTCTTTCATTGTACCTCTCAAAAAAAAGCCCTTTGCAGTTCTTCATTTCTAAACCACTTACTCAGATCTCAACCTCATGGTCATGCTACTTTTAATGACTAATTTCAAAAATAACAATACCTGAAACAACATCTTTGTTTCTATTAGTGTCATCATTAGTCTTCCATTGATTCTAAACATATGGTATTGCTAGCCCCTATGAATTTTCCCTTACAGTAGTTGAATATGCATTTATCTCTTGCCACTGGAACTTGGATTGCTTCATCTTAAAACATACTTGATCACATTGAATGCTGAAATAAAACTGTAATGAGAAATTTGACTTCAATTTTCCCTAATATCTATGTAATCAGCCCATTGTTACTAGAATTTCTTGAACTCTCTTATGTCTTACTATTCCCCTGCTTGAGGATTCAAAAGACTCCTACTCCATGAATACAAACCCTTCTTTCTCTATAATGCTATTTCTATTTCCCATTGCCGGCAGGCTAGTCGGGTCACTTGTTTCAGTACAAGATGACGCCAGGGCTCCTTCTGCCCTCTGGGCCTTGCTCCAAGTGTTTTCCCAGTGGTGTAAACTCCCTCCTCTGTGCACAGCATTCTACAAGATTCAAGCCCTTTATCTCAAATCCTTTTAGGAACAAGTTGAAGTAGGAACCAATATTTGTATCATACTTCCCTGATTTATCCCATAACATACTATTTAATTGTATATTTGGTTAGATGCTTTATTTTTCTCTGTTTTATGTGGATTCATCCTCTAATTTTCACATAAACTTGCATTCTTTGTGGACAAAGACTATAATCCTTTATGGCCTGATAGTCTCTAGCAAAAGCAATTGAGTATGTGATATGAACTCAATAAATATTTTTTGGTAATTTGGGCACCTAAATGTAGCTTAGTGAAAAGTAAAAGTCAGAATATGATGGGGAGAAAATTCTATAAAAAGGCTTGACTCATGATTAATAGAAATATCAATTATTTAGGATTATTTATAACTTTCTACAATTATATTTATTTGCAAGTATTACATTTATAATTTTTTGCCATTATTTTACAAGTGATTTTAAATTTGTGGTACTGGAGAATAATCCCAGGGCCTCATGCATGCCAGGCAAACATTCTGCCACTGAGCTACAACACTTAAAAATTTAAGTGAAGGATAACTTTTTAAAAAGCTTCTATGTCTCTAATGCCTTGAGTCAAATTATCCTGCACAAATGATAATGTGCAATCTCCATCTCTGATTAACTAAAGCAAAGAGGACATCCTAAGATATCTCACCAAAATCCTAAGATTTTGGTGAGAAAGCTGTCCCATACTATACACTTCCCTTATGATTGTCGATTGTTTATTAGCCTGAGTTTTTAAAATGATATCTGTGGATATGCATATATATATGTCCTACTACAGTGTAGCATCAGCAGTATAATCCCTTAACTGCTCCAAGTTTGTGCACTTGGCTGAGGGCCCCATCGCCGGGAGAACTTTTCAAGGATCTGAAAAGTAACAAGAGGCACTCAAAAGCTCGAAATTCTTATAACACGAAACAACCTACTCTTCTTTTCCAGTATTGGTGGCCATTAAGCCACAAGGCATGTTTTGAGCCTTCCTTCTTCTTTATTCTTATCTCTGAAAGGTCTCAGCTTTGCTCCAGGACTAGCTCTACACTTGCCCAGTTTGCTCTGTGCTGGGGGTGTAAAGGGCTATAGTACAGGGCAGCTGGGAGCACATCCTCTGGAAACCTGCAGCCATACTCTGTACGCCTCAGGCTCCATGCCTTCCAGCTCTGTGGTTGTTGGTAAATAACCCATTTCTTAAGGTAAATACTTTTTTTTTGTCTCTTTAGAAGTTATCTACCTCACAAGTGAGAATGAGAAAGTGTATCCTACTGCACGAATTTACTATACAATTAATACACAACACAGCAAAATACAACCCCACATAGAAATTTAAGGGATATTTGCTTATGCACAAGGACTTTGAGAAGAGGAAGGAAACTGTGGGAATGGGGAGATGGTGGAATAGGGAAAGAAAGGAAGAAGAGTCTCCAGATTTCAGATGAAATAAAAAAGAAATATGTTCTTAAAATTTTTCTCATTTAAAAAATACACACTTAGAAAGATAGTCATAGAGTAATGCAAAGTTATTTTTGAAAAATGTGAATTGTGTGTGATGAAACAATGAAGTTTCAAAAGGAAACGACAGCTATAATTAAGAAATGCCTTCTTCAACAACTTCCGTAAATGCTATCATGAGCCTTGGCATGAGGTGGTCAGACTAACACAGGGGCATATGCCAAATCTTTGGAAAGCTGAGGGAAACAAGCTATAGGGAAAGAGTAAACAGGAATGTGCAGGCTATACATGCAATCATGGGAAATAAAATAACCAACAGCTGAGAAATCCCAGAAGGCCAGACACGTCACTTAGGTCTCCAAGTCACACTGTCCCAGTACATTGAGTAACATTTAGAACTGTACAAACCCCAGTGTCCTTTGGTCTTTTCCCTGATTCATTTTCCCATCAATTGTCACTGCCTGTGTACTTTAGAATATGTGTGCATCATCTGAGCTGCATTTGTCCATCGAATGATGCACTTGTTCAGAAAGAGATACGTGAAATGGTCCAAGTGTTCAGGCCAACTGCCGAGGATGCCAAGCAAGATCCACTTCAACAGATCATAATTTATACTGGCAGCTGGACAAACAAAAGCAGAGTGACGCATGAACCAGCTTAAGAAAATTGCCAATCCTCCACCAACTGCTTGTTACGTTACTCTTAAATGTTTCTAAATAGGTCAGTTAGAATAACACTGTGTGGGCCATAGTAAGTCAGAAGAAAATAAATACCACTTTTAGCAAATTCAATTCTTCTAAATGACTTTGCTTTGGGACCTTTTATTTAACCATCACCTGGCCGAAAGTGAAAAAAATTGTCATGGCTTTGTAGTGGTCAGCAGTTTCAATGATTTACATTTCAGTATGGCCCTCAGTCAACTGTGGGTCTTTTCCAGATGGTTTTTTGCATTGCACATATTGCTGGTCACATGATACATTTTTCCCTGGAGACTGGAAAAAAAAACAACAATGACCCATCTCTTAGAAAACCACACTTCAGTCAGGCAGGGGTTTTAAGCCAAAAACTCTGAGACTGTGAGCTCAGGGATGTGAAGGTGCTCCCAGGCCCTAGATCATTCAGTATCTCTTTCTTCACTGCTCAGGTGACAAGCTAATCCCTGACTGAGGTTGGACTTGATGTCAGAAGTGATCTCTAGTATGATTTTAGCTGAATTAATTATATAAGTGATTTTTGTATCTGGAAATACAAACAGAGGAAATTGTTATGGAAGAATTGACTTTTTTCATCCTTGTATATTCTGTTTCATCTTTCATTCTCATTGAGTGAGGACATTATCAGGGTCTGTTAGCTGAACCTGCTAGAAAAAGCAAGTTTCCTTTTGCTGAATTTTGTCAGTGCATGACAATTTTCTCTTTTATTCAGTGTGGATACAGTGGTTTTTAATCATTCCTAAACACCATAATTTAAAATTTTTATGAATTATTAAGTATTAATTTTTAAGATATAAAATTTTTTTGTTCTGTATTCTTTTTTTTTTTACTAGAATTATTGCTTTACCCAAAGGCTAATTATGAACATGCAGTACTAGTTCAGAAATCACACTGTGGGCTTCTGTTGTCTTATTTGTAGTAAAGTGACCATTACATGGTGGCCTATTCTTCACAAATATTTTTTAGGAAACTCAAGATCATTTGCATAGCTTTCGTTTTTCAATCAGTAATGTATTCCTAAAAACACTGCTAACCAAAATGGTTAATATATACAGGATATAATACTTTAGAAAAATATCATTTCCCTACCAATAGGAACATATCAGCAAACGTTTATTGAGACCAGACTGGTAACTAGAAATAACCTCTGAGTACCAGAAAAACACTGATAAACTCAGTCCCTCTCTTCAAGCAATTGATACACCAGTAGTCAATTCAAGCCAAGGTTAAAGAACAAAATATCTTAAAATGTTAACATACAAGTATCAAGCCAATTAGTGATCATTTTTAACTAGTAAAATAATGACAGCTTTAAAAGAAAGAAATATTTCATTTGAATTTTGAAGAAATAAAATAGCGTTTCCACACAGAAAGAATATGGGTCAGTAGCAGAAATGAAAGCAAAAGGACTTATAGGACCCAAAAGCTCATGGCACAGAAATTATGATAAGATTAAGAGCTAATGAAAGACGAGTGGATAAGGAGTTGAGACTGGAAAGTAATCTCGTGCTAATTACAGAGGCTCTTGAATACTATGCTAAGAAACTTTCATTTCATTTCTACTAAACTGGAGGTTCTAGAGAATTTTAATTAAGTAAGTAGTGTGCTGACAATTATATTCAAGGAGGATAACTATTGTGGCAATATGAAAATAAACAAGAAGGCATTTCGAGAATCATTGTAATAGCTCAGATAGCTTATCATGAATGAGGGACTCAATAACACGATCATATTTTGATCAGCAGACAAAGTCTAGGACATGTCACTTAAAATAGAACTGGCTAAACAAAAAGGATACTTGAACATCTGAAAGAAAGCCAAGGGAAGACCAGGGAACCACTGAATGAGAATACAGTATTTGTCAGATAAAAGGCAGGAAGAAAAGCCTCTTGGGCAAAGGAAACTAAATTTAGCTTGGATCATGTTGGATGATGTTTGTAATGGGACAATTGAACTTGAAATAGTCTTTAGTAGTCTGTTATTGATAAATCATATCAATAAATTAGTGGACACACACCAGATTTCAGTGAGTTCAGGAGTCAGCAGAAGAATGCAAAGGCATTAGGTGTAGCTTCTCTTCAGAGGTATACAATGTACTTAGCTTGAACACACTGTTTGATGGCCAAATGATTTTTTTTTAATCTTAAAGAGATCTTTTCTCTTTAAGATTAAAGAGAAATGGGAATGCTTGCATCCAAACATATTAGGGAAATAGGGTTACAAAGAAAATAAATAATGACAAAGTTAGTGCAGAAAATGAGATTAAGAAAATCATAATTGAAAATTAGTAACTGGCTAGCAAATACAGTTGAGGTTTTTTGGGGGTACAGCATGTTATTAAGAATTGAAAATTAAGCTGGACATGGTGGCTTGCACCTATAATCCTAGTGCTGCAGGAGGTTTGGATAGGAGGGCTGCAAGTTTTGAGTCCAGCCTGGGGAAGTTAGCGAGACTCTGTCCCAAAATTTTAAAATGAAGGGAAGAAAATAGAGCTAGGGATATAGCTGAGTGTGACAGCACTAAATTCAATACCCGTTACTAAACAAGAAGAAGAAGGATGAGAGGGAGGAGGGATAAGAGGATGGAGAGGAATAAAAGGAGAAGGAGGAAAAGGAAGAAAGAAGAGGAGAAGAGGAAGAGGAAGAAGGAGGAGGAAGAGGAGGAGGAGAAGGAAAAATGCACTTTCAGAGAAAGAGAAGAAAGACCTATCCATGTCAGCTTAAACTCTTCTAGGTGAGCACTGGAAATTACCTTAGAAATTACTCCATCTCATTTATTTGTGAAAACTAAGTGAAAAAAACCCCAGCTCTATCCAATTCAGTTCCTCTTCATATCATGAAAACTTGCATGGAACTTCTGTTCAATAAATGTTAACAAATGGAAAAAAACAGTAACACAGGAGCATCAGAAGGAGTGGTCCATTTTTATTCACAGATAGTGTGTGAATGATAAAACAATTAGATAATGCTCCATTCATCAGCTTTCTCATCTATGACATAAAATAACAGGATTTACAGGAGAAGTTTAATTTGGCTCAGAGCTTGGGGGATTCAGCCTGTGGTTGGCTCACTCCAACACAGGAAAGCCATAGTTAAAGGAGGAAAGACATAGTTAAAAGGGGAACTCCACAGTTAAAGGACATAGCAGAGCAAAGCAGCTTAGCCCATGATGGCTGGGAGTCACAGCAGGAAACAGCTCCAAGGAGGAATGTGACACAGACCCCAAGATCCCATTTCTGACCCATTTTGGCATATCCTAAAACTGTGCTCCACCAATACTCCAGGTAGATTCTGAAGTCAATTATGGGAATACTGCATCCTAACTGGTACAGTGTATCTAAGACACACATTAAGTCATACACTTCAAAGAATGAATGCTTCAGAGAAAACAGTGTGATATGAGAAAATGGGAGAGTAAGATGCTAAGAGATGAGTAATTAAAATTTGTTTGCTATCATAGAATGTTGGAGATAAATTTAGGAATATTTTTTAAAGCATGTTAATTGTACATACCCAGAATTAAAGAATTAATGATGGTTTAGTAATAGATTAAGGGGACATTCCATATGGAGAAGACTCAAATGTTTTCACTTGGAAAACAAATAACAAAAGGTGAGTAATAAAGATAAAAAATCGATGAAAGGTTTGCTCCAGTTTAGAATTTGGAATAGGATGCTATTGAATGAAGTCTAAGATCTGATGGCAATCAATGGTAGAAACATCATGACATTTTAAAGAGATTTTCCTGATCCGCTCCTTGTTCCCGGCTGTGCTTGGAGGACTGTGGTGTTCTAAGCAAGCAGGAGGGTGCCACCAGTTCCAGAGGCCCAGCAGCCTGGCGTGAGTGCCCCATGCACTTTATCCCGAGTCCAGCTAGTTTGGGACTCTCTCTCAGCCCAGCCAGGGAATCTTGTGGCTTCTGGGTGCACTACAGCAGCGCGGCAGGTCCCAGGAGCAGGCATCAGCCTCCCCTCTCCCAGCTGTGCTTGGCAGACTGTGGAGTGCTAAGCAAGTAGGCAGGCACCATCAATCGGTTCCAGAGGCTGGGCTTGAGCTGGCATGCTCACCCCCAGTGACCCTCTATCAATCCAGATAACTGGGTTCCAGAGTCCCAGGAGCTGAATGCACAGAAGAAGATTTTCAACAGACCCTGAGGAAGCCTTAGAATAACACTCACAACATTTGAAACACAGAAATATAGGAAAATGACAAAACAAAAGACCAAATTACAATCTGAAGCCTCCAGCCCATCCAAAGAAACCTTAGGGGTGATATAGAAGAAAATGTATGCCATACACCTCAAATATCAGACATAATAGCAACTGCAATAAAGAAGCAACTCTGGGAAGCTTTAAAGGGATTCAAACTAGAAATAATCTCCCAGGTAAAAGAAGAAATGATAAAAGAAATGAAAGAGATGCTGAATATATCTAAAGAAAACACAGTTAAAAAATTGGAGGAACTAAACAAAAAGATAGAATCCCTACATGAGCAATATAAGAAACAAACAGAATACATAAAGCAGATGCAAAGAGATATACAGGAAATCAAAAATTCCACTGAAAGCCAACTCAATGAAAGTGAAGATAGCAGAAGCTATGGCGGACAGATAGCAGCAGCTACGGAGGCTCTCTGAAACACCCAGCTTAGAATTCAGGAATGGTGCTGAGTAAGGAATAATAAGTAAGAGGAGATATGCCCCGGTGACCCAAGAATGAACTGGGCTGAGAGAAACCAACTGGGAATGCAATCCTGGTTCTATAACAAGAACAGATAAAGCCTCAGCGTGGAAGCTGGAGCCCGCGCCATTGGAAGCCGCAATTTGGGTTTCCCACTGCCTCCGCTGCGTCTGCATTAGCTCGGCAGGGAGAGAGACGCGCGGAAGCTCTGAGAACGGGAATCAGTGAACTAGAGTTGAGAGCGGGACGGGCAGGGAGCCGTGCATCCACCTCCCGTGAGTGAGGGAAAACTGGGACTCTTCCACAGTCTAGGAGACTCCAACAGAGGACATTCTGGGACCAGGCAGACTTGTGGGAACAGGGCGCTGCAGTGACTTCAGTCACATATCCCCCTCTCAAGCAGGATTGGTGAGCAGTGCCTAGACCACGTGATGCTACTTGCTGAGACCCAGTAGGCTAGCACAGCTCAGGTCCCAGCTCCTGAAGGTAGATTGACCTGGAGGGGCAGGCCCCACATAGGCTGCCTAGTCTGCAACTTCCTGGTGTGCTGCGGTGGGTGGGAACACCTAGCCAGTGCAATTCAATCAGATTGTGGCTGACAGGGAAGGAAGCTGGGCATCCTATATACGCTTTCATATATAAGGAGCAAAGAATATGGGAAGAGGCAGCAACAAGAAAGGGTCCTCAGCCCCCAATCCTGAGAAAGAGACATCAGCAGACACAGCACCAATAGATATAAAGCGCTATCTCGAGAGCCTCATAGACAAGTTCAGGAATGAAGTTATAAATGACCTGAAGCTAGACATAAGCAGAATAGTTAGAGAAATGCTAAGCACCACCCAAGAAAAAACAGATGGTGAAATGGAAGAACAGAGAAAAAGGGGAGAATTGTTTAATGGAGAAAATAGAGAAAGCATAGAATATGTGAAGCAGGTTCAAAGAGACTACCAGGAAACTAAAACGTCTATCGAAAACTGGCATAACAGCTTGAAAGAAACTAAGGACAGATTATCTGAACTGGAGGGCAGATTTGTAATATGGGAGCATGAATGAAAAACTTCTTAAAAATAACAAAGAAACAAACAGCAATAATACAAAGACTAGAAGATGATAAGAGGATCTATAACTTAAGAATTAAGAACATAAAAGAAGTAGGGACACAAACAAATGAACTACAAAAGCTACTCACAGAAATAATGCAGGAGAATTTTCCTAATTTAGCAAAAGGTAAAGATACTCAGTTGTATGAAGCATACAGGACCCCAGCCACCTACAACCCAAACAGAGCAACACCCAGGCATATAATAATTAAAATTCCAGAAATCCAATACAAGAACAGAATACTAAAAGCCGTCAGAGACAAGAAACAGATCACTTACAAGGGAACACCCATCAGAATTACAGCAGGCTTCTCGGCACAAACCATCAAATCACAAAGAGCGTGGGGGAAATAATTCAAGCTTTGAAAGATAATAATCTCCAGCCAAGATTGATATATCCTGCACAACTATCCCTGGAAATTGATGGAAAAACAAGGTGCTTCCAGGATAAAGAGGAACTAGGGGAATATGCAACCACCAATTCAGCTCTACAGAGAATACTGCAAGATATTCTAAAAAAAAAAAAAAAATGCAAAAAATCCAGAAGTAGCGGCAGAGAGGCCACAATGAATGGAGTAGAAAACAAAATGAAGAAGACAAACTGACAACTAATGACAGAAAAAGAGCTCAACAGAAATGAGGCAGAGAAGATTGGATGATAGGAACAGCTATTTTGGAGAAAATGACGTCTTAAGAGGTAATACTGATTTAGTACCATCTTGTTTTGAAGTCTCATCAAGCTTTTGTTCTTCTGTCTCCATTGGTCTAAACAGGTGGTATCTTATTGGATTTTATTATATATTATAGTACAAGCAAAACGTTTTATAGACAAGGAGAGTATACAGAAGCCATTGTTCATTTTCTGTTAATTGATTCTAAATACCCTGTAATACTGTCATTCTCTTAAATGGTTTTACATTGTTTTGATATATTTGATGCTACAGTATATGAAGTTATACTCAAAGATTTCAAGGAAAGAGACAATATGGTAACTACTTTTATGTTGGGATAATCTTGTGGTGAAACACTATTTTGCTTAAATGGTTATGTTTTGATCTGCACTGATTTGCTGTTATGCCCTCTTTTATCTCAATCTCCATTTTATTATTTACTTTTTTATCCTTTTAATTAAGGGAAAAATAAATTTAAAAATAGCAGGATATGTTATAGTAACCTACTTTGACTTTCTATTATCTTGATTTAAAGCCCTGTATTGCTCTCACCATCTTGTTTTGACTGATGTTCCTCTATTCTGTTTTGCTTGATAGTACCAGGTTCGAAAGTTTAGGCAACAGCTGTGAAGATAGTGGGATTCATTATGACGCCCATTCTGGTTGACTATTATCTACTTTTGAAGACCCATAATGTCTCCAATGTTTTGGTTTTTTTCTTTACTGTTTTGTTCAAATTTTATTATAACTAATGATATAGGCAATTCTATTAGAGATAGCGGGAGGCATTATGGTAACCATTGTTGATCACCTAGTATTATGCTTTTACATTATCTATTACGTCCACCCTTTTGATTTGACTGACTGTTCTGTTATGTCACATTTGGTTCTACTCTCTTCCAAAAAAGTAATAAGAACTGTGGGAGCAACAAAACCCAAAATGTGTAATTGTCATTGTACAAAGGAGAGGAAAAGAAAGTGCTCTAAACTATATAACTGCATGTATATTTAAGTATATAATATAGATAATGATATTACAGAGTTTTGTTGGATCATTGAACAGAACTGTTTGCAGTTTCATTGTTGGAATGTCCACTTTATAAGCTTTAATTTTGTAACTTGAACAATTATTTCTAAGATGACAAAATGTAATCCATTAACTAATGATTTCCTACTGTTTATTTTTTTCTGTAAATCTGTATAACTTGTATCCTTTCTCTGCTTTTTTTTTCTTTTTCTCCTTAAATAAAATTTTAAAAAAAGAAAGTAAAGATAGAATTTCAGACCTTGAAGACAAGATTGCAGCCAGTGAACAAGAAAGGAAAGGTCTTTTAAAAATAACAAAGAATCAGGAAATAACAATTCAACAACTGAAAGATGATGCAAAAATAAAACAACATAAGACTGGAATTATATAGGAATACAACATAAGATAGGAATTAATGAAAAATAAGGGGACAACATAAAGGACATCAAGAGGATATTTAGAGAAGTAATAGCTGAAAATTTCCCAAACATGAGATCGAAAACCGATGTCTGGATCAGTGAAGCATGTAGAACTCCAAATAGTCATAACCAAAATAAAACTACACCCAGACATATAATAATCACCATCCCAGAAATCCAACATAAGAATAGAATATTAAAAGCTGTCAAAGAGAAAAGACAGATCACTTATAAAGGAAAACCTATCAGAATCACAGCAGACTTCTCAGTACTAACAATAAAATCAAGAAGAGCAGGGAGTGAAGTATTCCAGATTCTAAAGGAAAATGATTTCCAACCTAGACTGACGTACCCTGCAAAACTACCCTTCAAAATCGATGGTGAAATAAGATACTTCCATGACAAAGAACAGCTGAAGAACTTTATAATAACCAAGCCAACCCTTCAAAAAATATTGAAAGACAGTTTAGATACACTTAGCAAATAACCACTAAGCAAAGCAGATAATAAAACAGAACAGAAAGATAAACATGCAACGGCAGAAAGATAACATGTCAACAATAAACCAACATATAACAGTTATAACCATTAATGTAAATGGTCTCAATGCATCAATTAAGAGACATACTGGCAGAATGGATCAAGAAACAGAATCCAGCCATATGCTGTCTACAAGAAACCCATCTAACCCAGAAGGATACTCACAGACAGAAAGTCAAAGGATGGAAAACAATGCTTCATGCAACAGGAACCAAAAAATAGCAAGAGTAGCCATTCTGTTTGCAGACAATGTGAACTTTAAACCAATAATGAACAGAAGAGACAAAGAAGGTCACTACATACTTGTTAGGGGAAAACTTCAAGAGGAAGAGACAACTATCTAAATATACATGCACCAAGTTCCAGAGCAACCAGTTATATAAAACAAGTATTAACAGAAATGAAAAATCAAATTATTAGTAACATAATTGTAACAGGAGACCTTAACACACCACTGACACCAAGGGATAGATCAACCAGACAGAAAATCAGCAAAAAAGTAACAGAACTGAATCACACATGTGAAAAATGGACTTGATAGACATATAAAGAGTATTCCATCCAACAATATCAGAATACACATTCTTCTCAGCAGTACATGGGTCATTCTCTAAAATAGACAACATGTTAGCTCACAGAACATATTTAAATAAATGCAAAATAGTTGAAATTATCCTTTGAATGTTATCGGATCATAGAGTTTTGAAATCAGAAATTAATGATAAAAGTTACGCAAAAATCCCACAAACACATGGAAACTGGATAACACACTCTTGAGCAATCAGTGGGTCATAGGGCAAATTAAAGAAATTAAGCAATACCTACAAGAAAATGAAAATACAAATACAACCTACCAGAATCTGTGGGATGCAATGAAAGCCATCCTCAGGGGGAATTTATTGCACTGAGTTCCCACATCAAGAAAACAGAATGAATACAAATAAATAACCATATGCTACACCTCAAACAACTAGAAAAAGAAGAGCAAGTCAAGCCCAAAGCCAAAAGAAGAGAGGAAATTATAAAAATCAGAGCAGTAATCAATGCAATGGAGACTATGAAAACAATCCAAAGAATCAATGAATCAAAGAGTTGGTTCTTTGAAAGAATAAATAAAATTGATAAGCCCTTAACCAACCTTATTTTCAAAAGGGAAGATAAAGCTCAAATTTATGCAATAAGAAATGAAAAAGGTGGAATCATTACAGACTCTATAGAAATACAGAAGATCATCAACACCTATTTTGAAAACCTCTACTCTCAAAGGTTTGATAACACGGAAGAAATAGACAGATACCTAGAAACATATAAAGTACCTAAGCTAGGTCAAGAGGATGTAAAACTGCTGAATAACCCAATTTTTATTAATGAAATTGAAAATGTAATTAAGTCCTTAACTACAAAGAAAAGCCTAGGCCCAGAGAGATTCACTGCAGAATTCTACAAGAAATACAAAGAAGACATAATGCCAACACTTCTCAAACTCTTCAATGAAATTGAAAGGGAAGCAATCCTTCATAATCATTCCTGAAAGCAAATATTACTCTAGTAACAAAACCTGAAAAAGACTCAACTAAAAAAGAGAACTATAGACCAATACTCTAATGAACACAGATGCAAAAATCCTCAATAAAATATTGGCAAATAGGATGCAGCAAATCATCAAGAAGATTATACACCATGACCAAGTGGGATTCATCCCAAGCATGCAAGGATGGTTCAACATACGTAAATCAATAAATGTAATCCACCCTATCAATAAAGCCAAAAATAAGAATCACATGATCATTTCTATACATACAGAAATACTTTTGATAAGGTCCACCATTCATTCATGAAAAGAACCTTAGAGAAAATTTGGATAGATAGTCTTTATCTCAATATAGTAAAGGCCATCTATGACAAACCAACAGCCAATATCATACTAAATGGCCAAAAATTGAAGTCCTTTACTTTAAAATCAGGCACAAAACAAGGATGTCCTTTATCACCATTCCTATTTAATATAGTACTGGAAATACTAGCCAGAGCAATTAGACAAGAGAGAGAAATAAAATGGGTAAAGATAGGAAAAAAAGAAGTTAAATTATTGTTTGCAGATGACATGATACTCTACATAGAGGACCCCCAAACTCCATTGAAAGACTCTTAGTTATAATAAATAAATTCAGTAATGTAGCTGGATACAAAGTCAATACTCAAAAATCAATAGCATTCCTATACACCAACAACAAAATCACAGAGAGAGAAATAAGAGAAGCCACATCCTGCACACTAGCAACCAAAAAAAATTTAAATATTTAGGAATTATTCTCACGAAAGAAGTGAAAGACCTATACAGGGAAAATTATAATACCATGAAAAAAGAAATTGAAGAGGATCTCAGAAAATGGAAAGACATCCCTTGCTCATTGATAGGAAGAATATATATTGTGAAAAAGGCCATTCTCCCAAAACTCTTATACAGATTCAATGCTATCCCAATAAAAATACCATCAACATACATCAGAGATCTATAGAAATCACTCTTAAAATTCATCTGGATCGAGAAGAGACCTAGAATAGCGAAGACAGTTCTAAGCAACAAAGGCAAGGCAGGAGGCATCACAATCCCTGACTTGAAGCTATACTACAAAGCAACCGTAGTAAAATCAACATGGTACTGGAATCAAAACAGAACCAAAGATCAATGGAATAGATTAGAAGATACAACCACAACTACAAACACACTCAATCTCCTTATCTTTGATAAAGGGGCCAAACAGATCCACTGGAAGAATGACAGTCTCTTTAATAAATGGTGTTGGAAAAACCTGGCTCTCTATATGCTGAAAACTAAAACTAGACCCATACCTATCACCATGTAATAAATTAAAATCTAAATGGTTCAAAGTTCTGCATATTAAAACAGAAATACCAAATCTATTGGAAGACAAATTCGGTAGAAACCTTGAAGACATAGGGGTAGGTAGAGTATTCATGAACAGGACTCAAATCGCATGGGAAATACTTCCCAGAATGAATAACTGGAACCGCCTCTTATTAAAAAGTTTCTGCATGTCCAAAAAAATCTCCAGCATAGTGAAATGAAAACCCACAAACTGGGAAAAAAATCTTGGTGAACTCTTCCTCAAACAAAGGACTTCTGTCTAAAACATATAAAGAATTTTTAAAAATCAGACCCTCAAAATTCAAAGACCCAATCCAAAAATGGGCATCTGAGATGAATACACACTTCTCAGATGAATAAATACAAATGGCAAATAAATACATGAAAAAATGTTCATCATCATTGGTCATTAGAGAAATGCAAATTAAAGCCACACTGAGATTCCATCTCATTCTTGAAAGAATGGCCTGGATCAAGAAAACCAACAACAACAAATGCTGGAGAGGCTGTGGGGAAAAAGGAACTCTCCTGCACTGTTGGTGGGAGTGTAGACTAGTGCAACCATTGTTGAGGTCAGTCTGGAGATTTCTCAAAAAGCTGGGATTGGAAGTCCCATTTGTTCCAGCTATTCCACTTCTAGGCATATTCCCAAAAGAACTGAAAGAATCATACCACAATGGTGTATGTGCACTCATGTTTATAGCAGCACAATTTGTAATTACCCGATCTTGGAAACAACCTAAGTGTCCATCAACTGAGGAATGGATAAAAAAGTTGTGGTATTTTTATACAATGGAGTACTACTCAGCTATAAAGAGTGATCACACTGAGATATTTATAAATAAATGGACACAGCTTGAGACCATACTCATAAGTATAATAAATCAAACTCGTATGTATGAATACCAAATAGTTTCCCTATTGTAAAAAATGATCCCCCATTATGTTGCTTTGAAGCCTTAAAAGTTTTCACTCATTAATTGGAATGGCTTTATTCTGGGCTGTTTGATATTATTGCCTGTGATGATATGAACAGCTATTTTGAAGAAAACAAGACATCATAATAACTAGTACTGATTTAATATCATCTTGTTTTGAAGCCCCACCAAACTGTTGCTCTTCTATCTCCATTGGTTTTTATCATGTTGTATCTTACTGGATTTTATTATATGTGATAGTATAAATAAAAATTTTTATAGGCAAAGAGCTAATATAGTAATCATTGTTCATTTTTCGTCAGCTGGTTCTAAATACCCTGTAATATTTTCATCCTCTTGAATGGTTTCACACTGCCTTGATACTTTTGAACACATAGTATACGAAGTTATACTCAAGTATTTCAAGGAAAGAGACACTATGGTAACTACTATAAGTTGCCTTATCTTGTGGTGAAGCACTAGGTTGCTGAAATTGTTATGCTTTGACCTGTATTGTTATGTTGTTATGTTCTCTTTTATCTCAATCTCTCTCTTTTTTTAAAAAAAAATTATTTATTTTTAAATTATTTTTTAATTAAGAGAAAAAAAATCAAAAAAGTAGCAGGATATATTATAGTAACTTTTTTGATTTCTTATTAACTTGATTTGAAGCCCTGTATTGCTCCCACCATCTTGTTTTGACTGATTTTACTCTGTTCTGTTCTGTTTGATAGTATCGCTTGAGGGTATAGGTGACTACTTTGAAGGCAATAAGATTCACTAGGATGCCCATTCTGGTTTGACTATTATCTTCTTTTGAAGTCCTTTAATGTCTCTAATGTTTAGGTTTTATTGGTCTTGTTCTGTACTGTTTTGTTCAATTTTATTATACCTGATGATATAGGCAATTCTTTTTAAGGTAGCAAGAGGCATTATGGTAACCATTGTTGATTACCTTGTATTCTGTTTTTACATCATGTGCTATGTCCATCCTTTGTTTTGACTGACTGCTTTGTTTTGTCATATTTGGTTTTATTCTCTTCCAAAAAAAAGTAATAAGAACTATGGGAGTAATAAAACCCAAAATGTGTAAATGTTGTTATAAAAAAGAGAGAGGAAAAAAGTGCTCTAAAGGATACAACTGCAAATGTTTTTAGGTGTGTTAAGATAGATGACCATATTACTAAGTTTTTGTTGGATCATTGAACACAACTGTTTGCAGTTTCACTGTTTAAATGTATGCTTTAATGCTGTAACTTGAACAACTGTTTCTAAGATGACAATATGTAATCTATTAACTAGTGATTTCTTATTTTTTTTAAACTTGTACCCTTATATTGTTTTGTTTTTTTCCTTCAAATAAAAAAAAAGATACCTAGTGCTGAGGATGTAGCTCAGTGGTAGAGTTCTTGCCTTGCATGCACAAGGCCCTGGGATCAATCCCCAGAACTGCAAAAGCAATCAAAACAAGATATGTACGCTCCAGTGTTCACTGTGGCATTATTCACAGTAGCCAAAATCTGGGAACAATTCTGTATGTCCAGTGCTGAATAAATGAATAAATTACATGCAGTATTATTAAAAAAAGAGAGAGATTTTCCTTAGAGTTAGAGAAGTGGAAATATTTCTCTTATGAAGATAGAACCAATAAATTTACAGATATTCTACACAATATATGCAAATTATTTGAGACTGACTGGTGGAAACGTGTTTCTTTCCACACAGATTGAGAAAAGCTCATTAAATTGATTCAGAAACATTGTTATGGGATCATCTGACTGTTGCCTTTTCAATTTTAAAGTAGATGATACTCAAGGCATACAGAAACCAGACACCTACAGGAAGGAATCCGTCCATTATATAGATGTCAATGACTCTAAATAATTTTCTTTGGTGGTTTTGAGTAATACAATTAACTCAGTTGACTATCAGTACTGTATGGGGAAAGGCCAGGCCTGTTTCCAGGACAACAGAAACTATCCCTACTTTGAAGTAATTGCCAAAGACGCCTTTGAGAGCAGACACCTGGACTGAAACAAAGTGTATGAATGTACATATTTCCCCTTACACCCCGCTTCTTTCTTCAGTTTGGTAACTAAATCCCAAATGTGAGTATTTAGTCTTACTTTCCCTCCACTGGGACATTATGCCATGCCTTTCCTGACTCATGAACTACATACACAGCTACTGTAGATCATTTCCCACTCTAGTCTTATATTTTGGGAGCAGTTAAAATAACACAAGTATTGCAATCCAAATGTTCAAAAATATCCCTGGAAAAGTCTGAGATATTTAATACTGAAAATTTTAAAAATATCTTTATCAGTTAGTTAATGCTTAATAAAAGAATTTATGTATACTATTAAGTTTAACATATAGACATTGTGTTTAAGAGAAGCAAAGTCAAAAAAGATGGGGAAAAATGTAGTAATACATAGAAAGATATACTCATGTACTAAGAGAATAAATTTCAGAGATGATTAATAACCTAAATAATCACAGAAAGCATTCACTGAGACAGAAGGAGGTGAGTCTTGATTGAAGGTTGACCTTAAAAAGTAAATACAATTTGGATTGGCATGACAGATGAAGGCCATAGCCAGGAAGTAGCATGCTCAAACTGATTCAGAAATCCAAAATCACTATACTATAGAGAATAATAACATGGAAGGAAATAATGATAATATGTAAGAAAAGTCACATAGGGATAGGGAGAAGTAGGAAAACAAATGTGAAGACCATGTCAAAGGCTTAAGAAGGAAAGGATGGACAGAAGGATGAATCAGTAACTAAGGTAAACTAAGAGTTACCCAGAGCTAATAAATGTATGACTTTCCTGGCGTACTGTTCTATTTTTTGTGTGGGTTTGACTAGGCCACAGGATGCCCAGACATTTGATCAAATATTAATGCAGGCATATCTGTGATGATATTCCTGAATGAGATTAATACTTTAAGAAATAAACTGAGAAAAGCAAATTGTTCTCCTTAATGGAGGTGAGTCTCCATCCAGTCAGTTGAAGCCCTGACTCAGAGACTGGAAGAGGACAGGAAGTCTTCCTGCCTGACTGCTCAAGCCAGGACAATAGTTCTTTTCCTGCTTTCAAACTCAAAGGGAAACATCAACTCTTCCTCGGACTCCAGCCTGATATGTTTCAGAATGAAACCTGCACCTTCCGCTATCTAGACCTTAAGCCTACATCATAAGCTCTCTTGGATCCCCAGCTTGCAGGCTGTAGATCTCGGGACACATTAGCTCATTAATAGGATGATCTAATTAGTTACAATAAATTTATAAATCTATCTACATCCTATTGATTTTGTGTCTCTGGAGAACCCTAACTTGTAAACATGGTTATTTGAATAATATGTCTTAATAACCTGAGTAGACACAATATACTGTCTACAAGCTCCTAGAATTCTGGAAAAGGGACAGGAAAGATTGAACACAATAATAAAAATTAGTCACCTATTTAAAATCCACAGATTTAAATAAGGGCAAAACAAATGTAGTACACTATTCTTACTTCTCCAAACCAAATATGAATAATTTCAGTTTTGAAATGAAAGTAATTTGGGGTATTACTATTCAATGAAATTTAATATTTTAGGTTAAAGTAAATAATGTATACAAAATAAGATTGCATATTTTCATTTTTAGGGATATTTTTACGATGATAATTTAACATCTGACTAACACTGAACTATCATATGCTTGTTGAACATCTAAAGATGTGCATGGACTCTCCCAAAAAAATCACTCTTTAAGGTAATTATTGTTAGTCTACATTAATCCTTCATTATAAAAAAAGTTTCAAAAAGTAAATTAATTTTTCAGGGAATAAAAATGTTTATAAAGTTGAAAGAAACTAAGATTTTAACTAGATTTTTTGTTTTTGTCTTCCTCTTTTGTTTTACCTCCAAAGCTAGTCCTTTCCAGATTATACTTTGTTAAACTGAGTATAACTGAAAAACTCAACTTGATACATTTGATGTATTTGTTTGTTTGCTTGCTTGTTTGTGGCAGGGTCTCACTAGATAGTGCAGACTGGCTCTGAGCTTATTTATATAGGTCAGGCTGTCCTCAGGCTCATGGCAATCCTTCTGCCTCAGCCTCCCAAATGCTGGAATTGCTAGAATTATAGATGTGCATCACCACACACAGATGGCTAGGTCTCATTTAAAACCAAGGAAATGGTTTTGAAATACTTTAGATAAATATAAAAATCTTGCCTGCTAATTCATTACAAATCATCAATAGAGCTCTGCATATTGCTAATCTTAAATCTCAGCTATTAGCAGCCACATTCCCCAGCTGGGTTCTTTGCTTTTGTTCACAGATACAGGCAATAGTAAAGGCACAATACATTGATCATCTTCCAGAAGGTCCAAGGATATTTGTTCATTGGATAAAATTTTTGCTAGCTTTAAAACTACATATATAAATTATGAATTAGTAGAAGCATTTGCTATTTACCTAGACCTAATGTATTTGCATAAAATGAATTATGCTGGAATTTAGAATTAAAGAAAATGAAATTTTCAGGAAAAAAATTGCCTCTATTTTACAATATAGTCTAAAGGAAACATAATAAATTTCTTCTCAGATCTTTCAAAGAATTGATGGTCAAGCCAATTGTGGCCTATACTTGAAGTCCCGGGACTTGGGAAGCCAAGGCAGGAGGATTGCTGCAGATTTGAGGCCAACAGGGATACCTAGTGAGTTCAAGGTCAGCCTGAATTACACAACAAAACATTGTCTTAAAAAACAAAACAAAACAAAAAGACTTGATAGTCATTACAACCAAGAAAAGCTCTAAGAATAAGATAATTGTCTAAAAAGCAAATACAATGACCAAAGCACTAAATTTACCTCAAAATTTCTTAACAAATAACAATATGGTAAAGCTTAGGTTGACAAAGAGGTCAAACTAATCAATTTGTTATTTGTTTTTCCCTAGATTCTGTTAAGAAAAATTAAGTTTAAAAAAAGTGCAATTCAGTGATTACAGGAAAAAATAATTATAGGTAAGTACATTCTTGATTAATGGATATTGATAGTTTCAGAACCACCTTTATGCTTGCATAACCAGACGAAAAAACATCAATGGAACACATGTTTGTTGTAAATTCATTTCTCCTAACATTGAACCATATATGACATCACCACTTCATTATTTGGGCACTAAAATTTGCCTTTATTTAGCTCTTTCGATCTTTTTTACTAGGTTCTTTTTCTTGCCTCCTGTTTTTCTTCAGTTGATATAACTTCTTTATACTATCACCTAAAACTTACTTTAAAAACTTCTTGAGGGAGGGGCAAAACTCTTTCTATTCCAGAGCCAATTAAATATTAGAAATGTGTTTCCATCTAAAAATATTTTCCTTAAATGCATGTTACTTAGTAAAAAATTTAGAATATCATATTTTCAAACAAGGATAATCTTATATTTAATTAATTTGAAGGTAAAGTCAATATATAACACATTTAATTCTGAATTTTTCACATTATAGAAGCCATATGTAATACTATAGCTAATCCAGTAACTAGAGCAAAAATAAGCTTGGCATGCGGTTTTTGGGAAGTTTTGTTGTTGTTATTGTGTTGTGTTTTGATTTTTTTTCTTTGAGATAGTGTCTCTGCAGTTCAGGTTGGTCTTGAACTCACTATAGAGTTCAGGCTGGCCTCAAACTTAAAGGGTTCTTTCTGCTTCAACCTCCTGACCACTGGAATTACAACAGGTGTACTCTACAATGCCCAGCACCATTTTGGTTTTCTGTTGTTTTTAATGTAAGTTTTATTTTCTTACTTTCTATTTCCTTATATAACAAAAATTAAGATTGGATACTTAAATAGACCAGTCTGAATAAGATATTCATATTTTTCCCACTAAAAAGTCATTTAGTAACTTCATGCATCTGAATTGGATGTAAAAATGGAATGCAGCGGTGGTTGTAGAATGTCCTGCAGAGAGAGTCCTGTCATGAGAAAAAGCATTCGGAGAGAAAACCAAAGAGAAGCCATAACAGGGGAAGCCCAGTCAGGAAAGTACAGAATTTCAGGAGGCTACATCAAACCTCCAGGCCTAACAAAAGAAGGGAACTCATGAGGAAAAACTGGGTTAACACTTTCGAAATGTAGCTTGCCCAACTTCTGAGCATTACTGCAAATGCGAAAAAGATTTATGAAGAGAGATACGTGATTCACTCTTTTAACTCGGGCACTTATCATAAATGGATTAGCAACGAACATGGGAAACTCTGACTGCTGATTTTAAAAGTCAGAACTGGAGTGTAGCAACTTGCAAACATCTGATGACAAGATGGGAACGCTCTCCTGACTTTTGGATTCGTTTCCCTGTGAGTGTTACAAAGCTGCTCAGAACCAGGAAATTACACTAGGTTTCTTTTTGTTACTAAAAGTTGGCTTTTAGTCAGAGTCAAGGGCAATGTTAGGTATAAATCATCAAAGTATTTGATCCAACCAAAATATTATTCTTGAACTCGGTTTTAGATTAGACCCTCATATATATCAGCTGTTCCCAGGCAGAGCAGATCAAAACATCTGTTCAAAAAGTTTATTTTATTGTATCTCCTAATTTTGTACTTAAAAATGCTTATGACAATACTGGGGAAAAGAGTACAGTTTTATGTTTTGCAATTACAGGAAAGGATTTTTTCACTGCCATAATAAAGCAAGAGAACATATAATCTAAATATATAATCTAAAGCACTTCTTCAACTATGTAACTTCTACAAGTTGTGAACTTTTAAGGTGAGGAACTATTTTTGCTGCATACTCGTCTTTATCTTAGAGCTTCTTGGGACTTTGTCTCCTCTTCCCTCCCTCCTCTTCACTGTCTGCTGTGACCTCTTTTGTCTTAATTTTCTCCAGCCATCCCCTCTCAGGGGGATTCATCTCTTCATTCTTTCAATGAACCCTGATGTTTTTCAGATAGGAGCACTGAGTAGTTAGAAGCTCCCCATTTTTTAGTTTAACACATAATGTAACTAGATTCTGTCGCCCACAATGATGAATTCTAGCGATCAAGTCTTTCCTGGGGAATCACAATTCTAGATGACCTCTCCCCACTCCACTCAAGCCCAGGGAACAGCTCCTGCCTGAAAAATCTCATTCTTCTTAAGGAATGAAAATTTGCCTTGAACCTAGGTCAGTGGTAGCTCTGCTGGTCTCCTTCTCCTGTAGGCTAAATTCCTTAAACTGTGAGTTAAGTGTCCATGATCTCACTCAATATCACAGCAGGCTGCTCACTGTGAGTCTGTCTTGTAAACTGTGTGCTCTCCCACTGCCACTGGTTGTTTCCTATATTCTTGGGAACTTGAATTAAGTCTGCAATCTTCCACTCAGTGTGTCCTACTCCATTAATCATCCTGTTCCTGTTGTACCAGCTTCTTAGGTAAGTCAGTTTCCTGCTTCCCTGCTGCTCTCATTTGTTTTCTTCTTTTCCATTCCTTTCTTCTAACCTGATTGCTGAGGCCTGTTGTAAATGGTCTTGAGTGTAATCTCATTAAAATACCTGTACACCTAGACTCTGGGTGATATTTATTGTATTTATTTATGTATCTGTCATCAGGAAACGTGCAGCATGTCTTCTGCTGGAGCCTCAAATTCAGTGTTATCTTCTCTCCAAAGGGACTTAAAGGCAATGGAACAATCAATTCCCTCCAGCTCATTCCTTTGTTCTGAAGTTTGCTGTCACCCCCTATGACAACACACAATATCACCTTTCTCCCTCAAATCACATGCTGTCTGAAGGTAGTTTAGTAAATAAGAGACGAAGACAAGACCAGCAGCAGAGTGGCAGCAGAGAGGAAAGTACGATTAGAATTGAGCTTAGAACAGGCATTTTCAGACCAAAGAGCCTGAACCTCACAGACCATAGAAATACAGTGCTAGATACACTGTCATTCAGACGGAATCCCTTGAGAGTAAAAATGAGCACCATCAATAATCAAGCACTGCCATCACACTAGAACTTTGACATTTTACCTTATGATAATATATTAGTTGAGCTTGTTTGCATGTTTATGTACATTTACATATGCATAATAATCTAACTCTTTATAATAGCCTCTCTATTCTCCTGATACCCAACCTGGTCTACTGTTGTTTCATATTATTAATATCCTTTCTGAGAGTTCTTCTGTTTTATTGTTGTTGTATTGTTTGTTTTGTATGACTATTTCTAACAGGAGATGCAAACAGTATCACCTAAAATCAGGAGTCCAACTCCTTTGACACATCATGGGCATCACTGCGCCAAAGCTCCACGCTGTGGTTCTCATACTCTCCCTCTTTTCCTCCACAGGCTGTCTCACAATGAATAGCTAACTACACACTGTGCATTCTCTTGATATGAATCTGGAACTATCTCCTTGCTAACTTTTGGCTACCGTTTTTTCTTTTTTTTTTTAACATCATACACTGTTTATTGGCTAATATTTTCAACAGTACTTAATAGAACTTAATAGAACAATAGTTAATAGAACTTTCATTTCTTGTGAAACTTCAGGTACAAGCTAACGAATCATAGACAGACTTCCTTTTCTAAATATGACTAAGTGAAATATAATTATTGATGTGCTTCTCACAAAAATAGAATTCCCTCAAAAAGTGGTTTCCCGCAGTCTAGTTCTCTGCTCAGTGTTGGCACAAATTCCAATAGCACATTTTAAGACATTTATGCATTGCTGTGTGGTCCAGATCTGCAAGTCCCTGCTGGCTAGATGGAGTCTCCTTCCTGACTCGCAGTATATTTTCACCTCTAACATGTACCTCTTACTCAGAGCAGATTTCAGGAGCTCAGATTCAGCTCGTATGCTTTTTCAGAAGTGCAAGTGTAATGTGAGTCTTCCAGGATGACTGCTTCCATGAGTTAGTATCTGTGGTGTTTAACTTCATGTACTGACATGCCTAAGCTATAGTGCCAGTTATTTAGCCAAATGCGAGTCTAGAGGTTGCTGAGGTTGGAGTTGTTTCAGATGTGATTGCCATTTATAGTTGTCTGGGCTTATGTGAAGTGATTATCCTCCATAATATGAGAGGGTCTCATCCAATCAGCTACAGCCTTTCGAGAAGAAGGATTTCTGCCTGAAGATTAACTCTGCCTGGGTTTTCAATCTGTTGGCACAGCCTGAGTAAGTTAAACTACTGAGTGCAGCATCAACTATTATCTGAATTTCCAGCTTGCCAACTGGGCTGGCACATTTTGGACTTGCTACGCCCATAAGTATGTGAGCCAATTCTTTAAAACAAATCTGTCTGTTGGTCTGTCTCTCTTCCTTGTTCTATCTCTGTTCATTTCATTAGTTTTGTATGTCAATTTGGATTGGGTTAATGAACCCCAGATAGCTAAATTTCTGCGTGTTTTTCAAAAAAATTAGCATTTGAATCATTGAACTTGATAAAAATATGTATCCACATAAAATGTGGATGGGTGTCATCCACGATCAAATAAAAAGGTAGAGAAGTGTAGATTCTCTTTCTTTTCTTTTGCTGTTTTTGTTTTATTCTTTGCTTTTGTTTTTGTTTTTGAACTGAGATATCCATCTAATCTTGCCCTTTGACGTCAAAGTTCATGCTCCCTGGTCCTTCGGACTCTGTCATACCAGGATTCAGCCCAGCATCACCGCCAGGCCTGTGCACTCAGGCTGAATCACACTACCAGATCTCCTGCTCTCTAGTGTGCAGGTAAAAGATGGTGGGGCTGTTTGATCTCCATAATTGATCACATGAGTCAATTTTAATAATAATGTTTTCTCTCTTTCTCTCCTCTTTCTCTCTCTCTATGCATATATATGATTTTGTCTCATTTTTACATGCACACACATACATATGGAGAGATACATCTATACTTATGGATACACATATATATGTGTGGACATGTATGCATATGTATGCAAATAAATAAAACATGGGAAGAACCTCAACTAAGACACTATCATATGAGAGATAAAGTAAAATGGCAAAGTTCTAGAGTGATGACAGCTTCCAAATTCTTACAGGTGTTGGAATGCTGCCTTACTTGCCAGTGCTAATACTAATATAGATTTTACTTCTGTTCTAGATGGCATTGAATATTTCTGTGGGAATATAGGATATTATAAATATTCATTGTACTATACCAGTAATTTTTTTTATTATAACAAAATGTCAATTTGGCTACACTTTTGTTTTCCTCTTTTGTTTTAACAGCCCCCATTCTTTTATTATAAATTGCTTAAATATTTGATAAATATTTCCAAACCTACATCTCAAGTGTCAAAACATACTTCCAATTACTTAAAGTTCCTCCAGAACTTTTAATTTTCTCCTCAAATAATTTTCAGTGAAAAATATTAACTTTGACCCCTGCATGAATCAAACCCTATCTTTAAGAAGTACAAGTTCTAAGAGAGAAAGAGGCAAGCATTTGCATAAGTAAACATGAAGTAAAATTGTAAACACTACATACCACAAAGAAAAATGCATGTGCATTGCTAAGATATTTCGGAGAAAAGAAAGACTAGTTCTGAATATCATTCGTCAGGGAACATTTCATGATGCTACAATGAGCAGTCTTGGGAAAAAAAAAGATGGGGATTTTGACATGTAGAACTAAAGAAAGAGGATACTATAAAAAAGGAAATTGTTAAATTAAAGCACACATCATTGCTAATATGCAATTAACTGTAAAATATGTAAGTAGTGTAAGTTTTTTATAGAAAAATAATTTAGGAAATATTTGAAAGGGCAAATAGAAGCTATGTTATGCAATGCAAAAAGGCAGTAAATTTCTGAATGGAAAAGAAAAGAAGAATCTAAAGAACCGATTGTGGGGGGTACTAGGGACTGAATCCAGAGGTGATATACCATTGAGTTACATCACCAACCATTTTATTTACTTGGTTAGTTAGTTAGTATTTGAGTCAGGCTATTACTAAGTTGCCACACTGGCCTCCAACTTCAAGTACTGCTTCCTCAGTCTCTCAAGCAGCTGGAATTATAAATATGCACCACCACATGCAGCCAGAACCAACAAATCAACTACTTGGCACTTCCATATTACTTCATCTAACTTCTATTGCTTTGGTAGACATTTGCTCAGGAAATATTTTACCGTCCTCTATAAAAAAAAAAAATAGTATTCAAGGTAATAGGAATGTAATCGATCATCAGGGCACCATTGTCTTACGTTATAATTATGGACATAAGAGTCCATGTTATAACTGAAGACCTTAGGCTCATCAAAGCTTTAAGCACAGTAACTAAAGCAGCAAGCAGTCTGTACGTAAAACTCAGCACCAAGCAAATAAGCCATATATACCTGACTCAAAAACTTGTTTCTTGTTAGTTTGAGTTTTCCATGATGACATATAACTTAAACTCTTCTTCAGATTTGAACTTCATGAACGATGACAGCAGAGGGTTAGTTTTCCACTTACTATATACTCTCCATATTTCATGCCTTTACTATTCATTCCTTTTCTACTTGTTTCTGAATGCCCAGTGTAACCACCCTTCCTTCTGAACTGTTCCTGATATCCTTATTCCTAAATAATTGGCCTTCTTGGAACTATAATGACACAGACTGGCCATACAACTAGCCTAGTTCAATAGTTTATGGCTAGTTGTGTGCTCATTAAACAGGTATTTAACTCTCCCTACAGGATGGTAAGGCCCTGGAATCTGAGGAACACGCCTTGTGTTACAGAAAATAAAAGTGGAGAGCCACATGTATACACAGGTTGTGACAAATAATGTGAAAACTCTGCAGGGCAGAAAGGAATGAGCATCACAATACACAGAAAATTACTAAGTATATTTTTAACAAATATGTTAATACTCTAAATGTGTACTCATGACTATACTTTCTAATAAGTTCCTCGAGAGATATTCATTTTAAAAATATGAAATGTGATAAGAGATAGCCTTAATGTTTTCCCATTGAAAAGAAGAAATTTTCTTCCTACTGTATTCAAATATCTTATACTTTTCTTTTTCTGAGGTCTAGATTTCAGATTCCCATAAAATTCACCTTGACTCTGCTTGCTTTTTTGCATATCATTAGAAATAGTATTTTTCTGGTATTTCTATTGAAATTACCCTGGACTCATAATATTGTCTTTCTAGCCACAGAGTGAAAGCACGGAGTGGGTGAAAAGCTGCAGCTGGACGGGCTAGTGACAAAAGTCTGGAGGAGCGACTGAGAAAAAGGAAATAAAGACAAATGTCAAGATTGTTTGCTTTTAGAAAAGTAAAGCATCTCTAATATCTCAATGTAAAGAGTTGGCTTCTAAAGGTTTTCAGAAGGTATTATTGTAAACAAACACATCCGTAAACCCTCTTTCTGCATAATTAGGGACTATGCTCATTTACTTTCAAATGTTTTTGACTGGTGTCCAGCATATTGGCCATCCAAAAATTTGGCAGAAAAGGGAAGAAGGGTAGAGTAAGAACTTTGTCATCAAACTCCACTGTGTTTATATAAATGGTGCAGAACAAAGCAGATGAATCATAGCCTTTTTCTTGCTACTCGAAAGTTCTGCCGTGGCTGGAGAAGTATGCACAACCTCCTGGAGATCTTTTCCTGGCTTTTGGAACCTGTTCTCTCTCCTGGGGTGTGTTTTCCCTTGGCCTTGCCTTGCCTTGTCTTGCAGCTTGATGGTTACTCTAAGCCAACAATCTCAAATAGTTTTAAACATTATTTGGTGACAAGTTGTTCCTAGTTTGAAAACCCAAAGAAATAAAAGCCAAAGATATAAAAAGGTACTATGGACAGTTAGCACTACAGTGTCCATCTGTCCTTAGGTGAGCACTCAGTTGATATCTGTACATTGTGCCATAAAGCTAATATATGTATGGCTTAAATGTCCGGCCAGTGTGATATGTATGTGTATATATGTACACATAGGTATATGTATATTTACATATATAGAGATATGTATATGCATATATGTACCTATATTTTTCTATTTCTCCCAGTATTTATATCTATCTATACAGTATACTTTTGCACAAGAAAGATCTGTTATTTTCTTAAGTCTGTTACTTAATAGTTAACCTAAACAAACTTTTTAACCTTTATCTTCCTGATCTGTAGAACTTAAATAATGATGTTTAATTAACTTTGTTAGGATAAAATTCAGTAATATCTATAAGTCACCTAGAAAGAGCTTAACTCAGAGCACAAGTTCAGTAATATTATTGATTTTGCTAAATGCCCCCAGATTTACCCAGGAAGATAACTGTAAAGGTTATCCTAGTTAACACAGCCCAGAAGGATACAAGATCTTTCCTGGTAGGTTTCCACATGGGCACTTTTGTTTCTTTCCCTTTCCCTGACTTGAACTGGACATACTCACTGCCAACATGATTTCAAAGCAAAAGATGTTTGGTTATCTGGATACGAAGAGAATAATCATCATTTTATTACTTAAATGGTTCTTTTTTTTTCTCAGTGTTGTTCCACCCTGTGTCATTGTCTTTTGTTTTACCAACCACTCATACAGTAAGAAAAAGAATCCCTTTAATGAAACTAGTTAATGAGCAAGTCAATCCTGTCTTTGTGACCATCAATTGCACTGCTTTATAAAATTGACTTTCTCTTCTGCTAGACCAATTAATTAAGTTAGAATGAGACAGTCTCTGTGGTTTAATTATAGTGAATGTCTCTGTCATTTGCTGTCAAAACAAACACAATATCCATTTATTTAACAAGCATGAAGAACTATTTTCTCCACTATTTTGGTTTCCTAGTAACACTGAATCATGATTTCAGTGTCTGCAATATGATAATGACTTGATTTTAGCAATAATTATTATGGTGATGTCATGCAAACATGAGTCCCAGGTAAAAGTTACAAGCTCAGCACTGCCTTCAGGTAGCAGTGCAAATAGCACTTACAGATTATCCTTTCTGACAGAAATGGGTCTGTTCTGTTTTAACTGAATATGGTCTCACTTTTTCACCCAGGAAGTGCAGAAGTTCTTGCCACTTTCTCTTGGTAATGAGAGGCTAAAGGTTTTGTTCAGCTTTTCACATCTGAAAAGAGCACATTGGCACAGACTTTTTCTAAACTTGTGGAATGTTTGATAAGAATTGGCCCATTGAAAGGTAAAATATTTGCCAAGACAATGGATCTCTGAAATTTTCTAACACCTCATATTTCCTCTACGTTTTGGAGACTAAGACTCTCATTTTGCTTTAAAAGTGACTCTTTGGGTTCACCATTTTCAGTCTCTCTATTTTAAATTCAGTGTACAAGCTCAACATTAGTACTAAAATCACATGCTTCTCTATGTTTTACTCAAATGATCTGTGGCAAATCAACATGAAGATTAAGTTTTGTGATGTATAACATTTTCTCCTTATTAGTATAATTGGATATGTCCTGATGGCAGCACTAAACTCCCTATCTTTCTTTTTGTTGGAAGAATAAGCTTCCTGAACACATCAGATATAATTAAGCAGTGTTGCCAGCTTTGTTGGTTTTGTTATTTCAGTTTTTTTAAAAAAAGGCTGCCCTTGAAAATAAATACTTCCAGGAGGGGTAAGAAAATATAACAATAATTAAAATGCTCCTGAGTTTTAGTTGTTGCAACTGGGTAACGATGGAAACTCTTTTTATTCTTCCTGTGTTATATAAGAAACATTTCCTTTAATGCAATAATTTGATGTCATAATGAATGACACAAGATAGGCTAAGCTTTCAAGACAATATTTCCTCAATGCATAATACATATTTTACCTCACAATAAGAAGGGTTGATGGGCTGTGTATTAAAATCAGGTACAGTTCATTCATATAAAATATTCAGAGATTTATGTTATCTCATATTTGAATTAACTAGTTAGTGGTGAGAAGAATGTTTTACCAATAGTAACATTTTCCTTTTATCCTTGATAATGACTTTTTGCCATGCCCTATATCATTTACCGTTTATCAGTCCCTAAGAGAAACAAGATATCCAGAGTTATTCCCTTTTCAAGGAAGCCTGGTTAGTTTTATGACAGTATAAGTCAATGTGAGGTATTGGAAATCATTGTGAAGATTGTCTACCATTGCCTACAACTTTCAACTTCATGACTAGCAAATTATGTCATGTGACAAAGAGGCCAAAAGAGGCCTTGGAATTTACATAATTTCCTAGGAAGTATCACTTAGTTAGAGAAGTAGAGATAGTAGATTTGAGTAAAACACTTTTCTAAAATTAAGTGACTTTCTATAAAGTTGAAATAGAGAGTTTTGTGGACTTGAGTAGTTATTCTGGTTGTAATGATCATTTTCAACCAGATCTTTGTCTACTGAATAATGACATGTACCACTTAATTTCTACAACTGTGCAAGTCCTTCACATATACTTTTCTAAAGTTGCAGTTAGGCAAATATTATGCACTTCTTGATTTGTTATTTGATTGAAGTTCTTAAAGTTTCAGCAGTGTTTCTCAACTGGAGGTATTTGGCAAGGTCTGAAATCACTGTTGATTGTCACAGCTAATAAATATGACATTCTGGAACTTAGTGAATAGAAACAAGGGATAAGATTTCAAGACAATACTTCTTTGGTGCTCAATATATCATACATATTATATTTTACAATAAGCAGTGGTGTTAGGCTCTATATTAAAACCATGCTATTCATTCATGTAAATAAATATATATATATATATATATATATATATATATATATATAATTGCATTAAGTAGTTAGTGGTGAAAATGAAAGAAACATCCTACAGTACAGAGGACATATTTTTTCTCCCCTACTGTTGACCTCAATAGTGTCAAGATGGAGAAATTTCAAATCATAAAAGAAGGCAGGTAAGATTCACCTTCAAAAGCTATTTCACTTTTTTGTAAGCCCATAGGCTGAGTGGGATCAATGGACAACCTATTAATTGAGTTGCTGTCATTTATTTAACAAGAAGTTTCAGTGATCTTTAATGTTGTAAGCACTGACTATACAATGATTAACAAACACAGATTTTGTCCATACTCTTATGGAATTTATGCCTACTGGGAAGGTTAGATCCATTTATGACAATAACATATTGCAAAGACGTTTAAAGGAATATAATTCAACTGAATGAAAAGATTTAATAGAAGAAACTGACAAAAAATTATGGTGTTAGAGAAAGCTTTGTGACAATGATGCTTAATCTGAGGTCCAAGAGATGAGGCACAAGAACTAACACAGTGAAAGCAAGGAAAGGAATATCATACCTTCAGTGTCTTGTTATGGAACTTAGAGAACAAAGGAAGAGACCTAGATGACACTGAAGAAAGCATAAAGAGACAATGCTATGCCTTTTGAGGGATATGAAGGACTATAATCTATCTGAGAATTAATTAATAGAAAGCCAGTGATGAGTTTTATACAAGGATATTGACAAAACAACTTTTGTTTTAAGACAGAGATGAGTAGTAGGGTTAAACAAATACAATTTAAGGACATAACGTCAGTCCTAAAGAAAGTCTTCCTGGAGTGTTACAGTTCTCGGTTGCACTCTTTTCCTAATAAATAATTTATTAATAACTAGGGTGAGGCAAACAAAGTAACACGTAGCAGTATCCTGTAAGAAAACTCTACCATCATAGAAAGTAATGATCTCAACAAACCAGAACACCAAGCTAAACTAAAAAGGTAAAAATTAGAAAGATAAATGTGAAAACATCAGATCAGTCTTTTGAATGATTACATTTGGAGTCCTAATTGTCGAGCCAATTTGGGCAGCAGTTCTTGAGAAAATACCTAAATGTTTTAGCTTAAGGCAAGCCATCATTTTGCCATGATTACATGAAACAGCTAAGGCAATCTCAAGTTCAGAAAGTTTCTAAATTTAGCAGTCCATGTGGAGAGTTTCTAAATTTAGCAGTCCATGTGGAGAGCGTTGTACTTTAAATATGAGTATCCTATCAGAAACAGAACACTAGAAACTATAATTCACCTAGATAAACACAAATTGCTCGTTGAAAGAAATCCAAATGACATGATGTAATGAAATGAAAATCATAAAATCTTTCAGACAAGAATTCCAGCAGCTTAGGACATAATATCTTAAGATGTGAAAATGTCCGTATCATTTGAAAATTCAATCCAAGGTACTCTTTACGGAAATCTCTCAACCGAAGGGAGCACAACTAAATAAATGAATTTTGTATTATTTTCTCATTATAATAGGCATTAAAATCAATAAGCATGAAGCCTCGCGATCATTTCTTTTTTTTTTTTTTTCTGGATCCTAAATATCTGAACTCTTTTTCTACACAAGGTAAATTTCTAACTTCATCAATCTTGATGGGAGACAAGACCTTTCTCCCACTACTAAAGCTCAAGTGTTAGATCCTTATTTTTATAACCATATTTGCATAGTGAACATAGAAATCACAACTTAGTTCAGTCATTCAGCAGTTCCTGCCCTGGACTTTGTACCATGAACTAATGAGGGAGAAGAATGCCTTTGAGAAACAAGTGACCCCATCCAATTGAGAAGCAGTAAACCATGGACAGGGGCAGCAGCTCAGCTCAGGGAGCAGCATCAGTGCTGGCCTCATTTGTAGACCTTTTCAATTATGTGCCTGGCTGCAGTCTAGCCTCCCTCTGCCCTGCCTTTTTCTGATATGATTCCTTCAACTTTCCCCCAAATTCTGCATTTCCCTCTAATATCCTCTTGATACGTGTATTTTTGGCTTGAATTATCCAGATTTGGTTTTTATTTCTTGCAGAGGGAATCCTGATTTGTGCACTCTAAAGTTATTTTAGCTATGAAATTCTAATATGAAGGATCTGAATTATGATCTTTACCCAGACATGATAGCACATGCCTATAATTCTAGCACTCAGGAAGCTGGACAGAAGGATCACTGGAGTTTAAGGCTAGCTTTGGCTACATATTAGTTGAATTCCAGCCTGCACTACATGGTGAGACTCTATCTCAAAAACAAAAAAATTATGATCTTCAGTTTTGCCAAAGAGAGGTCTCAAGGCTAAATTTGAGAATCTCAAATTTAAAAGATTAAAAACATAAAAAAACAAAGAAGGTATATCACTGAATATAGGTAATCATCATTACTTATAGATCCTGGATTTTCAAATTTGCCTATTCATTAAAATTTGTCTGTAATCCCCAAATTAATATTCATTGTAATTTAATGGTCACAAAGGACATGTGCAGAGGAGTGAGAAATTGGGGTCACCCTGTGTGTATTTTGCCAAGTGAAGTCAAAAAAATGTGACAGCCAACCTTCTATTTCAACTCTCATCCCTACAGCTTTTTCTCAGAATATGTTTAGCACTAAATTTTTCTTATTTTGTGGTTTTTTTGGTGATTTTTTTTTCTGTTAAAATCACGTGAAGTAGAGTGCTAAAATGTCCAGAAGACTCTGAAGCACCTTAAGGAAAAATTGCTTGTGTTAGACAAACCGTATTCAGGCCAGAGCTACAATGTTGTTGGCAATGAGTTTAATGTCCATGAATCAACACTATTAATTAAATAACGTGACTTTAACATGAGCACACATAAAGAATGGGTATGTATGATGGGTTGATGAAAATTGTGACAAGTGTTGAAAGAACCTAATCCGACATTTCCTCTGGGGAACACTGGCTCAGGATTTACTAATTCCACAACAAAGTCACTGGATGTGACTCTTGACACTATGAAAGTGAATGAGAACTAAGTGTGTGTTTCCCTAGCTCACACCTAGGGAAGGGCTTTCACAGGGCCATCTGAAAGTCAGCTCTGTGCTTTCGGAAGTCAGGGCCATGAAACACTATCTGACCTCTGACAGAAATGGCAGGCTGATGACAGCAATAGTCGCACCCCAAGGGTTACTGTTTAAGAACTGACCTCCATGGCAGGATTGCAAAACATAGACTGAGTGATTGTTTTCCCACAGGCAGGGAGCAGGCCACATAGGAGGGAAGATGTTAGAGCACCGCTGTCTTGGACCTGTCTAGTAGGATTATGTACAGGCAGGAAGAGACCTCAGTGGGAAGAGGCTTAGGCATGTACTGCCAGAGAAACCAGAAACTGTAGAGGACTTTGCAAGTGACTGCCCAGAATGCAGAAACTACAGAAAATAAGGGAAGGAAACTTCTGAAGTATTCAGAGTATCTCAAAACAGAAAAAGCCAGGTTTCCAACTCCAGATTGTGCAAAGTTTTGTTTTCACTAGACCAGGAAGAATTGTCTTATCTCTTTTCATTTCCATTCTCTCCTTCTCTTACAGAAGTGAAGGCTGAAGAAATAGTGCAAGGGAGCCCAAAATGTCAAATGAGGACACAAAGAGGCCAATGCAGCTCCCTCTCCCGATGAGTATTTCCAGCCCAGAGCAGGGTGCTGTTGAGAAGGAAAGATTTAACATCAGGTTTGCAGTTTGTCGTAGTATTTGTTTGGAGCTGCATTTTAATTCCTTAGTAAAGACTGTATGCAACTTCCTACTACATGAGTCATCAGAAAAGTTACAGTCCTGCTAGATTTTTCATACAGGAACAAGGAAGTATTTGTGCCACTAAATGGAGGTGGTAGGAAATAAGAATTGATCTGTGATGTTCTTTAATAGTACATTTGCTTATTCAAAAAGAAATTTCATGGCACTGTGCATGGACCACTGAGGGGAGAACCAGACACCAGCCTTTTCCTGTGAGTCAGCACAATCTCCATGCTAAACTATAGGAAGGAGAACAAGAAGCCAACCAGAATCCAAGCCTTCCTTGTGAGTCGGCGCCATGTGCAGGATGCTATGGGGAGAACCAGTTGCCAGTCTTTTCCCATGAGCTGGCATCATTCACAGACTATGAGGGAGGAGAACAAGAAGACAATAAAAATCCAGGCACTCCATGTAACTTGGTACCATGTGCAGGCTGCTGGGGGGAGAGCCAGATGCTAGCCACTTTTGGCGCATAGGCTGAGAGACTAGAAGAGCCGAGCTCCCCTCCCATCCCACCCATAAGCAACCAAATGATCCAGAGAAACACAGGCTATGATGATAGCTATTGAGGTAAAATAAAACTTAATGCTTGTAGTGTTCAGAGTTTCACTGACTTTGTAGGCCTAAAGCTGGTAATCTGACAGCCTATTCAGACGATAACAATATGTACTGTAGCGTCTATGGGGAAACTCCTCCTTAAGGTATTAATTACCTATTATCCTGTTTTGTAGTCCTGTATCGTTTTCATTACTTTGTTGGGTTGGATTTTATTGTATCTAATAGCATGGAAGCTATTTCAAATATAACAGATTATATTATAGTAGCCATTTTGGATTTACTATTGCCTTGTTTTCAAGTCCTTTATTGGATGCATTGTTTTGTTTTTATTGGTTTTGTTCTGTTCTGTTTTGTTTGATTTTTACTATGTCTGAAGGTGTAGGCAGCTATTTTGAAGACAAGAAGCATTGTGGTAACCATTGTTGATTTCCTATTATCTTGTTTTGAAGCTCTGTGTCACTTACCCTGTTTTGCTTTGATTGGCTTTATTCTATTTTATGTTGCCTTGTTTTAGTCTCTTTAAAACAAAAATTATAGAGGAAGAAGTAGGAAGAGGAGAAGAAGGAGAAGGAAAAGAAGAAGAAGAAAGAGAAAGAGGAGAAGAAATTTCATGTATTTACTAAAAATTTCTGTTGATAAACTTTTAATCTTTTTATTTTGTTGAATATCTATACCAATGTAAAAAACTGAATAGCAACTGACACAGTGGTGCTCCCCCCACTTCTAGACCTTCTCTACTCCTGCACACTGCTGCTAAGTTGCTTCATCTCTTCTTCCTTCCCAAGTTCAGCTCTCCAACTTTTTTAGCTATTACATTACCTGAATTTATTTCCATGCATTTATCCATTGAATTCTAAGCTTTTTATATTCATTTTAAAATGTGTTGCCAAACTTGAATATAACATTCTAAAAGTTCTGAACATAGCTACCTATAATGACAGAATAATTTCTTAGCATTTAAACAAGTCAGTGTTTAATATACCATTGGATGTTTAATCATCCATATTATAACATTTTTTAAAGCAAAGCATTTTTTACCATCCCTTGGTTGTTGACATGATTAAAAAGTTGTCCTTCAGTGTTGGCAGCTGGATAGGTAAGTAAGAGTTTGTCGACGTTCAGGATGTTTCACTGAATTGAATATTTAATTTGAATGTTTAAATTACATCATAAGGCACAATAGAGCTAAGATCCAAAGCAAAAATTATAAGTCAAGGAGAAATTACAAATACAGTTGAGTCATTAAGAAAAAATGAAAATTACAGATGATATACTATCCAAATTTCAATGTAAGAACTTAAAAGGAGGGAACTTAAAAGGGAAAGTATCCATCTTTCTTTTGCTAACATGTGGCAAAATATATTGGAAATTTAAAGGAACTCAAAAATCAAAATATTTAATTTATCCAGTAGTTAGGTAAATAGAAAATATACTTCACTGAAGTCTATTAAATTTTTGCTGATCCAAGACAATGCAATTTTATCAATGCATTTGTACTTCAAACTTAACTTTCCACAAATTATTTTCTCTCTTAAAAAGTAAGGATAAAATTAAATTTTTTTAAGAATATAAATTTTGCCTAACAAGACCTGATCTTGAGACTTTAACTTTCATTTGAATCTAGGAATCCTCCTGTGTGTGGTAGGTTCTGATTAGATTTTTGAGAAATATATTTGGGGTTATTATTTTCTCTTCTTTTAGTAAATTTTTAAATGTCCCTAAAAAGAAAAAGGCAGAATGCAATAATTTTAGAAATAAATTGCAAGGTAGTATAGAAAGTTTTAAAGATGTATACTACTATCACTAAGGAAACAAAACAGCACTACAGTTGCAGGCCTTGAAAAACATGTTTTATATATTCAACAGGCTCACTCTAGTCATATTTTCACTGGCAGATCACATGTATCTGACAATCACTATGTCAGACACAATCAGAAGCTGTGTTAGGATTCTAGAAGATGCCGCAGCAAAAGAAATATTGTAACACACTCATGACCAGATCCAAGCAATAAGAAATATCCAAAATTATTCTTCCATAGTTAAAATTAATCAATACTTGATATATGACTGAAGGAGAAAGATAACTACAAATTTTAATATCAGCTCATGGAAGAGGACAGGAAGGGAATGAGAAACTGTTATGGTGTATTTGAAGAATAACATTTTTTTTTTTTTTTGTCTTTGTCGTTTTTTACTGGTACCGGGGATCGAACTCACGACTACCTGCTTGCAAGGCAGGCACTTATGCTGCTGAGCTAAATCCCCAGCCCCAGAATAACATTTCTTAGTAAGTATGTCTTTAGCTCATTTTATATTCTGTACCTAAATCCTCTATCAGATTGTTCAGTTCTCAGAAATTTCCCAAAAAAGAATTTTATAGTTCATTTTATACTTCTAGTCCCTAAAACATTGTTTATCTCATTGAAAATGTTTAATATATGATTATTAATTATCAATACAGTTTCATATTTATGTTCTAGAAAGACAAAAATTTCATTTGAAATCTTTGTATAAAGAAAATAGAAAACTAGGAAAATGAATAAAACCAGAAGTCATGAGTTCCAATTGTACTTTTCAACAAATTGTATAAATGTTCTTGTTCTAAAGTAAATGAAAACAATAAAAACTAAGATTTAAATTTTTAAATTAAAAATAAATTAAATTTTGGAAAATGACACAAAAAGCAAGTATGAAATGTAATTAGAATTGCGTCATAACAAAGCATAGATAGTCACTTTTCTAAATTAGAAATAGACTGTATGCATACTAAAAGTATTTGTTTTTTTGGGATAAAATTTTGGATCACTTTTCAGCTTCAAAATCTTTAATGAAACTCTTACTGGGAAATCACCTGCAAAAATCAACTGAGATTTCCAGTTCTAACCAGAAACATGAAAGCACAGGGGATGGGATCAAATCTAACATTATAAAGAACATCTTCCTCCATTTTTGTGGGAAAATTGCTATGAAAGAATGATAGGATTGAAAGTTTGTGAGTGTTTTGTTGTTGTTGTTGTTGTTTTTCATTTGCCATAATTTCTAATTCATCAATACTAGTTACATTACTGATTTAAGAAACAAGCCTTGTAGTACAGGCCTTTAATCCCAACCTTACAGAAGGCTGAGGCAAGAGGATCACAAGTTCAAACCCAGCTAGCACAACTTGGTGACTTAGAACAGTTTTTTAAAGTTTCAAAACTTTTTAAAAAAAAAAAATTTAAAATTAAAAGTTGGGAGCTGAGGACATAGCTCACCATGAAGGCATTAAGTTCAACTCCTGTACTGAAACAAAATGCATTTCATCCTTCACATTGTTTGAAGGGCCTCCATCTATAAAAAGGGCATGCATGCTATTCTTAAAAAGAGGAAGGCAGTGCTATAGAAACAATCTTTTAAATATAGAATATTAATAGATATGCAGAGAGCTATGCAGTACAATAAATGTAACAACCATTTGTCAATACCCATGGATCTTTCTTTTTCCAGACACATAAGAATCACACTTTTTCCACCTTTTTGAAATAAACCATAGACATGATTAGTGCTGGTAAATGAAGTATGAACAGAAGCAATGAGGGTCATGTTTGGGTTGAAGAATTTCAGAGTTACTATGCAAACTTGCATGTTCTCTCTTCCTGCCCCTCTGAAACTGGAGACAGTGGTGGACATGGTACAGCCCAGATGGCAGTGTCACTCAGCCTGGGTCACCAAGTCACTGTGTGAACTGCTGACCTGCAAAGTTGACTGGCCCTGCACTCAGCCTTATCTGAACAAGAAATACACATTGTTTGGGCAAACTGCAAAAATGCTATTCTCCATAACCACAACCCTAGAGACTCTTCTGATTAACACAGTTACATAGATCAGAGCTCCAAGTTCAAAAGTCAGGACTTCAATACCAACCCTTTGAAACAAGCTAAAGTAGAAAACCAAAAGGCAATCTATGCCAAAGATTGAGGATTCGTGGCTTACTTGCTAAGGAGAGCTTATGGGTCAGATGGTACATGCCAGGCACATTTGAAATCAGTCTTTGCCATTTGCCACTTGCCAATTACATGGTTTAGGTAATTACGCTACAGTCTCTCACTCTATTTCCCTACTTGTAACATGGAAATCGCAATCCAAAAATATATTGGGGCCATTTCTATGTTGAAAATATGCCTATAAAGGATTAGTAAAATTGATCTTCAGTGTATTTTGTTCTCTTCCCATATTTTCTTTTATTTCATATGAATATCTACTATATTCCCAAAAAGGAAAAACCATGTGCTAGGCATTGAGTCTGCAAAGCAATTAATTAATGAATAAAGCTAAAAAATCTGTCTGTAAATGATAACAAATGTAAGCATGTTAGCATTCAATGAGAGGAATTACATGGTGGTACGTTTCCCTCGAGACAATTGATAAGACTTTTAGACACCTCTTTAAGTTTGGTATGGGTGTGGAAAATCAACAATAAAATTACCTTTCCATGGTGTGAAATGAGACTTAACTACAAGATGCAGGAGGTGAGGAGCCGTATCCTCCTCATTCACAAATGTATTCTCAGTGCTTTGCACCACAGGAACAAACTCTGCACTTATTTTTAAATTAACAAATATGTGATCAAACTTAAATTCACCAACTCAGAGAACAAAATAAAATGCATTGATCACAATCTATTTTCTTCCTTTCATTCATTTGTTTTCTAATTCAATAAATATTTGAGCTCTGTTCTGGGTGTTAAAGGTCAAATAGTGAACAACACTAAATCCCTGTCATCATGGAGTTTACATTCTCAAGGGACTTAAAATCATTTTTGATGACAGGTAGGTGGGTGGGCCTATTCATGTCCTTAAAAATCAGATTACTCCAGTGATCCCACTTCAGTGGATTTTGGTAAATTACAGTGTCATCAGAGATTAGTTTAAATACTTATAAAATAGTTGGCAGAAGAGTATAAGATTTACTGTGTCTATGGTTTCATTTTCAAAAAAATTTTGGTTACTGTGGGTTGCATTGCACTTTGCACCGCTGCATCTGTTATTTATGTTCAGTTATTAGTCCATGAGTTAGTAATTAAGGAGGCCTTGGCTGAACAGAAAAAAATTGATTAATTAGATTGCTTCTCACAGTAATAAATCAGTCTGCTTTTGATAGAAATAAACAATAATAAAAGCACAGAGTCAAACTTCTTGGTGCCTTTAAGGTGAAAAGCTAACCATTTTAACATAATGTGAGATAGTGGGGGCAGTGGGTGGAAAGGTCTGAATACATTTTATGTTCCGCGAATAACCTAGTTAGTTCTCTGATTATGCTATGTGAGGCACTTCCTGATCAATGTCTTTTTTTTTCTGTTACTGTTCATCTGCTTCTTAAGTCTAGAGAAAAAGTAGACAAGTTAGATTTGTTTTTACTCCAAAGGCTGTGTAAGAAGTTTGTGTGATAGATAGGATGGTTTGGTCGTTAATTTCCTGATACATTGTTAACACAGTTTAAAATTTGTATCCATATTTAATTAGAAGAAATTTAATTTAGCCTTTAAAAGATTTTCATAATCTATCAGACACTTGTAGCCTGAGACCATTGAAAAGATGTCAAAACTCTCTGCACTTGTGTGATAATATTACATACCACAAAATGTTATTGAGAGGGTTAAGATGATCCATGTTTACAGTCTAGCGTAGTTCATTGCACCTATTAAATTTTCGATAAATGTTAACTTGCTATCTTAGCTATTTTTATGATTGTTATGACACAGAATTTTCTTAATAAGGGAGACAGTGTAAAACAGGGTTGTGTTTTCTTACTTGCAATCAGAAAATGAACTGAATTTTCTTTTGATAACTTATACCAATAAAATAAAATTAATATTTTATTACTATTGTAATAATACAAACTTAACAAATGTGAAATGCATTTTCAATTCCTAATATTGAGGAGTGTCAAACATTTAAATCTTTATTTTCTCCACATGTGGAACATCAAATCCAAATTTTATTCTTATTTCTAGTGGTATTAAATTTGTTACTTTTGTTAACTTTTTTCTAAATATTTACAGCATAAATTTGGTATATTCCCATGTGAGAAAAATCATCATGGAGTATTCTTCATTTCAAACTTTTTAAACCATATGCTGGAGTCATGTCCTACATGATTAAAGAGAATGAGAGTTACAGTCAACTCTGTCTGCCCTCTCATCTGCAAAGAAATGCTCTGTGAACTTGGAAAAATAGTACAAACTGCTAACAAACCAATTTTGAGCAAGTCTCTAGACATGGCATTGCCTAGAGTGTTCAGCTCTCTGGGTCTAGAAATCCACCAATGACAGCCTTAAATCATTCCTCGAGCTTTGGTAAACCAACATCTTTTCTTCTGATGTCTCTTGTAAAGGAAAAGAAAAAACCTGAGCTCAGAATTTACTTGAAAGATACATGATATCCTCATAGTAAGTTATTCTTCCAGAATTGAGAAATACTATAAAGCTACTATTAAATATCTCTGGGGACTGAAAAATAGTACTTGTCAATGCATGAAGTACAAGAATGGTCATTTATAAAATTCTTCTGTACAAGAAACACAAAGCTTGAAAATTGACAGAAATCAGAATGGAGAAAAAAGCATGTACTGTACCTGCCAACTGAAATTTTCTTTTCAAACAAAATATCAGAATTTAAGAACATAGAAATAAAAGCAAGTTTGAAGACTGGACTTTTACATAGTTAGCCTTGAAACATAATCCACTAGTCGAGCTCACTCATTATTGAGAAGCATCAGCAATGTCAGTAAGTAAACCTCCTGCTAGAGTAGATGTGTACAGTAAAGCAATAAATAAGATATATGTTAGAAAAGAAAATTGCACTGTTATTATCTAAATCCAATGGAGACAGACTTCTATTAAAATGTTAACCTTAGCTTTGAAGATTGTTTCCAAATATCATTAGGTCCAAAAATATATTTTGGCCACAAACAATGTAGTATACTAGCCCACAGCTACAAGTATTATGCTGTCTCTCCTACCCGCATTTACCATTTGGATTTTCTTTAGTTAATCCCCACTTCAGTAGGGGAACCAGAGATTCTGTGCTATTGAAGAAGGATCTAATTTCAAATCTTCCCCCCTTTTATTTTTCAAAACGTCCTTAATTGCCTCACATTGAAGTTATTCTAACATCTCATTTCTTTGTTTTCTCATTTGTTTCTCCTCTAATCTCTCTGTCTCTGAACAAACTGTAATTTTAGCTCCATTTTTTTCCTTTTTGCCTTAAAATTCCCATATTCCACCTCAATTTCATAGTTCTTTCTACGACCCCTTTTTTCTTGGCTGGGTCCCTCGATTTTCAACCTAAGTACTCTGTCTTGCTCAGGCTGTGTTTCTTATCTGACCTTAACACTCTGGTATGAATAGCCACAGAAATTTTACTACCTCTGTTCTTCAGCCTGTAATTAAGCTCTTTTAACTTGGGTTAACAAGAACACCAGCACTAATCAACCAAAATAATATAACAGAAAAGAGTGGACAGGCTTTTTACATTTACCTTAAGTCCATATCCTGATTTCCATTAAGATAGCTTCATTTTCTTTTACGTTTTGTGCATTTGGACCAGCAACTATTTTCATGAGTACTGTATGTGGATTATTAAATTCAACGCAGAACACTTAGTGCCCAGCTCTGCTTTTAATACCTTTTCTAATAAAAATAACTAGGGATTCTTAGATTAATGGCTGATTCTAGGAATATGGTAGGAAATATAGAAAATGAAATGTGCATTTGCAATGCCAGAAGGTTAAAAATCCTTCTTTTAAACCCTTATATTAATAAGGGGATGACAAGGGAAAAGAGAAGCCAAATTCCCTATGCCAAAGCCGCAATAATTTGAACAAGAAAATAAAGTACTAGTACTGGATTGTAACCCAAATTGTTTAATAAATGTCTATAAATTCATACTGATATACACAAATGAACTATTAATAAGTGGAAGACAATTGCTAACTATTTATGCAGATATTTTACCCTCAAAAAAAGAGACCTTACCTGCCCACTACTTGGAAAGATAGGAAGTTATTTCTTCCCAAAAATCTCAAATGAAAAGGTGAAAGGAAGAGCAACATTAACATGAAAAAAACTGACCAGGAGCCACCTCAGCCAGCATCCGTCATTATCAGCAATTATGTTGCACTGATGCTATTAGAATATATTCTTGAGATGATGGGTTGAAAATGCCACTTTACCTCCCAAAAGTGTTAACTCCAATATAACTGTGAGAAAAAGCACAAATTCCACTAGAAAAGCATTCTAAAAATATCTCATCAGTACTTTCCAAAACATTCAAAGCTATCAAAAGCAAAGTCTCAGAAACTATCACAGCCAAGAAAATCCTAAAACATGACACAAAAATGTAATGCAGGAATTTGGATGACACTATGATACATGAAAATGGGACAGCAAAAGGCCAATGGAATTTGAATAAGATATGGATTTTAGTTAGTAACCAAATATCAACATAAGTTCATGAATCATAACAAATGCACAATACTTATTTAAAATATAAGTAATAGGGAAAGTGGGTACATGGTACATGAGGACATTGTATATTTATCTTCTCAATTTTTCTACATATCTAAAATTAACAGTGTAAATCAAATAGGAAAAGAGGAAAAGAAAAATACTGTTTCAAAATTTTTCCCTTTAAGAGACTTGAAAGATGGAAGGAATCACCCGTTAAAAAGTAAGTTTCCCAGAATGTTCTTATGGAGTGTCAGAGAGGTCTGAAGAGTGTCCTACATACTCTGACAAGAAAAAGGTTAATGTTTCATCCTCTTCCAGCTCTGGACTGCATCAACACTCTGCTCTCTCTGCAGTCCCAGACATCTCTGCTGCAAACTCAACTTGACTTTCATTTAACATTCTCAGGGAAAACTTTGCCACACTCTTCAGCTGAGTTTTGGTCCCCTACTTTGCTCCCCTGCACATTCTAAACTTTCACTTCACTTTCATTATGTGCTTTTCTTTGTGCAAGAAGATTATTTAATGCCCTCTCTCATAAGGCTGTGAGCTCTGCAAAAGAAGAATTATGGTGCTCAGTAGACAGTGAGTACTTACCATACGTGTGTTCATTGATAATATATTAAAGTGAAGTCCAGGAATATGAAAAGGGATGCTATCTCATGAGTGGGTGGCATAGATGATTCCAAATTAGATGTGTGAGTACAGACATCAAAATATTTGAATTGTTGTATTTGGTTTATCACCCAATCACATACTGTGTTTTGGATATAACACTGGCAAACTATATGCAAACTATTTGCAAAAGATATGTGGTAGTCAATTTTATTTGAACAGAAAGATATTCTAACATTAATGAAAGAAATGTTTAAATCTATTTGTGAAATAAAAAAATAATAGTAAAAACTTCTACATGTTTATTCATTACTGTGCTAAGGCTTTGAAAACTATTTTGTTTAATCTTCAAAACAACCATGTAATTTAGTAAAGAGATTTGCAATATGTTCTCTATGCTCATTGTGTATAATAATTCATTTAATTATCCCATCAATCCATGTGGTCAGCACTGTTACAGTTGCTTTCAAAAGTGGATAATACCAAAGTACATGAAATAATGCTTTATACAAAGTAGCAGAAATCCAAGGAGCTATGTTTTAAAGGCAAATATGAACAGAAAGAAAAATCTCTGCTCTCAACCAGTTTTCTAAATTGCCTCGTGATCAATTGATGCCTCTTTTATATTCTGAAATTGTCAGATAAAAAAAATTGAGGTTCATGTGTTAGTCGCTCACCCAAGCCACGTGCTACGACATAATAAGTGACTCAAACAAAACCAGGCTCCTGGCTCCGTCCAACTCAGATTCTTAACCGTTCATGCTACATAGTTTCTTCACTTTATAGATTCCTGGAATAACAAGATCTAAACACTTACCATGCACTGTGCAAGTCACTAGTTCTGCTACTTACTCCAGGTTTAAACCATTGTCTTCTATTTTAAAAACCTCAAATACGGTCAATAACACTTTTCAGAACAATAACGCTTCACCTTTTCACACCTTTTGGATCTTGCAAAAAATGGGCTGATGTTTCTCATTGTTTTTGTTTTCAGGGCCTGAGTTCCCCCTGTATGGATCCCTGTTTATAAAAACAATCATACGTCTTTGATCATTTGTGTTTACCAGGCTCCAGAATCTTGTCTTTTCAAAAGTGGTTAGATGTATATACTATATAGTACATTTAATACAATTCTCTAACATATATATATATATATATATATATATATATATAGCATAGTATACATTAATTATATATTATATTCAAATAATTCATAATATGTGGCTTTGATAGAAGAAAAACTATTTTCAGCTTTATTTCCTATGCGTTTTTGGTGATCCATTTTATAGATATAGCCAAACACTGGCTGACTTCTTCAAAAACAAATTTCCTTTCTTCACATGTTTAATGCATAGGTCCTTGTACGTCTCCTAAAACTTATACTAGGCAGTTTTGAGTATCTTTCTCTCACCTTACTTCAGCTTTTTTGAGGAAAAGACTATTTCTTATTTGCCTTTAAATAAGAAACATAATGTCTAGTATGATGTCTAGTACTCAGTGTCCATTGCAATGTCTAATATATTGTAGATACTGCCTAAAATTTTCTGACTTCAAAGAAACTTAATAGATGATTAAGCAGAGATTTTTTCTTCTTGTTGATACAGACAGTTCCATGGCCCACACTGTATTAACCTCTGCTTTCCTTTATTGGAGCTAAGTGCTTGGCAACAGATGGTAGCATTTGTTAAACGTTTATTGGATTGAAAGAATTATTGCCCAGAATGCACCTGCTTGTACTTATTCGTATAATCCATTATCACATGATTTACATTTTATTCAACTCAACAAACATTAGATGAATTGAACAAGAGTCTTAGTTTGGCCCCAGTGCTGCCGGTAACTTGGTATATGACCTTAGAAAAAACAATTAATTTCATTGAGTCGCAAACCCTTTAACAGCAAAATGAAGTGAGCAACTTTAACTACTTTATTGGATCATAGCAAGGATTATATGAGATAATAAATACAGAATATTTCTATTCCTGGCAAATAATACATGTTCAATACATGTTTTTAAATCACACTAATATTGGTAATAAATAACAGGAAGACATGGCATTTAGAGATTGTAAATAAAGTGATCATATTTATATTTTTATTTATCATTTATCATTCTACTGATAGCATAGTAAAATCATAGACCTCAGGAAACAGAATAGAACATATCCATGAAGCACATGGGCCTATGTTAGCAAAGAGAGTTGTTTCTATCTTGAAAAAGGCTTCTGAACTCAGGACATTCCCAGAGCATATCCCTGGGTTTCTCTCCTCTCTCACTCTCTAACGTTTCTCTTGGCTGCCTCCTGCTTGGCTTCCTGGCTTGTACAGAATCAGGACTTTTCTTTTTTTTTTAAATAATGTGGGCTTGTTTGTCCATGCTTCATTCTTAGGAAAACAATTCCAAATATGCTGCACTTTTCAAGCAATCTGTAGAGACTAGAAAAACAGGATTGTATTGTTTAGCCAAAGAATAGCTGTTTCTTTTGTTTGTATCCATCCAGGAATGAATACCATCTGAAAGGGCTGAGACACTGTTGAATCACACACGCTGAGAATATTTCCAGAATCATGAAGGAAGCCATCCTGCTGACTTACAAAGAAGAAGGGAAAATCAGAAGCAATTCAAAGTATATATTTTGATGGATCTTCAACAATTTCATGCTATTGTTAAGCATGTAAAGTATTAATAGTAATGGGTTATTCTAATAAATCAGTTTTTTACTGAGAAAGTATGTGTGTGTGTGCTTAGTAAAGTATAAATTAGTAGACTAAATGTTTAAATACACACTTATATGCACATAGCATCTGGATAAAATATTTAAGCAAGTGCTAAAAACAGTTTAAAAACAAGTCATACTAATGATATGAGAAAAAAATTCTCATATTCTTCTACTAAGAATATGATTAATTAAAACTTTCCTACAGTGAATTTACTGTTTATAAGGCATCCTTTCTCTATGCCATGCAAACACAGTATAATGCATTACAAAGATAAAAAAGATTTGAAGGACATACTCAATAATGTGAACAATAATAGTTCAGTAAAAATGTTAAATGTGGTTTTAATTTTTACTTAGTACTTTTTAAAATTGTCAAAAGTAAGCATGCATTGAATTTGAATGCTTTTGTTACGTTGGTAATTGTTGTCTGTCACTTTCAACATTTGTTCAAAAGACAAGTTAAATGAGAAATTGTGAAAGAAATGACAGGTTAGTCACACCAAGCGAAAGAGTGAAACTCCACATTCAGGCTCTGTGGATGGCCAGTACAGTAAGGCCATTTGATAATTCCACTGACATAGCGGCAAGTTAGCTCTACATAAATGGAAGGTTGTGGGGGGGCTCAAGGAAAAGAAAACATCTGTGTATTGTTAGGTTCTTTTCCCCTATGACATTCTCTGCACAAAGGAGATTTGTCATATCTACTGAACTGAGGAACATGTTGTTTAACAGAAATTTTCTCAATAAAGATACCACATTTTCTTGGAAGAAATAACTTAACAGGTGCAAGGGTGATATGAGAAAGGCTTCCCCTCCACCATCACAAGGAAGATGTCACCAGAAGACGACAAACAAAGAAACAAGCATGATGAAGTCTACTACCCTGCAATTTGAACCTAATACATTAATTATCAATAGAAATAATAGTAGCTAATACCAGTTCAGCATTTATCATGCGCCAGGCCAGCACCATACTAAGCCACATACATGTTTTAAATTATTCTTCTAACGACTAAATGATTAGGCTCACAAATACTTGTTTTGAGGAAAGTTGTTATATCGGATTTTTCTACACACACAGGTACTTAGATGCAGGAGGAAATTTAGTTGTCTTTTTGGTACCTGTGGGGAATTAGTTCCAGGGACCCGTACCTCAGAATTACATACAAATGCCATAAAGCTCAACTCTCATATGAAATGGTACACAGTATATTAACTATTGTTAATATCTAATTATTTTGTTATAATTTTAATTATTTTTTTTATTTTTTCATAGAAATAAGAAGAGTTCTTTTTAATAGTATATTAGTGTCTATTTGTATTACCTTAAAATATAAGAGGTATAATGTTTGAGAATAACATACACACATTCATCTGTCTATTTTAAATCATCTCTAGATTTCTTACAGACTTCAAATGATAAACTGTGTTGATTAGGTAATAATGATGAAGAAAAACACCTGTCCATGTTCAGTACAGATACAGCCAGCCTTACTCTAGCTAGTTACAGTTCCTCTCACAATAGTTTGAACCAAGGGATGCTAAGGAATAACTGTATGAAGAAAGAAGCTTAGCAGCCATGCAAAACCAGGATACATATCTGAAATGCTACACTTGTTGAGACTAGGTGTAAGAATAATCAGATATTGATGAGAAATGATGATCTCATGAATAGGAAAGAGAGAGGTGTCTGAATAAAAATTGGGCTGTAGAATCAAAAAGAGAAAAAGCTAACATAGAAGCAAGTTAGCTTGGATAAAAGGATAAAGGTTCAGTGGAAAGAATGTTGCCTTTGGAGTCAGGGAAGCATAGATTCTGCCAGTAATAACTCTGCCCTTCGTTGACTTTGTAACATCAAGCAGGTCACTCATTAACTTCTTTAAGCATCAGTTTATCTATTTATGGGGCTGATTTCATGAACACACAATCTGGATAATAGCATAGCTTCTCCATTTTCAAAGGAACCTCCCTTGGTTTAATGCTTCACCGTCATTATCTTGAAATTCTTAATTGATTTGGCCCCTATACTTTAAGTTTATGTTGGTCCTCCAGGTCCTCTACATAGTCATGCCTATCTGCTTAATGTAAATTGCAGTAGTTACTTCTCAGATCCACATGAAATCACTCACGATGAGTGCTCATCAAGGAACCTGACAAACAAAACTCAGGATAATGCCTTCTAGGCTTAAGCCACAGGATAACTAAGACTGAGGTACTTTATTCCTAGGCTATGTTTCCTTGTCAAAAAAAATTTTTGGAAGGAGAAAGAAAAAGAGGCCAAGATGGTGATTATGGTTACTATGCCTGTTACCCATAGCTCCTGTCTCTCTAGCTGCAGAAATAAGAAGTTTATCAATCTGCTCAGACTACAGGATGAGTAAAATTCCATTAAATGAAAGCAGCAAAATTCTACAACCTATAATTCCATAAATCTTAATCCTACTCAACGCTGTGGAATTGAAGGGTTCAAAATCATACCTGTTAATATTTCTTTGTGAATAACTCTAGTGTTACATAGGACAAATCAAGTTGAACTATTTAATTCACCAAAATAGATTTAAAAATTAACACAAGTAAGGTACCAGGTTTCTTTAAGTGCAGTGTTCCAAAACATTTTCAGTGAGTGAAGATTAAAAAAAGAAATTGTTTCTCAATGTAGTAGTGTTTCAGTGTAGTAGTGTAGAGCTTTGTAAGGAAATTGACAGAACTTTGTGCATATGTTCATTTTAAAAATACTGCCCAGAAATCTGAAACTATTTAGCTAGATAGATATAACCAGTCAGGAGGTAATTTAAAAACTATAACCCACATCTCCTTTTTTCTAGTCCACTTTTCTTTAACTAGTGCTGCCTCTACAGTTCACACAACGTAGTGCAAAATATCTCGTACAATAGAAAGACAAATCAGTATATTTTGGATCATAACAATAAAACAAGCATATTCAGAAGGTTTCCAAAGTTAGAGTCTATTTTCCATTCTCAATATTTAAAGGATAATGGCTAGTAGTTCTTCAATAAGTAAGCCATAGGGCTGGGAATACAGCTCAGCAGTACAAGCACTTGCCTGCTAAGCATAAGGTTGTGAGTGATTCCCATACAAATATAAATTAATAAATAAACCATAATTTATTTTAGCCAATAGTATTAATTTTATTATAGGTATAAAAATTTAAGAAATAAATATAGCTTTAAGTGTTTCCTGGAGAAAGATAAATTGGTTACATTCTATTTTATTGGAAATTGACTAAAATGTAATAATTAAAGCCAGATCTTAGAATAATTTTCATGGAGTCTTACTACTAATCCCTGGCAAAATATTTTGCCTCTTAGCCTCCTACCCCGTTTTTCTTCCCCACAAATAGGGGTCGTAGTATTAACATAAATAAAGCATAAGATAATATCCTCTTTGTAAAAAACTTTCTAAATCTAAAATACTTTTCAACTTTATTACTACCACTCAAGGTGGTAACACTGTAGTTGTGAAAATACCATAGATAAAAAGACTTCTGATCCATAACAACAGAAGTAAATCTGTTATTTAAGAAACCTTTAAAAATGCAAAACATTTTGTAGAACATTTAAAACTATTTCCCCATTTTGAAAAAAGATATTAGGAAAATTTATTTTAGAATCCTTTCTTTCAAACTTTAGTTTCTCAAATAGGTAAATAATCTAGTGGTTTCTTTCCTCTGTAACCAGTGTAGAACTTCCAGAGTACCAGGTTCAGGTTCAGCTGTGGAGTGCTTGCCTAACTTGTAAGAAACCCTTAGCTCAAATCCCACCAACACCAATAAAACCAAATTAAACAACAGAATCAACCTTCCAGAAATTTAATTATATTTGAGGGGGCAGCTGAAACTAAATTAACAAATGACTAAATAAGTAACAGCTACAATCTAAAGAATCAACACCAGGACTAATGAAGTTAAATCATTCATTGTGTATGTATTTTCCAAGCAGTTCATTTCATTTTCATGACTAAAATTACAATTGAAACACAATTTAACCATGATAAATTAATGGAAACTTAAAATGAATATACACACACATATATATATCCACATAAATATAAATAAAGTTAATAACAAGTGTGAAAAATTCGGCATTATTTGAAGAATAAAGAGCAATATCAATGTCTCACCAATTTTAATATTTAATATTTAAAATCTAGAAATATTTAATATTTAAAAATCTAGAAAACAAAACTACTGGAGCATTTACAAAAGAGACAATCACATTGTATGTTTTTGTACTTTAACAAATACAGTTCACAAATTTTAATAAAATGTATGTATTAAGTAATGGTACATTGTCAACACTGATTCATGGTACTGTGGTTAGAAGTATAATCTTAGCAGTGAAAGGGGAGAACCAAAAGCCTTGTGATCATGTGGAAGTTATCGAAGGATATTAGAAGTAGGCAAATGAGAGGCGCAGGCTGCATTTTAGAAAATTACACTAGAAAGAAGATGAGTCATTCTTGATGAGCACAAGGAAAGCCAGATGAGATTACTCTAAAGAACATGTGTGAAGATGTGAATTAGGGTAGTGATATGTAATGATGAAAATACAAATGTGGTAAACTAGAATGATCATAAATAAAGCCTTAGATTTCAAATCACAGGTTTTGCACATTATCATCCTTGGTAAGTTACTTAATCTCCCAAACTTTAGTTTTTCTCATCCATACAATAGACAAAATAAGAGTCTATCCTATATGAGGTTTTGAAGATTAATAATGAGTATGGATAAATGTAAAGAATTCCGTGACTCATGGAAAATACTCAGAAAATGTAAGGACTGACATAAAAATCTCATGCTAGGAATGGTCAAGATATGTTGACTAAGGAGATGGGATTCTAGCCTTGGATATCAACAGTGAGTTTCTCAACCTGGGTGTTAGAGGATGCTTTGCACCCTGGCCTCCAGCCACCTGAGGCCAGAAGCAGATCCCTAGTAATAGGAACCAAAACCTATTCAGACACTGACAAATGTGCTTTGGTGAGGGAGCTTCCCCCAAGTCAGACCCAGTGACCTAGATGGTGAGGATCTAAGCAGTGGCAGTGGGAGCTTTCATTGAGATCAGCATATAGAACACTGGCTGCAGAAGTCTTACTGTGGAGAACGATCCTCTCATTTCAGCTTTCTCAGTATGAGGAAGTTTTTAGGGGATTGAGGAATGAGTCTTTCTTTCACCAGGAAGCTCCAGTGGAAAAGAAGTTTGGACAAAAAGGGTGCTGTGGGTGAATTTCCATAGAACTAATGTGATTTAAGTGATGGTTAGAAATATTCTAAGTGGGTGTAGGCACAGAATCCCATCCCAGTCTGGGGGAACTCTCTTTGTCATCTGGGGACCAGTCCGCGATTTCCTGCCAGGACCAGTGAGTTGGGTAGGTGCAGAATCCCAGCCCAGTCTGAGGGAGCTCTCTTCCTCGCCAAGGGGGGGGGGGGTGGGCAGACCGCGGTTCCCTGCCAGGCCCAGCTAGTGGGGCTGCAGAGAAGAACCTGGTCCCAGTCTGGGGGAACTCTCTCCCTCACTTGAAACAACACTTGAAGCTAGAAAATACAGGAAAATGACAAAACAAAAGACCAAAATGCAACATCAAACATCCAGCCCATCCCAAGAAAGCCTAGGAACCATATACATAGAAGAAAACACATGCCACATACCTGAAATAATAGTAACTGAAATAAAGAAGCAACTCTGGGAAGCCTTAAAGGAATTCAAACTAGAAATAATCTCTCAGGTAAAAGAAGAAATGATAAAAGAAATGAAGAAGATGCTGAACATATCTAAAGAAGACACAGTTAAAAAATTGGAGGACCTAAACAAAAAGATAGAATCCCTGGATGGACAATATAAGAAACAAACAGAATATATAAAGCAGATGCAAAGAGATATACAGGAAATCAAAAATTCCATTGAAAGTTGTAAAAACCACCTCAATGAATGTGAAGATAGAATCGCACAGCTCGAAGACAAGATTATAGCCAGTGAACAGGAAAGGAAAGATCTTTTAAAAATAACAAGAAATCAGGAAATAACAATTCAATACCTGCAAGATGATGCAAAGTGGAACAACATAAGGTTGATAGGGATAAATGAAAAAGAACGGGACAACATAAAGGATGTCAAGAGGATATTTAGAGAAGTAATAGCTGAAAATTTCCCAAACACGAAATTGGAAACTGATATCAAGATCAATGAAGCATATAGAACTCCAAATGGCCATAACCAAAATAAATCTACACCCAGACATATAGTAATCACCATCCCAGAAATCGAACAAAAGAATAGAATATCAAAAGCTGTCAGAGAGAAAAGACAGATCACCTATAAAGAAAAACCTATCAGAATCACAGCAGACTTCTCAGCACAAACAATAAAGTCAAGAAGAACATGGAGTGAAGTATTCCAGATCCTAAAGGAAAATGATTTCCAACCTAGGCTGATGTACCATGCAAAACTGTCCTTCAAAATCGATGGAGAAATAAGATACTTCCATGATAAAGAATAGCTGAAAAACTACATAATCACCAAGCCAACCCTGCAAAGAATACTGAAAGACAGCCTAGATACATTTAGGAAAAAAACCACTAAACAAAGCAAACAATTAAACAGAACAGAAAGATAAAGATGCAACAGCAGAAAGATAACCTGTCAACAATAAACCAACATATAACAGTTATAACCATTAATATAAATGGTCTCAATGCAACAATTAAAAGAGACAGACTGGCAGAATGGATCAAGAAACAAAATCCAACCATATGTTGTCTACAAGAAACACATCTAACCCAAAAGGATACTCACAGACTAAAAGTCAGAGGATGGAAATCAATACTTCATGCAACAGTAACCCCCAAAAAAGTGGGGGTAGCTATTCTGTTTGCAGACAATCTGAATTTCAAGCCAATAATGATCAGAAGGGATAAAGAAGGTCACTATATACTGGTTAGGGGAAAACTTCAAGAGGAAGAGATAACTATCTTAAATATATATGCACAAAGTTATATAAAACAAGTACTAAAAGAACAAGTACTAACAGAAATGAAAAACCAAATTAGTAGTAACACAATTCTAACAGGAGATCTTAACACACCATTGACACCAATGGACCGATCAACCAGACAGAAAGTCAGCAAAGAAATAAAAGAACTGAATCGCACCTGTGAACAAATGGTCTTAATAGACATATACAGAGTATACCACCCAAGAACAACAGAATACACATTATTCTCAGCAGTACATGAGTCATTCTCTAAAGTAGATCATATATTAATTCACAGAACATATTTAAATAAATGCAAAAGGGTCGAAATTATCCCTTGCATGCTATCAGACCATAGCGCTATGAAATTAGAAATTAATGATAAAAGATACTGCAAAAATCTCACAAACACATGGAAACTGAAAAACACACTCTTGAGTAATCAGTGGATCACAGAGGAAATTAAAGAAGAAATTAAACAATACCTACAAACAAATGAAAACACAAAAACAACTTACCAGAATCTGTGGGATGCAATGAAAGCTGTCCTCAGAGGAAAATTTATTGCACTGAGTCCCCACATTAGGAAAACAGAACGACTACAAATAAATAACCTGATGTTACACCTCAAACATCTGGAAAAAGAAGAGCAAGTCAAGCCCAAAGCGAAAAGAGGAGAAGAAATTATAAAAATCAGAGCAGAAATCAATGCAATAGAGACCAAAAAAACAATCCAAAAAATCAATGAATCAAAGAACTGGTTCTTTGAAAGAATAAATAAAATCGACAAGGCCCTAGCCAACCTTATTTTAAAAAGGAAAGAAAAAGTTCAAATTCATACAATAAGGAATGAAAGAGGCGAAATCACTACAGACACTATAGAAATGCAGAAGATCATCAACCCCTATCTCAAAAACCCATACTCTCAAAGGTTTGATAACACAGAGGAAATAGACAGATTCCTAGAAGCATACGAAGTACCAAAGCTAGGTCATGAAGATGTAATACTACTGAATAACCCAATTTCTATTAATGAAATTGAAAACATAATTAAATCTTTACCTACAAAGAAGAGCTCAGGCCCAGACGGATTCACTGCAGAATTCTACAAGAAATACAAAGAAGACCTAATGCCAACACTCCTCAAACTCTTCAATGAAATTGAAAGGGAAGCAATCCTTCCCAAATCGTTCCTAGAAGCAAACATTACTCTAGTACCAAAACCAGAGAGGGACCCAACTGAAAAAGAGAACTACAGACCGATCTCCCTAATGAACACAGATGCAAAAACCCTCAATAAAATATTGGCAAATAGGATGGAGCAAATCATCAAGAAGATCATATACCCCAACCATCTCAGGCATGCAGGGCTTGGTTCAACATACGTAAATCAATAAATATAATCCACCATATCAATAAAGCCAAAAGTAACAATCACATGATCATTTCTATAGATGTAGAAAAAGCCTGTGATAAGGTCCAACATTCATTCATAAGAACCTTACGGAAAATTGGAATAGATGGTCTTTACCTCAATATAATTAAGGCCATCTATGACAAACCAACAGCCAATATCATACTAAATGGCCAAAAATTGAAGGTCTTTACTTTAAAATCAGGCAAGAGACAAGGATGTCCCTTATCACTGCTCCTATTTAATATAGTACTGGAAATACTGGCCAGAGCAATTAGAAAAGAGAGAGAAATACAAGGCATAAAGATAGAAAAAGAAGAAGTTAAATTATCATTATTTGCAGATGACATGATATTCTATATAGAAGATCCCCATATCTGTTTTGGGGGAAAACTCCATTGAAAGACTCCTAGATATAATAAATAAATTCAGTAATGTAGCTGGATACAGAATCAATCCTGAAAAATCAATAGCATTCCTAAACACTAACAACAAATTCACATACAGAGAAATAAGAGGTGCCAGATCCTTCACACTAGCAACCAAAAAAATGAAATATTTAGGAATTACTCTTATGAAAGAAGTGAAAGACCTATACAGGGAAAATTATAACACACTGAAAAATGAAATTGAAAATGATCTCAGAAAATAGAAAGACATCCCTTGCTCATGGATAGGAAGAATAAATATTGTGAAAATGGCCCTTCTCCCAAAACTTTTATACAGATTCAATGCAATCCCGATAAAAATACCATCAACATACCTCATAAAACTCGAGAAATCACTCCTAAAATTCATCTGGAGCAAGAAGAGACCTAGAATAGTAAGGACAGTTCTAAGCTGCAAAGGCAAGGCAGGAGGTATCACAATCCCTGACTTGAAGTTATACTACAAGGCAACTGTAGTAAAATCAACACGGTACTGGAACCAAAAAAGAGCCAAAGATCAATGGAATAGATTAAAAGATACAACCACAATTACAAACACACTCAACCACCTTATCTTTGATAAAGGGGCCAAACATGTTCACTGGAAGAATGACAGTCTCTTTAATAAATGGTGTTGGAAAAACTGGCTCTCCATAAGCCAAAAACTAAAACTAGACCCATGCCCATCACCATGTACTAAAATAAAATCTAAATGGATCAAAGATCTAAATATTAAAACAGAAACACTAAATTTATTGGGAGACAAATTGGGTAAAAACCTTGAAGACATAGGAACAGGTAAAGAATTCATGAACAGGACTCAAACCACACGGGAAAAACTTCTCAGAGTCAATAACTAGGGTCGCGTCTTATTAAAAAGTTTCTGCACGTCAAAAGAAATCCCCAGCATAGTGAAAAGAAAACCCACAAACTGGGAAAAAATCTTAGTGAACTGTCCCTCAGACAAAGACTTCTGTCTAAAACATATAAAGGATTAAAAAATATCAGACCCCCAAATTCAAAGACCCAATACAAAAATGGGCATCTGAGATAAATAAACATTTTTCAGATGAAGAAATAAAAATGGCAAATAAATACATGAAAAAAAATGTTCACCATCACTGGTCATTAGAGAAATGAAAATTAAAGCCACACTGAGATTTCATCTCACTCTTGCAAGAATGGCCAGGATCAAGAAAACCAACAACAACAAATGCTGGAGAGGCTGTGGGGAAAAAGGAACTCTCTTGCACTGTTGGTGGGAGTGTAGACTAGTGCAACCATTGTGGAGGTCAATCTGGAGATATCTCAGAAAGCTGGGACTGGAAGTCTCATTTGACCTAGCTATTCCACTTCTAGGCATATTCCCAGAAGAACTGAAAGCATCATATCACAGTAATATATGTGCATCCATGTTTATAGCAGCACAATTTGTAATCACCAGATCTTGGAAACAACCTAAGTGTCCATCAACTAAGGAATGGATAAAAAAAGTTGTGGGATTTTTATACAATAGAGTACTACTCAGCTATAAAGAATGATCACATTGAGATATTTTTAAATAAATGGGAGCAGCTTGAGACCATACTCATAAGTGAAATAAATCAAACTCACATGTATAAATACCAAATAGTTTCTCTAGTGTAAGAAATGATAAGAATACATAAAAGTATGTGGTAATCATGATTCTCAATCATATTGGTTTGAATGTATAGAATGTTATCACTCATTAATTGCAATGGTTTTAACCTGGGTGTTCGATTTTAGTATCAGTGATATTACAAATAACTATTCTAAAGAAAACAACACATCATAAAAGCTAGTGCTGATTTAATATCGTCTTGTTTTGAAGTCCCATCAAGCTATTGTACATCTGTTTCCACTAGTTTTAACATGTTGTATCTTATTATATTTTACTATATGAGATAGTATGAACAACATTTTTTATAGGCAAAGAGATAATATAGAAACGATCATTTGTTTTCTGTTAACTGGCTCTAAATACCCTGTAACTTCTTCATTCTCTTGAATAGCGTCAGACTGTCTTGATATGCTTGATGCTATAGTATATGAAGTTATACTCAAATAATACAAGGAAGGAGACACTATGGTGACTACTATTATGTTAGATTATCTGGGGGTGAAACACAATGATGCTTAAATTGTTCGGTTCTGACCTGTGTCGTTCTAATACAATGTCCTCTTTTATCTTAATCTCCACCCCTTTTTAAAATCATCTATTTTTTCTTACATTTTTTTTCAATTAAGGGAAAACTAAATTAAAAAATAGTGGGATATATTATAGTAACTTTTTTGTTCTCCTATTAACCTCATATGAACCCCAGTATTGCTCTCCCCATCTCATTCTGTCAGATTTTACTATATTCTATTTTGTTTGATAGTATCAAGTTGAGGGTACAGCCAATCACTTTGAAGGCAGTAAGATTCACTATGATGCCCATTATGTAAGGTCTCCAGTGTAGGTTTTATTGGTCTTGTTCTGTACTCTTTTGATCAATCCTATTATACCTGATGATATAGGCAACTCTTTTTAAAAATAGCAAGAGGCACAATGGTACCCATTTTTGATCACCTGATATTCTATTTTTGCATCATGAACTATGCCCATCCTTCTGTTCTGACTCTGTTTTATTTAGTCACATTAGGTTTTATTCTTTTCAAAAAAAAGTAATAGGAACTTTGAGAGTAAAAAAACCCAAAAGTGTAATTGTTATTAAAAAGAGAGGAAAGGAAGGTGGTCTAAGGGATATAACTGCATGTATGTTTGAGTGTGTAGGATGGAAATCCATATTACTGAGCTTTTGTTGGATCATTGAACGGCATTGTCTGAAATCTCTTTGTATGAATGTACACTTTATATGCTTTAATTTTATAATTTGGACAACTGTTTCTAAGATGACAATATGTAACCTATTAACTAGTGATATCTTACTGTATTTTTTCTTGAAATTCTTTATTATTTGTACCCTTTTACTGCTTTGTTTTTTATTTCCTTTCTTATTTTCTCTTTAAATAAAAAAAAGAAATATTCTAAGTGAAAAGATAGATTAGAGCAGTGTTTTAGAGTTTTTACATACAGATATATATGTAAAAGAATAGAAGCATTTAGGGAAACTTTGTGATTCTTTCTGGATAATTATTATTTTTTATACTATTTTGGATTCAGTAAATTAAGTATGGGAACTCTAGAAGAGGTGCCATTTTGACCTGGAAAAGAAATGCAAATTAAGATATTAGACCATTTTTCATGCAGTGAAAAATTAAAGAAATTTTACATTTGAAAGTGTCACATATTTGAAATGAATAGTACAGGATTTACACTTTCATGAACCATAAAAGTTTATTCTTGAAATGTGATTTCAATGTTCTGAAAGATGAAATTACAATGAAGCATGCTACATTGTTTGCAATACAGTTAATCAAATAAAATTTTATTGAAAAATCAACGGGTCTTAGAAAAACAAGTATTCATGACCCTGTTCCTATATCCTTATTTTTTTTTTATGGTGTCACAATAAGGATGCTGTGTAAGATCATGTAAGTATATAATGAACTTCTCAGGAGGTTGTACTGACAATTTTGATATTTAGGGGAAAAACGATGAAAGGGTTGGAAGTTAAAATTTAGTGATCAAAGAAACATAACAAAAAAAAGTGAAGAAAGAAAAATATTTTACCTAGGCAAGAATTGGTTAGGTAAAAATTAAGAGATCTTTAATATTTATATCAAAGCTTTTTCAAAACAGTCTAATGATGTCCTTTACTGTAAAAATCTTACAGTGTATTAATCAGGTAGAGGTTTCACAAATCAGGTTAAAGTGTTCACACTGTTCATTTTTAGATTTAAATTCCTCAAGGCTCAGTTTCCTCCTTTGTAATAAAGGGGCAAAATTATCCCTACTGATTCGGATATTTCAAAGATTAAATGAACTAATATACATAAGACTCTTGTAGACCTTAGCAGTTATCATGATTTCCATGATTACCACATTCCAAAAAGTCAACTTGGTTAATAACACACTGAGATAACATCCATATAATAACATCAACATCTCTGCACAATCTCCAGTCCAGTGCTAGAAAGAATGGGCTTTTCTCCACTGTAGAGTCCTTCATACTCATGCCCACAGCTCTGGTTTTTTCTGTAGCTATTTATCTCATCTACATGTTTACTAATAACTAAAACTGCTTCATAGAATGTTTCTGAGTCTCTGCTCTTCCCAACAGATGAGACCTGAGTCTATTTAATCCACTTGGCAGAATTTGTCAGGGTTAACAAGTAATGCTTTATTCAGATGCCCTTGCTTATTTAACGTGATGTTTATTTAACATCTAACGGGAGCTGGTGTACAATGTTGGCAGGAAGTGGCCATCAGAAAAAAGCACATATTCTTTTGGTTAGGCCTTAAAAATTACCAGGAAAAAACAGGCATTAATTGAGAGTTGCACATACATTTTCCCTCAGTGTAGAATCATTGTCCATCTGATTTGTTTTGTTTTGTTTTTTAAGGCCGTTGAAGAGACTAAGCTGAAATCAAATCTTAGTTGTGCCTTGTTCTTGAACTGTGACCATGGACATATATTGTTTCTTTCAGATCTCTAGTTTTTTCATCTTAAAAACGGTGACAATACCCATCTGGTAGAATTTCTGTAAACCCTAACTAAAATGGTGCACATGAGGACTATGGTACAATAATTTATATAGTCTTTGCCCCAGATTTCTGAAGCTGAGCTGAAAAATCCTTGAGAATTTCAAGATTGCTAGCAGTGTATGTTTTCCAAATAAGGCAACTCATAGTGGGATTCAAAATGGCCTTGGGGCAGAATCAATCACCTTGGAAAACCATCCACATGAAGGGAGAGGATCTACAGACTGATTTTGATCAACCTTACCTATCTAATGAAACTCTAAGAAAGTTTCATAAAATAATCTTAAAATTCATAAAAGAACCAGAATAGTTAAAGCATCCCTGAGCAAAAGGAGCAGTGCTGGAAATATGATAATACCCAATCTCAAAATATACTACAAAGCCATGATAACCAAAATAATATGGTACCAGAATTAAACAGATACGTAGACCAATGTAATAGGATAAAGGATACAGACACAAACAAACACTGCTAAAGCTATCCAGTTCTTCATTAAGGAGCCAAAAAGATATGCTGAAGGAAAGAGACCCTCTTAGTAAATGGTGCTGGGAGAACTGAACACCCATTAGCAAAAGACTGAATCTAGATCCTGATCTCTCTCCTGTACACAGATTAATTAAAAATGGATCCGAGATCTAAATTTAAAACATGAAACTTTGTAACTGCTAAAAGAAAACATAGGGGAAACACATGAAGTCAGAGGTACAGGCAAAGATTTCCTGAAGGTAACTCGATAGTGCAGGAAGTCATGGCAAAAGTTTATAAAAGGAATTGCTTTAAATTACAAAGCTTCTACATAGCAAAGGAAATAAAAGGGAAGAGACAGCTTACAAAATGAGAGAAATCTTTACAGTTACACTTTCTATAGAGAATTAATAACTATAATTATAAAAAGAATTAAGATAATACTCTTAAATCAATAAATAGGACAGTGAATGTTACAGGCGTTTCTCAAAAAAGAAATACAAATAGCCAATAATTATATGAAATATTTTCTTCAGGGAACTATAAATAAAAGCTGCATTCTATTCCATCTCACTACTCAGAATGGCTACCATCAAGAATACAAAAAACAATAAATGCAGGTAAAGATGTGGGGGAAACTCATACACTGTAAGTGGTGATGTAATTTACTACAATCAGTTTAGGATATGAATTTACCCAAAAAACTAAAAAATAGAGCTAACATTTGATCCAGCTGTCATTTCTCAGTATATTCTCAAAGAAAGTAAGATCAGCATGCCTTAGAGATACTTATATACTTATGCTTTTTGATACATAATTAACAATATATAAGCTAGGAAAAGCCTAGATGCCTGCTACAGATGAATGGATAAAGTAATTACATATATATATATATATATATATATATATATATCCAATGGAATGGTATTCAGCCATAAAGGAAGATGACATTTTATCATTTGTAGGAAAATGGACAAAAATGGAGATCACCACGTTAAGTGAAATAAGTTAGACACAGAAAAATAAATACTATATTTCCTTTTGTATGTGGAATATAAGGAGGGACAAGATAATATGAAACTAATTGGGAGACTTTCAGAAAAAAAAAGAAAAACAGGGAGGGGGAAAGTAAGGGAAGGGTAAGGCAGGTAATGGTAGACAAGATCAAAGTATGCTGTGTATAAGTACAAATATATTAAAACAAAACACAGCACTCTTTGTGTATCAAATATTAACTAACAAAACTTTTTTGAAATCGATAGGGTTTTCTGGTCGAGGGCAACTTTGATGTTCCAGAAGGGCAATATCATTCCATGAGAAGACTACCCTAAAAATTTGTATCCTATGCTGGACGTTCTTCTAGTGTCATTTGTTTAGCTAGTATTCCTGTTTTATATTATTTATACTGAAACTGTAATTATAAGCATAATGCTTTCCTGACTTCTATCAATTTAACTGTTGTGAACCCCACCATTATGGTTTAGATGTAGATCTTCCCCATGAGTCTCACATGCTCATAGGTCAGGCTTTGGGAAGTGACTGGATTATGAGGTCAGTGTAGCTGATTTGCTGTTAGACAGTAGGAAGAGGCGAGTCACTGGGGGAATGGCCTAAAAAGGTATATCTCCAGCCCAACCTCTTCCCTTGGCCTTCTCTACTTCTCTGCTTGGCCTTCTCTGCTTCCCACACCATGAAGCTTTCTTTTTGCCATGGCCCCTGCCTTGGAGACAATGCACTATGAACTGGAACCTCTATGGATTCTGACCAAAAATAAACCTCTCCTTTAAGTGGTGAGTATCGGTTATTTTGTTCCAGCAACAAGAAAGTGATGGTGATACCTACAAATTTACAGGCACAGGTTCACTAGTTTCTAAAGTAAGAGCAGTCTTACTGGGTACCATGTCTTTAATATCTGGAATCTCTAGCTAACTCCATATAGTTAGGGAGAACATAGAGGTGCAATACATCCAGTTGAAACTGAGTTGGGCCAAGGGTTTAGCTAAGTACCTGTCTTAGTTACTTATTGCTCAGACAAAATACCTGACGCCCAAAGTTGGGAAAGGAAAGGTTTATTTCTTACCATTTTTGGAGGTTTTAGTCTGTACTCAGTTGACTCCAAGGCAGGCAGGTATGGCTGGACCACAGTTCATGGTGGCTGCAAACAGCAAGCAGGAACCAGAAAAGAGCAAGACACTCCTACTTCTTGCCATTACATTACATCCTGGCCCCACCCCTAGGTGGGTATAGTACTGACATCATCAATCCAAGCACTAGACAATAAACCAATCACAAATGCACAATGCAAACTCATAAGACCTGGGGGCCACAGACATAAACCTTGACATTCCACCCCTGGTCCCCAGGACTCATGTACATCCTTTATACAAAAGACATTTAGTCTACCTCCAAGAGTTGCCAAAGTCCTAAGTTTCAGCATTGCTGAAAAGTCCAAGTCCCATGTCTCTTAATATCTATGGTAAACTTTTAACTGTAACCCCCTGTACAAATGAAATAAGGTTAAACATTTCTGAAATGCAAAGGCACAAGATAAACATTACCATTCTAAAAGTTACAAATGGGAATATAAAGCATTAGAAACAAAACAAGTCCAACATCCAGCAGGATGAACATTAAGTCCTAGGGTTTTATGCTCAGCATCTGAAGCAATCTGGTTGCAAGCTCCAAAAGGCTTGGGTGATTCCAACCCCATGGTGCTTCTAGGGATTTTAGCTCCCACAGCTTTTCTCTTAAATCCTCTCTGCTTGCTTTTTGTAGCTTTCCTTGGATCATCCACATTCCAAGCTTTTTCAAACTTCTGGGTTCTTCATTGCACCTTTGGCTTCACCCTTACATCTTTACAAATTACCCTCTCAAGGGCACACTGCTTGGCCTCCCAGGCCCTTTCCAATCGAGGTGGAAGCTGTCTTACCCTCAGAATTCATGCATTTTCCTTGCACCTAAAATCAACACCTTGTGGATGCTGCCAAGGTTTGTTGCTAGCTGGAGCAGTAGCCAGGCTTTTCTCTCTCTTGGCTATAGGGGTCAGTTGCCTGGATCACAGGGCTCTGTTTACTTGATTGTGAGGAAAAGCTTTTCTACATTACTGCCATTCTGGAGCCTCATATGGCCTCTGTCGCCATTTTGGAGCATGGTGCTCTGCAGCTTTTCCCTCTGAGCAAATTCTTTCACCCTTGCAGTGAGGCTGCATAGGGTGGGGACCCACTTCCTGGCATGCCCCGGGGCTATCTTTCTTATCTCACTGTTTTCCTTCAACAATCAAAGTCTCAACTCTGTCTTTACAATCCACAGCCTTCTTTGAATTTTCCTTCTGGCCAAACTCACAGCATTGTAAATTATCCTGCTGGGCTCTTTGCTCTTGATTTGCAACATAAAGCCGGCTAAAAGCCCTCAACAATAGCCATGCCACAGCCTCAATGTTCGATTGCTTTTTAATTTCTTTTTCAAGATTAATCAGTCCATTGTCCTTTGTCTCAGTCTCAGGCAAAGTCTCTGGGAAGAAGCAAAATGCAGACAAACTTTCTGCCAAGCCATAACACACATCATGTGGAGTCCAACAACCAATGCAGTCCTTCTTCCCAGAAGAAATCTCCCAAGCCTGGTCTTTACCATCAGGCTTTCTATCAGCATTCTAGTCTCCTGAGCTCTGACCAGAATCTCCTCTACAGAACAGCCTAAGCTGCTCCAGCTCTATGCATCAGGCAACATGTCGAAACCTTTCCAAACTCTGCCCACAATCATTTCCAAAGCCTCTCGAGAAAAACATGGTCAGATATAGTCACAGCAAATGACCCCACTCCTCAGTACCAAATTCTGTCTTAGTTACTTTTTACTTGTCGCTGAGACAAAATACCTGACGCCCAAAGTTGGGAAAGGAAAAGTTTATTTCTTACAGGTTTTGGAGGTTTTAATCTGTACTCAGTTGGCTCCAAGGCAGGTGGGCATGGCTAGGCCGCAGTTCATGGTGGCTGCAAAAAGCAAGCAGGAACCAGAAAAGAGCAAGACACTCCTACTCCTGCCATTACATTACATCCTGACCCCACCCCTAGGTGGGTATAGCACCGACACCAACTGTCTAAGCACTAGACAATAAACCAATCACAGACGCACAATGCAAACTCATGAGGCCTGGGGGCCACAGACATAAACCATGACAGTACCCATGCACCTGATTGTTCTGTAGTAATGCCAGTCATCTCATGACATCGCTCCAAAACTCTCATGCCCACCTCTGCCATACTTTCACTGTCTTTCAGTAAGTGGCTATCTGATGGGTCTTCAGATATGCTGTCCATAAGGAGCATGTTTGATGAACCCTACATTTTAGTGCATAAACCAAGACAAAGAAACAGATGTACAAAATGTGGGGAGACAATGCATCAGAAAGCCTTGAGAGAGCCAAAAAGCAGTTTAAAGGCTAGAAGCCAGCAGAATTTTGTGATTTCTTCATTAAATGTTTGACGTTGAAAAAAATATGCAATGTCACTGTATCTATCCTATAAATTCAACGATAGTTCTTCAAATACAGCATATGGCCCATTATCAAAACAGACTTTTCCCAGAGTCACTGTTAACTACAATAGCTAATATGGTCAGCAGTACATAAATCTTCTCAACTGAAACCATGTATTTGTGGTTAACAGTTTAATCTTTTTGGGAGTCTTTTGGCATTTGTTTATCTTCAACTCTGCCAATGTACACATAACCCATTACTTCAAAGATTCTTCTCCTGCTGCTTCAGCAGCAGAGGAACTGTAAAACTTTAAACATCATTGTATAGACCAAAATCAAAATGAAATTGTGTTTGACGTTTTTAGAAAATAAGACCACTTTAAGATTGAAAGACAATTTTAAATGCTAAAAATCTGCATATAATTACTTTCCCTTGGGACCTTTATGATTTAGGAGACTTAGAGTGGGAGTTAGGGACTGTTAGTTCTCATACTGATTCAGCTGTTGGACCCTGGATGACCTTATTCAGATGTCTACATTTCTATGTGTGCTTGCTCAGAAACTGATATAAACAGTCACAATATGTCATACTAGGACATAATGAAAATGAAGGAAGGCAAATCTAAGATAGCAATAGCTATTAAAAGTTGAAAGATCACTCAGAATGTACTGTTATATATATGTGTATTTATATATGTATATACATATATACAAGTATATTTAAAATATATAATAAATATATTATTAAAATAAAATATATTTTATATTAAAATGTATATTATAAATATTAAAAGAGAGACACATTGTAAGAAGGGAATATGCATATTAAAAAATCTGCAGTGTTAATAAATTTCTCTAGTGAATGGAAGGTGAGTATCAAGAGAAGAACTGTTTTTATTCAGATGGAAAGATATGTCAGTAAATAAAGATAGAAGTTTCCAGGAGCCAGTGAGCAATTATTGGAGGAAAGTTTAGAAAGAATGACGTGAGATGTGAGGTAATTGGATAAGCTCAAGTGGGTTTTTCTTAATACCTGTAAATGTGTCTTTGACTGTAGTGAAAAATATGGGAATTCAATGGGTGGCGAATAAAAGTATTACAAAACCAGATGAAGAGCCTCTCTACCACTGGAAAGATGTAATTCCAAAAGAGCCTGTTTAACATGTTGCCACAACTTTTTCTATATATATTCCTTAGTCTTGGCATAGAGCCAAATAAATCTCTTTAAAATTTTCCACTTCCAAAACATTAATACAAAAAATTAAATGAAATATTAATTCAGTGTATGTTATAATCAAAGGTTCCTAGGGTAAACCAAGTACTGATCACTATTTACCCACATCTGCATCAAAACACTGGAACTCCTGCAGCCTTTGGAACTAAGTATTCACTTATAAAAGTTGCCATTTTAAGGACTCAGGTGAATCTGAGAGGTTCTCAAAGGCAACCCTTAATGAGTCAGTTTTAACTGACGTTTTTTCAGTTACTCTGTTTTTTTTAAAAATACGTTTTGTTAAACTTCAGTCCTGGACATAACCAAGAGAAAACTTAATTGTTGACTTATTTGTATGATGCTCACAGTAAATATTGTGAAGAGGTTATTGTTACTATTGTTATTTACTATTAATGTAGTATTTTCCTGGGCATTAGCAATCAGGATTCACTACTAAATACTGAACAAAGATACAAATAAATGCTTGCTGACGTGCCTTAGGCACTTTAACCACAGCACATAAATATTTTTTTATTTAAAAGGAAAAAGAGAAAAAACAAAACAGTGTAAGGTACAAGTAATACAGAACTACAAAAAAAAAAAAAAAAAAAAAGCAGTAAGAAATCACCAGTTAATGGATTACACATTATCATCTTAGAAATAGTTGCTCAAGTCACAGGATCAAAGCATACAAAGTGGGCATTCAAACAGTGAGACTGCAACAGTTGTGTTCAATGACCCAACCAAAAACATTAATATGGTCATCTATTTAACACCCCTAAACACACTTGCAGTTGTATCCTTTAGAGCACTTTTTTCCCCTCTCTTTTTTACAACAAAATTTGCATATTTTGAGTTTTATTACTCCATAGTTCTTATTACTTTTTTTTTGTAAGAGAATAAAGTCAAATATGGCAAAACAAAGCTGTCAGTCAAAACCAAGGATAGACATAAAACATGATGTAAAAACAGAGTACAAAGTTATCAACAATGGTTACCATAATGCCTCTTGCTTCCTTAAAAAGAACTATCTCATTAGGTATTATAAAGTTGAACAAAATAATAGAGAACAAGACCAATAAAACCTAAACCTTGTCAACATTACAGGACTTCCAAAGGAGATAATAGTCAAACCAGAATGGGCATCATAGTGAATCTTATTGCCTTCAAAGTAGTTGCCTATACCCTCAAACTTGATACTATCATACAGAACCGAACAGAGTCTAATCAGTCAAAACAAGATAGTGGGAGTATTACAGGACTTCAAATCAAGTTAATAGGAAATCAATAAAGTTACTATAATATATCCTGCTAACTTTTTTGATTTTTCCCCTTAATTAAAAAAATCATAAAAAATAATTAAATAACTTTTTTAATGAATAAGGGAGAGATTGAGATAAAAGAGAACATAACAACATAACGATGCAGGTCAAAGCATGACAGTTTCAGCAACCTAGTGCTTCATCACCAAATAATCTGACTTAATAGTAGTTACCATAATGTCTTTTTCCTTGAAATATTTGAATATAACTTCATATACTATAGCATCAAACATATCAAGTCAGTGTAAAACTATTCAGGTGAATGAAAGCATTGTAGGGTATTTAGAACCAGCTAACAGAAAACAAACAATGGTTTCTATATTATCTCTTTGCCTATAAAAATTTTTGTTTATACTATCACATATAATAAAATCCAGCAAGATACATCATGATAAAACCAGTGGAGACAGAAGAACCATAGTTTGGTGGGGCTTCAAAACAAGATGATAATAAATCAGCACTAGCTATTATGATGACTTGTTTTCTTCAAAATAGCTGTTCATATCATCACAGGCAATAATATCAAGCAGCTCAGAATAAAGCCATTCCAATTAATAAGTGAAAATTTTATAAGGCTTCAAGGCCACATAATGAGGAATCATGATTACCACATACTTTTATATATTGAATCATTTCTTACATTAGGGAAACTATTCGGTATTCACACATGCAAGATTGATTTATTTCACTTATGAGTATGGTCTCAAGCTGCGCCCATTTATTGATAAATATCTCAATGTGATCCTTCTTTATAGCTGAGTAATACTCCATTGCATAAAAATACCACAGCTTTTTTATCCATTCCTCAGTTGATGTACACTTGGGTTATTTCCAAGATCTGGCGATTACAAATTGTGCTGCTATAAACATAGGTGCACATATATCACTGTGGTATGATGCTTTCAGTTCTTCTGGGAATATGCCTAAAAGTGGAATAGCTGGAACAAATGGGACTTCCAATCCCAGCTTTTTGAGAAATCTCCAGACTGACCTCCACAAAGGTTGTACCAGTCTACACTCCCACCAACAGTGTAGGAGAGTTCCTTTTTCCCCACAGCCTCTCCAGCAGTTGTTATTGTTGGTTTTCTTGATCCTGGCCATTCTTGCAAGAGTGAGATGAAATCTCAGTGTTGTTTTAATTTGCATTTCTCTAATGACCAATGATGATGAACATTTTTTCATGTATTTATTTGCCATTTGTATTTCTTCATCTGAGAAGACAGCACATAAATATTGAAAAGAACTAAAATGTCAGGGAGAAATATCTTTCCCACTAACTTTCAGATGAACTCTTTGGGAACTCTGTAGTTTCTCAAAATTTAATGAGTTTGGAAAATGTGCTCATCTGGTAGCAGGGTTGAACATGGGCCTAGTGCACAAAATTCATCTGCAATATGGTAAAAATGCTCACAAAGATGAGCACACTGTAAGGAACACCTAACTCCCTTAATGGATAACAGGGTGAGAGAGATAAGACATGTATATGCCATGTATGTGTCATGTATATGCACACACACATATAAAATACCGTTTGACAGAGGATTTTGTCCTTTTTATTTTATTTTTAGTTTGTATACTGATGTATGTTTGTAACAAAATAACTACAATCTCTTGAGAAATTGGCCCGCGACTGCATCCTAATCATTTCTCTTCCATTCCTCCCAGCCCTGTCCTCTCTCCCCAGCCCCAGGGTCTTCCTGTCCCCATGCAGTCTACGTTCCTGTTTCCTGTCATTTCACTCTTATTTTCTGTTTATATTATTTATATTTTGGAGTTTCTTATATGATTTCACACTTAATAATAATCAATCTCTTAAAATCCTAGACTATTTTCATAGTAGTTTTTAAAAAGCCCACTGACCATATTTGGGTTGAAAGAACCATAAAAAAGTACAAATATTAACAAAGATTCTGATTTTATCACACTGATTTAAATCAAACCTTTCCATTAATCAATTCTCTTTATAAATATCCTGACAGTGTTCTGTTTATATAATATCTCTGTATAAATTAGCAATGATTACATGTTTCTCAATTATAAGCCCACATTCTCCCCTGAATTTAATTTGTCACTTGATGAATATTTAACTACAGACAAATTCAGTTCATTTTGCTTTGGTAGAAGAGATCTCTTTATTCTTCTGTTTGTGAAGAATTTGAAATAAAATGCAACAAATTCTGTTCTTATTATTTATGTATTTATATTCTATAAATTCACCACAAACATTGAATTAGCAAATACTGATCCATCATTCATAAGATAAATACAAAATTAGATTCCTGAGAGCCTGTGATTGCAACATCTTCATCAAGAACTCAATACATACCAGGTGAGGTGGGGCATGCCTATAACCTGAAATGCATGGTGAGGCCTTGTCTCAAGACCAAGAAAAAAAAAGATGAACTCAATACATAAAGTTATCTTATGTATGTTTCTGTTTAAAGATACTTTAAGATACTTGGTTTATTCTTTAACACAGAAAGATACACACTGTAGCTCCTATCTGAACCAAGATTATCTAACACACTTATTTTTTTCATAAGGGACATCACAGCTTTCTTGTGCTTGGAAACACTAGACAGCACTTAAGCACTGCTTGGGATAATTTTGAACAGTGAAATAATTAAAACATGCATAAAAGGAGAAAATCACGATATTAAATGGACTGTGGAAAGAAACTTGTTTATAGTTTGGGTTAAGACAAGAAAGGAGAGCGCCTCCATGTTCAAGTTCAACTGGGAACATGTCCATCAAGCAGCCCAACGTTCTTGCCATTCTGCATATGAATAAAATGACCATGAAAGTAGCCTCTCAGTACTAACTATAAACCAGTCCAAGCTTGCTAGAGAAACAGGTTTAATGGAAGATACACAAAAATATAAGAATTTACAAGATAGACATATAATGGCTGCTCACAGAGGCAGATGTGACAGAGTGCATGCAGGAGGTATGTCTGCACTCTGGAGACCCAAAGGATCCAAAGGCTGTAACTCACTGTGGGTTCCCTGTGAGTTGGTATCTGGAAGCCAAAAGGTCTGCGATGGATGGCTAAAGGATATTACTGGAGGCTGAACAGGAGACAACATACAAGATGCAGGTGAAGACTGGAGCTCCTCCAAAGAAACAGGAACAAGCCTTTCTTCTTCACTTTTGTATCATTCTGGTGACAATTCTCCCTGGGGAGGGATCTTCCACATCCAGAACTATGCTGATCCAATTTAGTTGGGTGTTTCTCACTCAAATTGACACAATCAGTTAACTGTAGCAGTTCAGCCCTGTCAGTTTGACAACCAGACACATTTCTTTCATAGTTTTCAGATACAAAACCAAATTCATAACTATGCCTAGCATGTTATAACTATCCTGCATACAAATGGAAATGCACTAATTCCTTCCCCAGAATAGGCAGGTATTCTTTGGATGATGTTTATTCCTAACATTTTATAACTCGAACATTATAACATAGCTAGGGACCAATATCAAGTCCACAAACACTATATTGTGTCAGAAGCTTATTAAGAAAGAACAAATGTATTACAGTCCTCATTTCTGTAGCTGATCATGGGGGTGCAGTGGTATTTTGAACTACCTCCTACTACCCATTCTCTATTCTCTTGATCTTCAGGAAGAACCTCTCAGTAGGTCTTCATTCTTTCCCTGGTAGGGTGGCCCATACTTTTATTCATGAAGGATCTAGATCCTTTGTCATTTTGCCTGGATTGGGCTTCACAGTTTCTCATTGACTTTAACAATAGGGCATGACAATTTCAGGAGACACCCTGATAAATCTCTCACATCCCAATTATTTTCTTCCTTTTCTCCACTGTGGAGTAATAATTCAATTTCCCCCTGGTAGTCTGGACGCATAATCCCTGACAACACTGTAACTTCCTTTTGTAGGTTGTTTCCTCTGAAATATGATGAGACCAAAATGACCACAGGGAAGTTTTAACTTCCAGTTCAATAGTATCATTGTTGTGCTTCTTGGTATAATATAAGCCTTCTCCCATCTGGAATTAAGACTTTAAAGACAACAAAGTATAAGGTCGTGGAACAGAAAGCAAAAGTTTTGCTAGTGGATCACTAGAAGTAATGGTGAATGGAACCATTTCTGTTTGACCCCTGGACCCATGAATCCTAGAGCTGATACATGGACCCATGAATCCTGGGTATGAGACATTGTATCATATAGTGGGTACTGACTCAAAGTATATAGCCTTTTGAAGAACTTTTCCCTTGCCCTGCAAACTATTCCTACCTGGCTGGTGCTGTAACTGTGTCTTGAAAAGATCATTGCATCTTTCTATGAATCCAGTCACTTCTGGATGTTGAGGAACATGGTGATAACAGTGAATGTCACACTTCTTTGGCCCTGAAATGTACTCTATGGTCAGAGACAATGCTATGTGGAATTCCATGATGGTGGATAAGGCATTCTACCATGATGGTAGTGAATCTATGGATGGTAGTTTTGGCAGAAGCATTACATACATAGAAGGCAAAACCATATCTAGAATAAGTATAGTAAATGTTTATGTCAGTAAGAACAAACTACAGAACCATCCATAAAGCAGGCCCTAGCCTTCTGTTCTTCTGGCAGCTATTGACCTGGTGCACCTATAGGTACGTGCTGGGAAACAGTAGGCTACATAGCAAGAGTAAAATCCGTGGGCACCTGGGAAACTTCTTTATGTAACTTATTTGTATTTTCTGAACTTGCTGTGGTTTGATCATACATAACCATTTCTATTTAATGGTAGACTATCATTCTGCATATCCAACCTTATGACTCAGTAGATCAAATAATATCCAGATCAAGAAAGGCAAATCAAGTTGCATGGCAGTGCATGTCTGCAATCCCAGCATTCAGAAGACTGAGGAAAGAGGATTCCTATGAGTTTAAGGCCAGCCTGGGCAACATAGTGAGTTCAAGCTGAACTACAAAGCAAGATCTTGTCTCAAAATAAAAAAGAAAGAAAAGAAAAATAGAAATGAAGAAAGAAAACTAAAAATATAACTATTGATTTTACAGATATAAAAACATTTTAGTACTTAGGCAAATTCACAAATATGGAATCTATTAATAATGGAGATGAACTGAATTTAACATTTATTACTAAAATAACTAGAATTCTTAATAGAAGTGTAATAATATTGTGAACAGTGTAATCTTTGAAAGAGAAAAACTCTATGCCTTTTATACTGTCACTAGACACAGTGCTGAATAAATTTTTGCTCTTTCCTTGGAATTTTAAATAGTAAGTCTAGTATTTTTCTGTAGTCAGTATTATAGTGTGTTGAAGCACAATTAACCAATGTCTTGTAGACACTCCCAGCGCTTCGTATCTATCCCCTTAAACTACTATAACTATACTTTATATTCCTAAAGAAACAAACTTGTATGGAACAAGTTGTGATAGCCTTGTTTTCTTTGAAACTGTAGAAAGTAACTTTTCCCACACCAAGACATTAGCTGTCACTTCCAAGAGTAAAACTGGACCCAATTAACTTAAGGATCTCATAACACAACACAACTCCTTGTCAAAGATTAGACTTTAATTTATTAAAGTCTAATATCTAACATTACTATCTGACACACTTATCTTTAACATTACATTTATAAGACTTGCTTTTATGATAGCAGATACAAATTCAGTATTAGTTCATGATTGCAAAATCTGTAACATACCTCAGATGCTGGATTTTTTTTAGATGAAAGAAAATATTTTATTTTTTACTTGGACCCTTAACTTTACTCTTTCAGTTTCTTCAACATAAATTTACTACCATCTTCATGCCAGCAAAAATTTCTAATTCTGAGCTTTACTTTTCACGTAGGTGCTCTTACAAAGATAAAATATGTTACTCAACCACTCCTATGTCATAAAACACTGCTAGTTACCATTTCCAAACAGATAGTTATCTGCAAGATTGCTTTAAAAATATCACACTAAAATAAAATATTTATCTTTCATTGCAATATAAGCATCATTTGATAAGCTCATCTCAACAAAGTAAAATGTCAAGCTGACTCTCTCTTAGGTTGTGTGACCTAAATAAACAGAAATAAATACAACTAGCTTCCATTTCAACATACAAAGTCAGACAAGATAGGAAGGACACACAGTGCAATGAATTTTAAATGGACTATTATTTCAGAGGTGACTCACTATGTAATCTGAGCACTACTCCAAATGTAGCTTACAATGCTTATTTAATGTAGCATTTATTTAACTGAATAACTATCTTGAGATATTTGCACCCCCTGAGTAGTCTTTATTTTGATAATTACTTGCCAGCTGGTTTTCATTAGAATTCTGATTCATCTAGAAAGGCACTAGAATTGTTCAACTTAGTGACAGGAAGAGGCATCATTCACTCCTTTCTGACATACTCCAAAGTAGTGACAGATTTCTTATGTTCATATATTGTTTACACAACTTTCAGTGATAAAATAGAACCTAAGTGAAATACTGATAATGGTCATGATTTTGTTATTTGGGATTTTTGTAATTTGAAAGACATGTTTTCCAATAAGATGTTGACTGTGTCTTGCAATTTTAAATCATCTTTTACATTTACCCTGTTAATACTTTTAAATATGTTGTAAACTTTGATAATTTTGCCTTTACTTTGTCTTTTCCAGTACAATAACTATTTCAGAAACATCGTAAATTTGTGATCAAAAACAAAATTAAAAATATTCATTTTAATTTCAAATATAAATTTTCAGACTTATGCTCCCATGTTTAACAATTTTCACAGAAAGGATAAGATGACTTACTATCTTTATAATGTTGTAAAACCCAGTAGACTTGATTCCCTCTCTCTATCCCATTATAATGAAAAACATAATTATATTCCCCACAGAGAAACATCAGATATCTGATCTTTGGAAAGTTCATAGAAGTGGTAAAAAGGAAATAATATCTGTTCACACATCTCTTGTTACAGAATTTACAGAAGTCCTTCCCAGAAAAATATTTTACCTTTGGCCTTGGAAGTGAGAGTAGCCCATGGATGGAGATAGGGAAAGCCAAAAAAACCCACTCTGAGTAGCTCATAAGTTGCTGATTTTTCTATTCTATCTGTTCTGTCATGGTACAGTCTTTAGCTCCAGAAGAGAAGACTTCAGCACTTCAGTGAATGGTTCTTATAAACTATAAAGCTATATTTAACAAAATAGTGACAGTAGAAAAATGCAGGACAAACTCACAGATTGTTACATTCATCTGTGAGGCAACCTGATAGATCCTTATATAAACACATTGTGTTTATCCTCTCTGTCTCTGGTGACTTTCAACAAGAAAGATTGAAAATGCCTCATGGGGCCAGTGAGGGTTTCAGTCCTTAATGTACTTTCAACTTATTTATGGACAGACCCAATACTCACGGACTTTTACCTAACCAGAACATCATTTTCTGAACTTATCCTCCACTGTCTTTGATATAGCTGGAATCTGTTTTTCCTCCAAGGGTATTTAACAGGTCCACCAAGTCACGGGAAAAATGCTGGTCTCTGACTGTCTTTTCTTTCAGTTATGGCTTCTATTCCAGTTTTTCAGCATGAAAAGAATGAGAAAGAGTACTTCTAAACATTTACTTTTCTTTCAAAAATAGAAGGTGTAAAATTTGTAATTAAACCAGTGCCTTACTGCTATTTGACTTTTTGGTTTTGATTCATAGAAATACACTTTGACAATAAAAAAAAACTGTCAAAGAGCAAAAATGGCCATGTGTCTGATCATTTGAAATATATGCATACATATTTGAATCATACCAAATGGTAGTGATATAAGAAAGCATTTTGCAAGAAAAGTTTTCAAGAGGGAATAAATTTGTAGGACTTGACTATTTCTCAAGATAGTATGATAATAACTTATAAATCAAGAAGATAAAACTAAATGAAATTTATTTAGAAATCCTTCAGTTTAGATGTTTTTTTCCTAATATGTCACTTTCCAAATTGAAAGTTTTATTGCTATGAAAGAACTTTTTTCATTTTATGCACACGTACTGTTCTGAGTTTCTTATCCTGTTTTGCCTTGGCTCAAACCAATAAACTTACATTTTCTTGAAGTTGTTAACTTTAAAAATGTACTTAGCTTATCCATGACTTTAAAACTTTGCTTGATCCCTATTTTAGTAACTAAAGTTTAATCCTCACAGCAGCTCATGAATTAGGGACTACTGACTTCCCACGTGTACAAATGAGAAACATATTTTAAGCAATTTCCCAAATGTCACCAAGTTTATTAATAATAAAGCCATGTTTTGAATGCACACACTCAAAAAGTTTGTTTGCGGTATATAAAAATCATCGTAAATATCTAGACAGTAACATCTAAAGTATATTTGAAAAAATTCAAAACTAAATTAAAGGACTCTTGGTGCCATTCACCTCAGATCAACTTATTCTTTGGAAATTTTTTTCATGTGATTAACTAAAGCTCGATTGAGAGCTTATTTACTACTCAGGTAGTAAATAGAAATCTTAAAAGCCATGCTAATGGTTTTCTACTTTAAACATACTTGATCTTGTATTTACATTTAAAAACTGTTCCCTTCTTACTACATATATGATCTTGAGCAAGTGAAGCGCATGCCTCATGCTCCTTAACTGTGAGGCAAAAATAATATTAGTGTTAAGGTTGAAGAATTTCCAGAAACATCAACCAAACTGACAAGTGCAGAGTGCTTAAAACTATGATTGATCCTGAATTACTTGGCAATGACATTAATTAAGTTTATTACGAGGTTTGCTTTCTATTTTTTTGTTCTTAATCAGTATCCATTTATGTCAGCTGCAAAACTCATTTCAGGAAATTGATCATTCTTCACTGAGCAGATGTTGGGGCAACTGTAGACCTGGATGCAGCACTTTCTCTTGTAGGAAGCTTCAGGTATCTTTTCCTTAATTTCTACAGTACCAGCCATATGTTATATCTTCATCTAGTTTTGTAGTTATTTTCAGTGCAAAAAGAAAATCAAGCATCATAATAGTTACAGAAAGATTGTTTTCTGCGATAGAGTGAGACATTAATTTCTTAGGCCTCACACACAAATACCTTACGTGTTTCCAAAGCACAGACTATATAGGTGATAGTGACACAGATTTGAAACAGTGACAAATGGTAAGAGTTTAAGGGAGTGTCATTCACTGGATCAATGCTTATGTACTGTTTATCATAAAAATACGATCCAAGTGGCAATTTTTCACTTTTTCATTGTTATGGTTTCCTTGTAATGAGATCCTGAACTATTGAACTTTTCATGAAGAACACTTTCCACATTCTGTGTTTTCAAAACATTTCTATTAGACACAGATAGTGGCCTATAGTTCTCCTTTCTCACTTTGCTTTTGATCATTTGAACTCTTCCGAATTTGCTTTCATTTCCTGACCAGATTGCTTTACTTTCCTGATGAGGTAAGATTTTGATTATATTTTTTGGATAGACATTTGTGACATGAAACCAAATCCAAAAGGTTCATCGCATAACCAAACGAATTTGACTTTCTCAACTATAACTCTTAACTTCTGTATAAAAGTCTGCTTTGAATTTATTTCTCATTTAAAAGCACTGAATAATTATTTTCATAATTAAAACAGCAATATATACAAGCTCTTTATAGTAATTATGGATTTTATTTTTCAAATTTTTTTGTTGAGTTTTTAAAATTCCTATTTTATTTTCTATTGTTCTGACACATGGTTTTATATGCAATTCAGGCTGATCTTGAACTCACGATGTAGCCAAGGTTGACCACAAACTTGTGGCAATCCTCCTACATCAGTCTCCTGAGTATTGAAATTACATGCACACAGCAACACTTGGTATTAATATTTATTTATTTAAAATATTTGAATCTTATATATTCTTTCATATTGTTCTTATGTTTTAACTTCAATGACATTAATTCTTCTATTTATTGTATCTACTGACTCGTGGTGACTTTCTTTTAAATTTGCAATCTATTAGTATCAACTCATTTTAAGGTTGGTTTGTAAAATTCTGTTGTGTTCCAAAATGATCTTAACTTTGAAATGAAGGTTTGGGGTTTGATTGTGCCAGATACCTAAGGGATTTCACTGGTTTTTGACTGGGTTTTAAGAGTGACTTCTAAGATCGTGTTCCCTGTACCACCCAGATAGTACAAATTTAGAGCTTACATCAGCAAGTGATTCAGACTTACTGTTGAAATTTTTCAGAATGTTTTTTATCCATCACAATTCTCAGAAACAGCAAGTTGGTTTAAATTTTCTCTGGTTAATTGTTTAGGACTTTCTCCCCTAAATTAAAAGGCCTCAAAGACCTTAGACATTTCTTTTTATGCTGAGCTCTCTGATTAGACTTCTATTCTGCACAGTGTTTGCAATAATTTCTCTAATCATTAAAGGCTGTAGCTTTCTGAAATCCATGTGAAATGCCTTGGGATTAGCCTACTGTGATCTCTTTTTGATTCTTTTCTCAATTTTTCTTAAAACACCAGATAATTTCCCTGCCTTTTACCTATGGTTTAAAATCATTTACCAAATGCCATCCAACTTTTTTGTGGTTTTAGTCTGTTCACACCTTATTCAAGCTTATTCCAGCTTGTACTCAAAATTTTCCATGCTATTCTTTGAAATTCCAAAAGATTCTCTACTACTAACCATTAGTTGTATCTCTCAGAGTCAAGGTGATTGCCTCGCTCTAATGCTATACATATTTCATCTTCTTGTGTCATGTCTCCTCTGTTACAACCAAATTTCAAACTTAACACCCAAGGGATTCTGAAATAACACATGGTCTTTCTTATACCTCAATCTCTGAATCAAATTTCTGTATATATCTCTTCTGCCTTGTTTAAACTTCATGAATTTAACAATCATTTGCCAGTAATAACTGAAACAATTTTTTATCTATGTCCCAAGGAAATAGTTATAGAATTGAAAGAACCAATGCAAATGTGTTAAGAAGGAATGACATCATGTTGGAGATAGGGGAGGAAGAAGACTGAGCGGGACTTCTAGGGGAGATTGCCTTGAGGTCAATGTCCACAGTCCATGAAGAGATTGGTAGAAATCTTGTCAGAAAAGGAGTTCACAGCAACTATTATTAATGACCAAGTATAAAACTATAAAGTTTTCTATTTAAAAAATACATCGTTGGCACCTCAGCCACCAGTAGCTTTGTGACCAGATTATGAGTAGCACTGCACCACAGATAAACAAAGATCAAAAGACAGCCAATCAGATGGAATTTTCCACAAAAGATGAATTTGAGAAGTATTCCTTAAACTAATCTTTCATGAGCCTGTAGTCAATGATTCAGAGCAGTGGAAATCCCAATATAGCATTTGAGAGATAGATAGCTAGAAAAGATAATCCTTCTAAATTTCATACAGTATACCTTATCATTTGGAGCTTCTGCATCTTCAAATTCATTTACTTCTTAAAAGCTATTTGTGATCCCAAAGTCAGTATTTGCAGAACTTGCATGGTCATTTACATATATGCACAGAGAAGAATGAGTTGCTTCTCAGCTGAGGTTTTACTTGCTTGGTTTACCTCATACTATGAGAACATGTACTTTAGTAGGGCATTGCGTGCCACAGATTTTACATTTTGGGACTTTCATTGCTTATTTCACTCTTTAAAATGGTCCCCAAGAGTAGAGATAAAGTACTGTCTAGTATTTCTGAGTGCAAAGGCTGTAATGAACCTTAGGAGAAAAACAGCTGTTTGAGATAAGCTTACCTGGCACATGAATTCTAGATCTGCTGGCCAAGAGTTCAGTGTCAGTGAACCAATTAAATGGTAGATACAGTCAAAGGGCAAAGGAAGTCATCCATCCATGGGTTAGGCTGTCCTGGGAAGTGCTAAGGAATATCTATAGTATGCCAGGAGATTTTTTTAAAAGGAGCTAAATTCATAGACTAATGACATGATGTTCAGTAAAAGAAAACCATGGTCAGTTATACCACTCCTTGGTATATTATCAAAGGATTAAAGTTAGCATATCACAGGAATAGTTACATAGCCATGTTATATATTACAGCACAATATACAATGCCCAAGATATGGAAGCAGCCTAGGTGCTCATCAAAAGATGAAAAGGTAAAGACAACGTGGTACATTTACACATGGAAATTTTATTCAGGTTTACTGTAGAATGAAATTTGATCATTTTCAGAGAAATGAGATGCCCATCTAGTGAAATAAGGCAGACTCGGTCAAACACTTCATGTTATCCCTAATATGTGCAATTTAAAACAGGATGACTACAAAGTAGAGGAGACTATTATCAGACAAGAGGAGGGGAAGAAAGGGAGAGAGTATAAGGGCAGGTAATAAGAGGCATGAATATGACCAAAATACATTATTCACTTGAATCTCATCATAAAAATATGAAACTAGGAGACAGGGTTAGACAAGAGAGGTGGTGGGGAATAATTAAAATGTATTATGTACATGTACAATTCTTCCAGAATGAAACCCACAGATCTGTGTAACCAACATGGCACTGACAAAAATTATGGAGAAAATGGATTTACACTTTTAAAGAATCATATTAAACAGCATTGTTGTGAGGCTAAAAACCAAACGAATTAGAATCATACTTCTCAGAATCAGGAAAATGCTGAACACCTTTTAGCTAGTTACGGTTGTCTTTGCAACAGTGATATTGCATGGAAACCTTAAAACTACAGGTGGGCTGGGAATGGTAGCACATACCTGTAATCCCAGCTCTCAGGAGGTTGGAGTGAGATGATCACCACAAATTCAAGGCTAGCGTGAGCTACATAGGAAGATCATGCTTCAAAGAAATAAAACAAATAAACAAAAACAAACTACAGGCAAGTCAGGTTGTGCAAATTAAGAAGCTACAGTAAAATTCTTAAAACATATATTAAATTTTATATAGTGAGAGAGGAACAGATATTCAACACTAATAAAAATTACTTGTATTAGTCAAGCCCAAAGCCAAGAGGAGAAAATTATAATGACCAGAGCAGAAATTAATGTAATAGAGAGTAAGTAAACAATACAAAAAACTAACAAATCAAAGCGTTGGTTCTTTGAAAGAATAAATAAAATTAATAAGCCCCTAACCAATCTTATTTTTAAAAAAAGAAAGAAAAAACTCAAATTTCATGCAATAAAAAGGGAAAAATCACTACAGACTCTGGAAATACAGAAGATCCTCAGTAGGTTTCATGAAGAAATGGATAGATTTCTAGAAATATATGAATTACCAAAGCTGGATCACGAAGATGTAAAACTGCTAAATAACTCACTGTCAATTAATGAAATTGAAAATGTAATTAAAACATTACCAACAAAGAAAAACTCAGGTCCTCATGGATTCCCTGCAGAATTCTACAAAACATTCTTATTTCTCTCCCATTGAGTGTGTTACTTGTGTAGAGGAATTCTATTGATTTTTGAGTGTTGTCTTTGTATCCAGGTACATTACTGAATTTGGTTATTATACCTACAAGTATTTCAATGGAGTTTTGGGGATCTTCTATGTAGAGTATCATGTCATCTGCAAAGAATGATAACACTCAGAAATCAATAGCATTCCTCTACACAAATAACAAACTCACTGAGAGAGAAATAAGAGAATCCATACCCTTTACAATAGCATCAAAAAAATGAAATACTTAGGAATAAATCTAACAAAGGAATTAAAAGATTTATTCAGTGAAAATTACGATACTCTGATAAAAGAAATTGAAGAGGATCTCAGAAAATGGAAAGACTTACATTGTTCATGGAGAGGAAGAAAAAAGCATTGTGAAAATGGTCATTCTCCCAAAAATTTTATACGCATTAAATATAATTCCAATCACAATATCATTATCATATCTCACAGAAATCATTCCTAAAATTCATCTGGAAACAGAAGAGATCTAGAATAGCAAAGGCAATATTAGGCAACAAAGACAAAGCAGGAGACATCACAATCCCTGACTAGAAGTTATACTACAAAGCTACTGTGATAAAATCAGCATGGTACTGGAATAAAAGCAGACTGAAGATAAATGGAACAGAGTAGAAGATACAGCTACAACTACCAACACAGTCAGCTACTCTGTCTTTGACAAAGGGGACAAATCGATTCACTAGAAAAAAGATAGCCTCTTTGATAAGTGGTGCTGGAAAAATTGGCTTTCCATATGCTGAAAACTAAAACTAGACCTGTGTCTATCATCATGCACTAAACTAAAGTCAAAATGGAGCAAAGATCTAAATATTAAAACAGAAATGTTAAATCTGCTGGAAAACAGAGTAGGTAGAAATCTTGAAGACATAGGGGTCTGTAGAGAATTCATGAGCAAAACTCAAACTGCACAGAAATACTTCCCAGAATCGATAACTAGGATCTCACCTTATTAAAAAGTTTTTGCGCGTCAAAAGAAATTTTCAACAGAGTGAAAAGAAAACCCACAAATTGGAAAAAAATCTTAGTCAATTGTCCCTTAGACAAAGGACTTCTATTTAGAACATGTAAAGAATTTTAAAAACTCAGAGAACTCTGGGGAAAAAAAGCAAAAAAAAAAAAAAAAAAAAAAAGCAACCCCCCCCACCCCCGCTTCCTGATAAGCAGCCATGGCACCAGTGAATGGCAGGTAACCCAGGAAGAGAACCAGTCAACGTCTCCTGTGATCCTACCAGTGCACAGGCTGAGAATCAAACATCCCATCCCACTCCCCAGTTGGCAACTGGGGGCCAGAGGTCTGAGTATCTCTTATGAGGATGACCTAATGCAATATAGCAAATATGGGGGATTTTCTTCTATCTTCTCTATGAAGGCAAATGTTATTTTCACTATTTTGCTTTGTTCTGATTAACTGTTTTGCTCTATTCAATATTCTGTACTAACAGGCTTTATAATGTTCTGTTTTTGTTTTGATTTTGCTGTATCTGATTGAATGGACAACTATTGTGAAGGTAATGAGATATACTATGGTATCTATTCCTGTTACCTTGGGAACCTGCTGTGAAGTTCTGTACCAGTTTCACTGCATTGTCTCAATTGGCTTTGTTCTGTCTTGTTCTGTTGTATTTTACTACCTTAAAAAAAAACCAGAACCCTGAAATTCAAAAATTCAACCCAAAAATTGGCATCTGAGATGAGTATACACTGAAGAAACACAAATGGCAAATAAATACATGAAAAAATGGTCAGCATCATTGGTCATTAGAGAAATGCAAATTAAAACCATACTGAGATTCCATGTCACTCCAGAAAGAATGGCCAGGATCAAGAAAACTGCCAACAACAAATGCTGGAGAGGCTGTGGGGAAAAAGGAACACTTATGCACTGTGGGTGGAAGTGTAGACTGATGCAACCACTGTGGAGGTCAGTCTGGAGGTTCCTCAAAAGCCTAGGATTGGAAATCCCATTTGACCCAGTTATTACACTTCTGGGCATTTCCCAGAATAAATGAAAACATTATATCGCAGTGAAGCAACATAATTTGTAATAGCCAAATCTTGGAAACAACCTAAATGCCCATCAACTGAGGAATGAATAAAAAAGATGTGGTATTTTTATACAATGGAGCACTACTTAGCTATAAAGAAGGATCACATTGAGGCTTTTATAGGTAAATGGATGCAACTCAAGACCATACTCATAAATGAAATTAATCAAACTCATGTGTAAATATCATCTTGTCTCCCTAGTGTAAGAAATTGAAAGAGTAAATAAGATACAAAAATCTGCAATAAATATTGTAAAAAGTAAGAAACTAATCAAAGGGGAAAAACAAGCTCAGGGATAAGGAGAAAGAAGGAAGGGGACAGAAAAAAGATACAAATTTTTATATATACACTTAAGATAGCTAAGATGATTGTGCTACTAATTCTGTTAGTTCTTGGAACAAAACAGTTAACATTCATAGGATGAGATCAATTTTGCATGTTTATATCTGGTAACCTGAGTAACTCTTTTGAAGGTAACTATGCAAAATAACAACCTTAGGTATGCTCCTACCACCTTATTTTCAAAACCTATATTGTCATTGTTTTGGGCTCTTTTTGTTGTTACTTATTTGTCTCTTTTACTTCTTGTTTTTCTTGTAATCTGACTTGTTTTGGTTTTCCCTCTAATACAGAAAGAATAGATGTACATGTGTAGGCTTATACATGCCTAGAACTTCTCCTAAGGAATTTATAAGAATTGGGCCAGTGATTGAGCTCAAAGGCATAAGTGCTTGCCTGGCAAGTGTGAGGTTCTGAGTTCTATTCCTGGTGCAAAAAAATAAAAGTTTACAAGAATTGATTTTATTACCTGTGATTGTATGAACAGCTACTTTGAAGAAAATGCAACATTATGGCAGGCATTGCTAATTTTCTAACATCTTGTTGTGAAGTCCAGCACTGCTTTTATTCTTTGTTTTGATTGATTTTAGTCTGTTTTGTATCGCTTAATTTCAATATGTGTGAAGGTATGAACAGCTATTTTGAAGAGAACAAGAGACGTTATGGTAGTCACTAATGATTTTCCTATTGTCTGCTTTTGATATCTCGTAATGCTTTCATTCTTTTGTTTTGATTGGTTTTATACTATTGTGTTTTGTTTTTATTCACTCTGTGTGAAGATATGAACTACTATTTTAAAGAAAACAGGAGACATTATGGTAGCCACTGTTGATTTCCTGTTGTCTTGTTTTGAAATCCTGTGTGGCTTGTATTGTTTTGTTCTGATCTGCTTTGTTGTGTATTGTTCTATTCTCTTTAAAATAATTTCTTTTAAAAATGACTTATATTATAAGAATCTTTTCAAATGCACCTAGTGCAAATGTCTTCCAAAATGCTCTGACTTTAAATCAAACTCTGTGAAATTATTTGTTAGAGATCTATATTAAATAACATGACTTTAGCACAAATGCACTAAAGTACAGTTATGTATTCATTAGTTCATCAAACTATGACTAGAGGCTCACTGAAAACTTATTTTCTTTTCAAGAGTTAAATATTTGCTAATTTAGTATTTGTACTAACTGTATAGAATAAAACCACTGCAAATAGCAAGGTCTGTAATATACTTAATCTGAGTTGTTCTTATGCAAGTTCAGAGAGTAAATATGTTGCCAATAATATTTAAATCAAAGTAAAATTTGAATCTTAAAACCAAATTTCAGATGTAAGAAGGTTAGTCTCATATAACTACCTGGTATCTGGTAACAATGCCATTCACTTGCTTAAAGCAATGTGACCAGTTTCTTAGAGGAATTGCTCTTACATTCAAGTTAGACATTGAAAATTCTACCAGGTCTCTTTCTCACATTATGAATTATTTTGTCATCTATTGAGATCACTTAATAGCTATGTTTTGTTTCAATTTTCCATCACAGAAGTATAAAACTTTATTTTGCTTATATGATTTATGTCTGCTTTTTGTTTTATGGCACATGTTTTAAGAGACAATGATCCACACACCTGTTTTAGTTTTAGTTTAGTTTTTATTTAATTTTAGTTTTAGTTTTAGTATTTGTTGTATTCAGGGGTTGTACACAGAGAACAACTAGGATTAGGATATGGAGTTTATATTTTTATAATGGTCACCGGAATTTAACACAGAAAAATGCCGGAAATCTATCCGCAACACCAAAGACAGATTATTTAGTCAAGAGCCTAAACCCCACAGCAATGTCCCACATGAGTCCAGATAAAAACCCAGAGCTCAGGACAATGCCTGCCACGAGTCCAACTGGAGGTCCAGAGCCCACAAAAAGGACTCACACCAGTCTCTTTTACAGATCCGTGCCGGGGAGACCCAAGGGTCAGCGGTGGAAGCCAGAAAGTCTATGCCAGCAGGAGGAGCTGTGCTAGTGGGATGAGGGTTCTACGCTGGAGCTGAGAAATCACACTCACAACAAAGACCTATCCTGAAAGGCACCACAGCCGTCCTCAGTGACATGGAGACCGCGAGCTCCTCCAACGACAAGCACAGTCGGGTATGTGCCAGGAAACAGCGTGACAAGTTCATCCTGGAGACCAAGCAGCACATGTCTTCCCCTCCAGAGCCAGGAAGCAATGCTTGATGTGAATACCAAAGCTTCTCCAGGAGAGCCAACAGCTCAGACCGCAACTCGTAGGAGAACCCACAATGCCTCCTTAATGCCTGAACCCTCAACACCTCCCTTCTTCTCCACCTATTTATCCTGGCAACTTTCCTCAGGTGGAGCATCTTCGCTCAATGCCATGCTGATGTAATCCAGCTGGTGTTAAGTTGACCACCAGTTCTTAACCCATAACAGTATTGAATACAGTGTATGGTACAGAGTAACACCTAACACATGTTTTCTGAATGAGATTAATAAATAACAAAAATAAAATTCATAACCCTGGAAATGATATCATCAAAATTTTACAAATTATTGTTGAGGTTTAATTTCAATTTCTCTGTGATTTACAGGAAATGGAAATTGGGGTGATAAGATGGTAAATTTTTTTTAATTATTATAATCACAGAAATAATAAATGAATACATAACTGTAGGAAAATGTGCTAAACATCACTATAATGTGTAAGTGATCAATGTGTAGCCATCTCCTGTCAGTCCTCCTCAAATATTTCTACATGAATAGACGATAGCTATTATTAGAGTAATAGTGTAAAACAATATCCATACACAGATTCAGAGTTAGTGTTTTCTTTTGCCATTAATTATTTGACCTAAATACTGATTTAGGAAATGTTAGGCTATCTTATGATACACAGTTTTATTGTGAACCACATCTCTAGGATAATCTACTCATAACTTTGCCCTTGTGTATCTACTCTTATTTTCAGTCTTTTAAAATTAAAATGTGTTTGATATTAAGTTTTCCCAATCAGCAAAGACTATATTAAGACTGTATTTACATGACTTTTACATTCTCCATTTCCTTTGAAAGTTCTGGGGAATTCATGAAGCTGTCATCTCAGCACACTCAAAAATATTTGCTGCAATGTTTTGTGTAGGTGAAGAAATCTCCAAATTAAAATGAAAGGTAGAGACACATCACCACTCAGAAGCTGTCAATGGAGTGCATCCAAAGGTTAAAGAGGCCTAGACAAGCTCTTGGGAGCATTCTTATGTCAAGAATTCCACACCACTGGCAAGCTGAAAGGAGCAGCTTATATTTGATTTCACAACTTGGATATAAACCAGTTAAAAAGATCATCTAAATTGTAGGATTAATTCCAAAACAAGATGTCACTATTATATTAAGTACAAAAACCACACAAAAGTAAAAAAAATGCCCCATGCTACTCAAAAGCCCAGCATAGCTTCAATTGCTTACTAATATCAACAAATGCACATGGCTCAGATTTTCCAAAGGACTAGCTTAAAAGAGAATTTTTTAACCATTTTTACTTACTAGCTCTCTCCACCAAATAAATGTAAAATTTATAACCTCAACACTTTTCTATTGTGTTCATATATTACAATGAAAGAAAGAGAAACCTTAAACTAGGTCACTTGGCCTTGTTTCAAATTGTTTCCTCCAAGTTCAAAACATTTTCATCGTCCAATAGCCTATAATCTTGTAGATCAGTTAGGCTGAAAGCATGCATGCCTCAACACAATATACCTTATGGTTTTAGCCTTCCTTCAGAAATGTAAAAGTACTTTCTCACTATCTATTTCTGATCAATAACATACTTTTCTCCTTTTTTTTCTTTCTTCTTTTTTTTTTTTTTTTTCACAGCATTTCACTATGCAGTCCAGGTTGGCCTTCATCTCAATATGTAGCCCAGGCTGGCCTTGAACTCATAGTGACCCTCATGCCTCAGTCTCCTAAATGCTGAGATTACACCCAGCTCCTTCCTCTTTTCCATGAGCCTACAGTGGAGTTATCTTGGGAGATGGAAAGTTTGAGAAATATTTAGCATTTTCTATATGCAAATAAGCTGTGCATATAAAGTCAAGATTTTTGAATTATTTTCATAAACAAAGCATATTGAAAAAATAATAAAAAAAGTATGAACTCAAAAATAGAGAGAGCAGCTCTGAAAGAGTATCTGATAGGAAGCTATAACTGGGTGGCACAATTTAAAAAGAACTAAGTAATTCAAAGAATAAATACCAGTAGGTACCAGGCAAACATTATGAAATACACTAGATTTTCAAATGTACTTGCATAAAAGAAGGGATATTCTCCTTGAGAGAATATTAATAATAAAAATAATGGAGGGATGATGAGAAAAAACGTTGGGGGATTTGTGAACCAAAATTCAGGGACAGTAAAAATGCCATAAATACTGGGGAAAATGAGTAGAACTATTCATGCTGAAAAGCAAACAATGAGAAGAATAATAGAAATACAGAAGGCACTGAAGGAGATTGATAAAAGGTAGACAGATGATAGATAGATGATAGATGATAGATAGAAATATACATTCAATCATTTCACTATACTCAACAAAACATTTTCAAATATTTAGCACATTGGCATTGTTAGGCAAAGTTGTCTCCCTAGGACTGAGAGAAATAATAAAAATAGCTGAATAGAAATGGCCAACAAGGGCCTGGGGATTTAGCTCAGCGGCATAAGCACTTGCCTTGCAAGCAGGCAGTCATGAGTTCAATCCCTGGGACCAATAAAAAAAAAAGAAAAAAAGAAATGGCCAACATTTCTAAGAAGAATAAGAAGAAAAAATGTATATCTAAAAAAGGGAAAAAAATAAAGAAAAACAAAACAAAAAATCCTAAGAGTTTTGTTTATGCATTCAGTAAGACACTAGTGATTAGTTTTGAGAGTGTAAGTTTCAACTGTTAAGCAGTTGGGGTGTGAGCTTATGCCCCCAAGCCAGGAAAACAAGGAATCACAGTCCTATAAGAGTTTGGGTTATGAATAATCATGAAATTAGACAAAAAAGGATGGGGCACAAGAGGTCAGGATAGAAGTGTGAGGTATGAGTAACAAGCAGCAGGAGGCATCAACATCTTGATGAACAAGTGGCTCAAAAATGATCCCAGGGGACCCTCTAGTCTCTAAGAGTGGTCAACCCGAGCCTCCAAGAGCATAAACCAGAGAACCCCTGGATGGGATGGAGGACTTAGCAAACAGAGAGCAGGGTGGCTTGCTATTCAAAACATCCAGAAATCAGATAGAATTCTTTGCTATATACCCAGATACTCTGATGTCTTGTAGACACACTGAGAACAACTGTCTGTTTTGGAACTCATGAACAATTACCTTCTTGACAAAAATGTTTGCCAGAGCATTTGAGACTCAAGTGAAAATTCCATCATTCCCATGGCTTTCCCTGAGAAACACATGCACTTTGCTCAGAACTGAAGCTTCTGTGTAGAGACCTTTATAGTCTTCTCATTTGGTTGGCAAACTGCTAAAAGACTTTCCAAAATTTTTATTTTCCCCTACCAATTAGCTCCCAAGAAAACATTTCTAATAACATTGTAGATGGATTTTATGCCTCTTTCAAAGTGATCAGATAGAGTATCATATTACAGCAGTACTTTTAAAAATTATGTACTACCATTTGGAGATTTGTAGATATTTCAAAAGAATGAAATTCCATCAGTCAGTAAAGGACTGTATACTAGGTCTGTTTTAAATAAATTTAAAAGTGCAATGGAAAAAGAAAGAGACCAAAAAAGTGTTTTGAGAGTCAAGGAAATCACAGACCATGTTTCTAAAATTGGGAATGCTTCACAGATAAAGAAATGTTAACAGCTGGTGCTTTTGTAAATCTAGAGGTAAACATGGACCTTTTCCCTCTTATTATTTATAAGTTCTATGTCAGCATAGAAACATGGAGGAGACTTTCAATGATTTAAAATTATAGCAAAGATACTGTTTATTTTTAGACTAAGATTTTATTGTAATCAATTAGTTATTTTACACAGAAAGTGACTCATATCTAAGAAGCAAAGTTTTACAAAATTTCTGTGGTAATAAGAAAGATGCTGCAAACTTAATTCTATAGATGAGAAATGTGTTGACCTACTGACATCCTTTTTTATTTACCAAGCAAAATTTGGATGTATTCTTAGTCATTTGAGTCTTAGCCAAATATTTTTAAGCTCCCAGAATTTGAAAGGATTACCTAGAATTTACAGTTAAGTAAGTCAAAAAAGTTATTTATGAAGTCAGCACAATAAATAGATCATACTTTATCATGAACCTCATAAAGTAAAGATAATACATTCAGTCTACAAAACCTCACCATTACACTTTAGGCTACCTCATGCTGTAGCTAAATAAGAACACCTGAGTTCAGGAGGATATGAGATAAGGGGATGCCAGCAAAGAGTGTGTGATACATGGAGTCAGCCAGCATGTTCCTCACATCACCTGAAAAGCTTTGATCAAACCACCTACACTTGCTGAACCTCTCTCTGCAAGTATAGTCATTCAGAAATGAGTTTTGCAGACTGGATATTTCTAACATAGCTTTCAGCTTCAAAACCTTCTTTGATAATAAATTTGGAAAATAAAAGACCAAACACTTTGAAGGACAGGCTCTGAGTTGTTCATGGCCATCCTCAACACTGACAATCAATCCTGGAGGCCAACTGAAAGGACCACAGCAGAATAGGAACAATATGAACATTATCAAGTGGCTTCAACATTTGTGGCTAAAACTGGTTACATTTTTATTATAAACATCAAATCACGTTTCCTCCTCTTCACCACCTGTATTTATAGTGGCATAAGATCATTCACTGTTGGGTAAACAGAGATCAGCTCAGATTAAATGATTTGAATTTATACAATAAGAGAAATAATATGATTTGATCAAAGATGCAGATGCCTCCATCACCATCTTTTCTATTCTGGCCGTTGACAAATATATTTAGCACAATACTTTTTTGCCCTAAGGTAGTTTATCTGAGAAGTGAACACACACTGGAAAGAAGAAATTAAAATGAATTGAGAAAAATAGATGTGGTTTTCAGCTGTGTTCTAAACTTTTGCTCTCTGTTGGCTCCCTTTGAAACCACAGGAAATCGATCATTTGGCATCCTTTGCAGGTCTCTCATGGGTCAGCAAGGGCTCCTGTACAGCTGCCTGTTCCTGGCACACAATGGGGGCTACTTTGCAGTGGCCTCAGAGCTGCTCATCTAGCCCAGGATGTCACTCTGGCAGCACAGATTTCCATTATCTCTTTTGTAACTTGAGGTACTCCAGAATCAGGCTTTATCTCTTTCATAACTTGAGGTACTCCAGAATCAAGCTCTGTTTTGTAAGTTTCCTTGATCTGCAGTTGGGAAGAAAGAGGAACAGTTTGACGTAATGACCTACAGGACTTTGTTTTGAAATCCTCCCTGCAAATTACCCTGAGCCAAGTCTGATATTGAATAGACAAAAGCCTCAAATCTGACCTTGGCTATCTTAGAAATCGCTATCCTTCTGTGGAAATTTCACCCTCTTCATAATATATCTTACACATTTTTGGCAAGATTACAAATATTCCATAAATTTCCAGATAGTGGTACTGGCTGGAACTTTATAGATCGGTAAGGCAAACCCATACCTGGAAAAGGTATCTATCCCTGTGATGATAAACCATTGGCCCTTGCATGATGGAAAAGACTTGACATACTCAATTTACAATAAATGTCTGTTTGGTTCCTAACAGTATATTGGACTTGCATCCAGGACTTGTTAACATTCAGAGGCAGTTGGGTCTGACTTAGTAAGTGGAATTCCTTGTTTTCTGTTAATACATATGGCCTCTACTTCTCTACCATGGCCACTCTATTAGTATGTCTACCATTCTGGTACAAGGATCCAGTACCTAAGGGGAATGATGTCAATTGACTGAATCATCTGTCTACGTGGTTCTTCAGTATCTCTTCCAGGAGGGATACATTCACAAGAGTGTCAATGAATTTCACATTCCTGTACTCCACATCCTTTTTTCTCCAATTTTCCAGACTTTTTTTCTTCTCAGATGCCTGAACAGATGGCTAGGCCAAAGATCACTGCCCACATCATATATATTCTCACCTCCAGGCCACTTATCCTTCCACAGAAAGTAACAAACTGTTCTCCTGTTCATAGTTCTGTTCCATATAGCATTACCCCTGGATGGGTATAGTAATGTAGCCCTTGTCCATTTTCAGTCAGTGTCCATGTGTAAAATCAATCAACTCATCTGAAAACCAAGATTAGGCTTTCCCGTCTCCTCCAGCTAGTTTCATGGGACCCTCTTTCCCACCATGTGGTCAAAGATGCACACAGGCAGAGCAGTACTAGTCTGGTCATAGGGATGACATACAGACTGGGCTACCTTTCCTTGCTTCTGGTTCTGCTCCACTGTGACCCAGATTACTCAATTGCATCTTATTACGACTTGGGTGCAGAATACATTTAATGGGCCATTCTGGCTGTGTAGTCATTCAGTGTTGTATATTCAAGTGTACCTTGCATGTCAGGGCTCAGTAACATGTTGAGATATGTTTCTCAAGGAGCACGTAATTTTTTTAACCACACGTCATGGTTTTGCTTATACCAGCAAACTTAAGAATGCCAGCAACTTTAATTGGGATTTTACTCTAGAATATTTTACTCTAAAATACAAATTCCAAATTATATCTTTTCCCTCCACTGTATCTCCAACAACATATTCCTACCACCACCACTGGTATTTCAAACATCATAGAATATGCCACATTACATTACAAAATTGCAGTTCTTGATACCATGAACTGACCCTTTGTCAGCCAACTCTTCCCGATTTGCGGTATACAGAGAGCTGGCATCCTTCTCTTTGACCTGCCACACGAACAGGAGCAATGTATCAAGGTGTGAAATATGTTACTTCTAGATCCCCAAAAGACATATTAAACACTGTGTTTCTCTCTTTGTGGTGGGAACACAAGATGTGATCATATGTCTTTTATTTTGAAGGGTACATCCTAGCTTACCTTTGAGCCCTGAACTCTAGAAATATCAGCAAAATAGATAATCCCTGAATCAGGTCTTAGCAAGGCCTTCAACATGTTATCCATCTCTCCCTTTGTTTATCCGATCACCAATATACTGTGGATACAAAGAATCATTATGATATTCTGCATGTTATCCAGGCAACTTATATTTCTTTGCATTATGTTATGACAGAGAGTAGGAGAGGTAACGTAGTCCTATATGTAATTGAAGGTTGTTTATTTTAGGGCAAACTCTTTCTGATATTTACTATCTTGTATATTTATTTATTTATTTATTTTTAAGATTTGGAAGCATGATCTCACCAAATTTCCCAGGCTGGCCTCCAATTTGCTATTCTATGTCCCAGTCTCACCAGTAGCTGAGATTAGGAAGGGAATCGGGGAAAGGAGGGGAAAAAGTGATAGGGAAGATCCGTATCATTAAAGTATGTTAAGGCACATATAAAAATGCCACTGTACTCAAATGTCAATATTCTGTATAATTAATATGTACCAACAAACACATATAATTAATATGTACCAATAAACACATATTAAAATTAAAAGAAACATTTGTCATTATTATCAACTATAATTGAAATAATCTGAACTATATGCTGTCTTAGTTAGCTTTGTCATGATAAATTACTGACATGGGCTACTTCTGAGGAAGAAGAGAGGTACTTGGCTGACGGTTTTGGAGGTTCACAGTCTAGCGTAGCACAGGCGCTATGGCCATCCCCATTGACTGCAGCATGTAATGGTGTGGACAACATGGTGGAGATGTGCTCTGGAGCAAGTCAGCAATTACATCTCAAACCAGAAGCAAAGAGGAATCTTGTGAGAAGATTGTTAGAATCTTCTAAAACAAGAACTCCAGGTATCATGTGAGAACTACCTCATATCTGCGGGGACTGAAGAACCTCCCATTAAACTTTCTAGGTCCTTAAAGCTTCTACTATCTTCCAGTAGCACAACCCTGGGGACTAATCTTTTATTACATGGATTTTTAGAGGCTACAATGAAAATTATATTCAAATAATAACACATTATTTCACATTTTAATTTCTCCAAAACACAAATTATTTCACTTCCTAGTTTCTCTAAAAATAGAGTCTTATTACTGATACTATAATTTAGATGGTAATATTTTCATTTATGTATATATTTAGTGTTATATAAAATAATCATGATTATATCAATTAGGGTTCTCTAGAGGAACAGAATTAATATAAAATATAAGTGTAGTTTTATGAAGAGATTTAGTAGGCTATCAGGATTAGAGATAGAAGACTCACAATAGTTGCCCTCAGGATCAGAGGAAGAAGAATCTAAAATGCCCAAGAACTCACTGGGGATGCAGACGATGCAGCAGCACTCAAAATTCAAAGGCCTAGAATCTCACCGTGGAGTCAGTGGTGCAAGTACACATTGGACAGCTGCAGAAACTAGAGAGCAGAGTCCAAAGGCAATGACCAAGACTGGAGCTCTTCTGAAGAACAGGGAAACTCTTCCTTTTCTTTTCCTTTGTATTCTGTCCAGGCTCCACACCTATTGATTGGTGCCACCCATATTCAGAGTGGGTTTTTCCTCCTTGCATGGGCAGACTACATGTCAATAATTCACAGACACACCCAGGATTTACTAATCTGCTACATGGTTTCTAAGTCACACTGGACATATCACAATTAGCAATGACAATATTCATTGTAAATGACCAAGTTTTAAATTTGATGAGAATCAATAATAGCATATCTTACAAACCATTGAACTTTTGCTCAAGTTCAGCCTTCCTGTCTAACTTTTGGTCAAGTAATTTAATTTCTGGGATTAAAACAAAAACAAAGTTTGTCTAGAAATCATAACAGGGGAGCTCAGCTAGTGAAGTTTCTTTGTGCAATTGTTAAATGCTTGCTGAAATGTGTGAGCAATTACAGTGATGTGATTATTGGAACCAATTACTCACAACTTGGGAAGGGATTATTACAGAAATGATAACGTTTTTCCCTCTAGTACTTAGAGGTCTTTAAATAATACCTGGAATGCTTTACAGTCTCTACAGATTAGAAGTACATCTGCTCCTAATGAAACTCATTTACCTTTAGGGGAGCCTGGTGACTATGATAGGCAACACCAGGCTGTAAGGAAAAGTATGCAATAGAACTTCACACTGACCGAGGCAAAGGGGAAAACTGCAAAAGGAAGTATGTTTGTTATTAGAATTTAACTAGGACAAAATAACATATTTTAAACCTTAATTATCACATCCACATCTTTTCAAAATTAAACCCTCTGACTGCAATGTCACTTTTATGCTTTTTATTTCACCTCTACTGCTTATTAGTTAACACTGTTAGTCTCAGTTTAGCTATCACTTCTAGATAGGCTTCCTCAATATCCCCAAACAAGTCAGGCACTCCCAATGATACACTCCCTGTCACTTTGAATTTATTCCTTAGAAAAACACTATAGTTTTTTTTTTAATTTAAAGAACAAAAAAAGACAAAACAGAAAAAAAAAGTAGAGATAATACATAATTTCAAAGAAAATATTAACAGTAAGAAATTACTAGTTGATTAGTTACATATTGTCCTCTTAGAAATAGTTGTTCAAGTTACAAAATCAAAGCATTAAAAGTGGACAGATACTCATACATTCACAGTGCAAACCATTCTGCTCAGTGATCTAATGAAAACTTAGTAATATGGTCATCTATCTTAAATACTTAAACATACATATGATTATATCCTTTAGATTACTTTCCCTCTCACTTTCACAATATCTATTATACATTTTGGATCCTATTACTCTTTCAGTTTTTTATTATTTTTTACACTAGAGTGACAATGTGATATTTAAAAATGTGGGTCTTATTTCAATTATGAGGATAGTCTCAAGTTGCCTCCATTTACCTATAAAGACCTCAAGATCACCCTCTTTTATAACTGAGTAATATTCCATTGTATAAAAACACACCTTTTTCATCCACTTTGCAGTTGATGGGCATTTTGGTTGTTTCCAAGATTTAGCTATTACAAATTGTGCTGCTATAAACATGGGTGCACATATGTAACTGTGACATAATATTTTCAATTTTTGGAGGGAGGGATTATCCAGGAGGGGGATAGCTGGATTGAATGGAACTTCCAGTCCTAGTTTTTTGAGGAATCTCTCTATTGATTTCCACAGTGGCTACACTACAACTCCACAAAGAAACTTCACTAGCTGAGCTCCCCTGTTATGATTTCATATTTCTCTCAAGATTATGTGATTTTTGAAGACATAGCAGCCTGTACATATTTCTTACTTAGCACAGAACTTGTCCACACAGATGCTAAATAAATAATTATTGAATGAACAAACAAGTGTGTATCTAGTCACCTAACCTAGACAAAGGTAATCATGTCACAGATTATTTGAACATATCATCTTTAGGTTTCCTAGGCTACCAAAGAAAAGAGTTTATTCAATGTTTATTTTTTCTCTAGGCCTACTAAGCTATAGACTACTCATATTTTACTGAAACAAACATCAAAAACCATCAATTAATGTGAAATCATGAAAATATCTGTATTAAAGTATCCATGCAAATTCATTTTTTAGATACTGCTTCAGTTATCCTCATGAGACTTCCTCATATAATTCATGACTAATGGATGATTGTTGCAGAGTAATTAAATCTTGCCAAACACTCTGTAAAAGAATTCATTTCCACAAATATTGTTTTTAAGAATAATAAATACATTTTAACTTAAATTGTAAATGTATTTGTGTGTGTGCATGCATGTATGTATCTGTGTGTCCAGGATTGGAGTGGAGGCAGCACTATATTCCAAACTACATGTGTAAAACTCGATACCACACCTTTTATCAGACATCATCTCTCTCTTTTTCTGGCACCCAGTTGAATTTGTCCATACAAGCTGGATTTTTTCCCAAGCACCAAGAAACAAGCTGATGTAATGTTCATTTTCAGTTCAAACTTGGCACTGGAAAGATAACAAAGTGAAGTCAGTTTCTTCCAAAAACTAATAAAAACATGAACTCTGCCAAATACCCTTAAAATATACTGGGCAGTCCATGAACACTGTCAAAGCTAAAAACTTAGAGCATATTTCTGCCCCTGCTCCTCACACAGAGACTATCTACAGGCAACGTGTTCTAAATGAAATCCAGAGGGTCTCCTCATGTGCAGTATACACACCCTGTCTGCCATCTAATGCCCATTTTTCACTGTCCTGGTTCACAAATGAAGCAATAGATGTCTGCAATTCAGTCTAACCTCCTGATGAAAGAATGCTTTGGAAAATCAGCCTTGCTCTGCATTATTTCCTCCAACAAGTTAACAGGAATTCCCAGAGGGGATTTAATCTAATTTACTCTGTGTGACTCTTTCCTTAAACAAATGTTTAAATTAAAAACTGTTACATGGAAATCTCGAAATGACACCGTTTTTGGACCTGCCTTAGATAAGACAGACTAAGAATCTGGAGATACTGAACTGCTGGAGAAAGTGCCTCAAAATAAGGACTTTAGAAGCAATGTTTTAATTTTCAAAGTCATATAAGTAAAATAATTGACAAATTACATCATTACTTCCATTTTAGGTCTCAACAATAGTGAGAACGCTTTAGACATTCAGAAGGAATGAATGTGCTAACATTGGAAACATGTTTTATAGTCCAATTTTTAGGCAACTTATGATTATGGTTTTGGATATCACTAATGAGCACCAAGATAATCTATTTGCATAGTCAGCAGACATTTGCCTTTTTCCTTCCTCCTGTGTCAACCTCAGAAGTCTCCCATGCTACGAAGGTAAACTACTCCAACCTTATTTAACTGCATTCCTGATGAATCAGGCTCTAAGGTAGGCACACAACTTTAAGAATGGCAACTAAAATACACTTCAGCCACTCTGTGGCTATCAGACAGAGCAGGGAAAGGTCTGCTATGACTTTATGCCTTTAGTATATTAAAAGTATTTACCAGACTAGTAAATTCCAATGTGACATCTTTGGATGGATGCAATAAATTTAAGATGCTTAAGGTAGTTCACAGTAGGAGAGTCCAACATCTAACATTCACTAGACCAAGAAATATGAAAACATCAGAACTCCAGCTCTTGCAGTCTAGATGAAGCACCTAAATAGAGGTTATAGCTCTGCCAAATACTTCCCTGCTGCTCATTTCAAATCAACATAGGGAAGGCACATGGGGTCAATCTGTTATTTTTAAAAATAAAGGACTCAAGACCAGTTCCTTGGTAAGCATCCAAGATGGCACAAATGAAGTACAGGAACTAGCCTGAAGGACTCCTAGACACCAAGGAAGTCAGGTTTTGTTTAGAGATTCTAGCAGCAGAGTGAAGCTACTCTTATACCCTTGACTGAGGAATGGTCCTCCTCTATTCTAGGTGGTTGTCCCTTTCAACGTAGCTTGGGGAAAGACACACATAGAGCCTCAAGAGAGGAGAAGGACAACCTCGTAGTAAGCCAGATTAGCCAAATAAACCCTGGCAACCCATGGGGTGACACATGATGCAGCCAGATTGTAGGATCAAAGCTCTTTGGACATTAAATTCATATAAGACCATGGGGCTACCTATGTTCACAGCCAAACTAAGGAAATCTGGATCTTCCATAAATGTCATCTATACTTTGAAGATAATCTGAGAATCTTCATGGGGAGATATATCTTCCTCAGAAAAGCATCTATTTCCTACTCTGGAGATATGGTGCTTAGTGTTTCCCAAAAGAAATATAAATTCCAAGAGCAGTGACCAAGACAAACAAACATGGAGAAGCAAAGAAATCCACAATACCATTGAACATTAAAGTGGTGGGTATGATGCTAAGATTGTGAATTCATTTTTATGTTTAAGTTGGGGTCCCAACAGCTTGCTTAATCAAAATAAAGAAGTAATCAGAGAGAAAGTTACTTCACAGGTAAGAATTAAAAATCAAACATTGAGATACTGATCTGTCAGAATTATAAATATCAGCGTTGATGTTATTTGAAATTCCCATTCCTTTCAATTAAATTCCATGACTTATTTAGGGAATTACCAAAATAACAAACACATATTCTGAAGCATTAATCTATATCACCATCAAATCATTACAGAATGTGTTACGTTGCAACTTTTTAATGATGTTGTAATTATCTCTGAAAAGCAAATTAACTGGTGCTTAAATACTCTCATTTAATTCAGATTTCTATAGATAGAATTTTCAGGACATTTTAGTACATTTTCAGTAACTTAATACCATTGATATATTGTATTTTGTCATAAATAAGGAAAAATGATTTTAGGTGATTTGTCCAACAAACAACACTTAGGCTGACAGATAATTTTTAAATGAAACAAATGCATCATTTTTATTAAAAGTGATCACATTATAACACAAAAAGTCATGCTTGAAAGGAAGAACAGATTGTAAAGAACACAAACTCGTTACAAATTTAATTATTGGGCAATAAAATCTCCCTAAAAGTTTAAGTGATGGGGAGACTTAGAAGCAATTGGATGCTGAACACCAAAATGCTAACATAAGTCTTTCAAACAAAACAAGCATAATTCCTTTAATCATTGTTTAGAAATAAGATTCTTAGTGAGCCAATTTCCTGGTGATACTCTTCTCTAACATTATGCAGACATTAGATTGATTTGACCATAGTTTTGACTTAGAGGAAGAATTCTTTGTATATTTTACCTTCACAGCAACTTTCTCTCCTAATAACATAATTCTGAAAAAAATGTGGGAACGTTCTTGACTTTTCTACCTATGTCTTTTACCTAGAGAAAGTATAACATGCTCACCACAATTACTATAATAAAATAGTATCTTTTCCTGGAGTATGAGCACTATGCCAAATGCCCACCTTATACTTGCTACCTCGTGCAATCTATCATACATTTTCTGAAGTGGGAATTCTTTGCTTCTACTTGCTGGATAAGAAGATCACAGATGGATACTTTCCCCAAAGACAAAAGACAGGTAGTAGTAAAAATAGTGATTCAATTTTGTGTCTATATAATTCCAAAGCTTCTGTTCTTACCATTATGCCCTTTTACCTACTAGAAGTCTTCTAAACTAGGAGAGGTGCTCATGTGCCCCGATCTTCACTGACAGCCCTTCCTGATGAGTTTCAGAAATATAGAGCACCATGCTGTATCAAAACATGCTTGATTAAGTTCATTATTCAAAGTATAATTAGGAGGTAGAATAGATATCATATGAGAATCTGCTGATAGAAAGAAGATGACCTGAGTGGGGGTGAAAGAATGTGCAATCCCATAATGACAGATGTCACCAAACATTTGGAGGTCAGTGATATAAAACAACCAAGACGTTTTCTTTTTCTTTTTTAAGGTGTTTTCTTTAAGATCCTAAGGAGTTTGAAATCAGTGCATTATGGTAGCAAAGTGGGCATCATTTTTTAGTTCATTAAGTTTATTGGTACATTTTAGGTACACGTAATGATCACATTCATCATAGGAAATTTATATGTATACATGATATAACTTGATCACTTTTTTCCTTCCCCTATGTTTCCTTCGATCTCTTTTCCTCTTCTTATTTGCAAAACTCTGTTTCACTTTTTACTTCTTTTCACATGACAGCATCATTTTTAATGCTATCTTTTTCCACGTATCATGGAACTGAAAAAATGAAATTGATTTCACAGAGCATATAGAGAATTTCCCATATTACAAGTTGTTAATAGATTGGGCAACCTCCCATCAAATGGTTTAGACTATAAAAAAGCACAGTGCACATTCAATTACAACTTACTACCTCTGTAATCTTGAGAAAGTTTCTTAACCTTCAGAAGGCCCTCCCTTTTATCAGCTATAATATGAGGATAACTGTGGCAGTCAACCCACAATGCTTTGGCAAAAATTAAATAACTTTAGGCAAATATGAATCCAAATAAATATTAGTATAACTATTGGTGTGATTAGTGTATTTAAATAATGTAACTTAATTCCAATCGCAAAAGCCCATAAGTCTATGGACATTAATGGTTAAAATAAAGATAAAACTTTCATACCAAAGAGATACTACCATCACAAAAATAACACAATTAAAAGTATTCCTATAATAAAGACAAAGTAATGTTGAAAAAGACATTTCAATATTGACAGTGGAGAAATGGATCAAAGAGCAGTCAGTGATATATCCTGCCAAGAATTAACTCATACAAAAGTGTACAGCCATAAATAGCTTCCAGGTAATATAAGTTTCACCAATTAAGTTTGTGTTTGTTAAAAAAAAAAACTTAAAATATAGAATCAATGATTATAATTTATGATATCTGAAAATTCAGGAATATTTATGTAAATCTAATGGAAGAACTGTCTAGCAACAGCTGCTCAAATTCTTCTAGTATCTATTTTTCCTCTCTTTCATGCTTACAAAACCTCAATGCATAGTGATCCAGAATATGGTAGGTAATCTCCAAAAATAATCCTTAGGTTTCCCCTCTTCCATGTATATGCATATCACTTTTCCCACTAAGAGGTGGAGCCCATTTCCTGTCCCTAGAATCTGCTCTGGACATGTGGTTTCCTCTGATCATGATGCATGACTGTAGTGACATATTCTAGACCCGTGCCTTAAAAGCCCTGGAAATTTCCCTTGCACTCTCTTTGGTTCCATTACAAGGCAGTAAGAAGATTATCTGTTTGGAAAGATATGCCTCAAGGAGAGCCCCCGAAAGTGAACTCCATGTGGAAAAAGTCCCGTGTATGAGACCCCCAACACTCAAGTTAACAGCAGTTATGACTCCAATAGATGAGAGGTCTTTCGACCCTCCTAATCCAGCTCAACTATCAGTCAAAACCATCCGCACCACTGACCAAATAAGTATCATATAGAACTGGAAAAGATGCCGACTTGACTTAAAAAATAAGCCAATTAATAATTCCTACTTTGTATGCTAAATTTTAGAGCCATTTTTAAACCCAGCAGTAGATAAATGAAACACCAAATAAAAACTATATACTTTTTGCACTGTTACACAGTCTAGAGACTCTTACAATTGGTCTAAAATGTTTTCCGAGGCTGTGTGCTAAAAATGTTGTTGCTGTGTGATGAGATTTTAGGATGATAAGGACTCTAATTTTACCAGTGAATTAAGTCATGGATAAATTCATATTTGGAGCAGTATTGAAAGGTGAGCAAAAGTAGTAGATGGGCCTATTAAAGGGAGCAAGTCACAATGGCATGACTTTTAAGACTCTATTTTTGTCTCCAGCCCTGTTCTCTGGGCTCTTTCTCTCTCTGCTCTGTGGCTGCCATGAAGTGAGTACCTTTTCTCTGCCATGCCCTTTTTACCATGATGTTTCTGCCTCACAGACTAAAAATCAATAACCCAGGCGACCTTGGACTGAAACCCCTGAAATTATGAGCACAAATAAACCTTTCCTCTTTTAAGTCGATTTTCCCAGACATTTGGTCACAGTGACAGAAAGCTGACTAACCCATCTACATATGTTAGATGATCAAACGATGAAGTCATATGACAAAGTCATCTTGGACTATGCAGACAAGAGCAATTACCTAAGGGACAGTCAAGCAAAATGACACTTGTCATACAGACTTTTCAATAAGGTTCTCTCTTCATTAAGTTACTATTAATATTAAATTACTGTAGGTCTCTATGATAGCAGTCAGTCCTATATTATAACTAAAGTGAATTTTGTTACAAAAGCAGGATATTGCCACAAAAATGGGTGCTTAAGCATTGGAGTTGATTGGAGAACAGCAATGACACAAATAATATAAGCTGGAAAGCTGAAGACAATTATTTATCCATGGCTAAAATTTGGCAAATTTGGCACTCGTGATGCCATAATATATGCATTATATATTTAAAAATTATAGCTTTAAAGAAAATAATTGGGAAAATTTGGACTTTTGCTGCATGTTCATTATATTTTGCCACCGCCACCAAGTCTTCTAAAAGAGAGAAAAACCTGGGCTATGCCCAGCCACTCTATGGCAGACACTAGAGAGAACATCGATTAGCTAAGAGACTCACTCAGCTGTGCCCTCAGTCAGCTAGCTAAGCTAAGAGTTCAGCAAACGTGAAGCCCCACAGGATTTAAAAAATCAATTTCTACACTCACAAATATAACAGGAAGTAAGAAGAGAAATGAAAGTAGCAGCCTTAGCAGTTCTGGACATGTGAGATTTTTCTCAAGCAAGTCTTTTGAAAGATTCTCCAGTCCATGACGAAAACTAACCAAGAAACCAAAATGAGATGAAGAATGTTGCCTTCACACCAAGCCCATTATTCCTGATGACCTTAAACTAGCAACTGTTAAGTGGAAAGAGAAGAAAACTAGGCAGAACACAGAGGCAAATAAATAAAAGATTCATGATTTCAGGCTTACAAGTGGTATCTAGAAGCTGTAATTGGTTATGCTTCTTTGCACATGATATTGTCCAGAAGCAAAAGTCTGGAAGTCAGTTTGGTTTTGATGGGAACTGCAGTACCTAAAATACCCAAACTTTCAGCTGCCTGAGCAAGATGTAAGCTGTGAGACCCAGGCAACCCAAAACATAGTATCTTTTCCATGTCCACTCCAGGGTCAGGGAGCAACGATAAGCAATAAAGACCTTAAATTTGGAGGCCATAAATTTGGAGACTAAAAAGGACACCTGAAAGACTCCATCACAGAAAGCAGAACCAGGCAGATGGGGAGGGGGGAACGGCCAGCTCAGTCAGTCAATGGTTGAAGGCCACAACTGGACAGAGGCTTCTCAGTTCCTACCCTCACAGGGTTGGACAATTGCTACAAACCCGTGCCCATTATGCATTCTCCATTTTCCCCTTTTCTTGTAGTTACTCAGTCCTTTTTTACCACTGAGATGTGCATGGAGAGGATGCAGATAATTTGTCTTTGCTTTATGAGTCATTGTCCTCTGGATCCATTCTGAACATAAAGGAAAGAACTGAAAAAGCACTCAAAAATCTAATATTTTGATCTAGAAACAATAAATAGATGGATCCTTCATTTGGGGAATGGGCCAGTATGTTCCATGTGTACAAGATAAAATGTACGTAGATACTTCTCTAACCCAGGAGGGATAGAGAGGGTTAGGGTTTTCCAGACAGAAAATTTAGTTGTGAGTTTTTCATAGTCATAGATTCCTAATTTGTAGCCAAACTTCTGACACTGGTAATGGGGAGGACATTTCTGCAATGAGCTGAAGAGTTGTGTAAATCTTAAATTTATATATTCTGTATTAGGTGGTCAAAGATCTCAGATTGGTATTTTAACAAAAGGAACTTGAAAGGAGCCCTTTCTTTCATACTCCAATCTGAATGGAGTGTGTGAATGAATGTGTGTGACACAAGGCTTGTACAACAGCCCCAAGAATCAGAGCTCAGGCTCTTCTATCTTGCTCCTCCCTCATTCTTTAGCAGTTATCCTTATTGTTTTGGTTCAAGACACCTCACCACCTTGCTTTTATTCAGCCAGACAAAATAGCAAGTACTCTTTCCTTTTAAGTAAATAAACCACAAGTCGTACACATCACTTGCCCTCAAAAATGATGTATGGAACAAAGTAGGGCCTGGTAAGCTTTCAAGATAATAAATTGAATACTGTATCCCACAAGGAGAGGGACATTTTATGCCTACACAGCAGAAGATAAAGAACACAAATATAATTTCCTTCAACATCAAGCTCTTTTTAAAGGACACCTGTCCTTGAGTTTGGCTTCCATAATTTAATCGTATCCAAAAGACAATACCTCTTAATACTGTTTCTTTAGGGAGTAAGGCTCAACATAAATTTTGGTACAGAAACCATCACTATGGTAGTGATTAACATATTAACTGTACCAACAACATATACCAGTGTTATTCATAGAAATATTTACTGTAGGGCCAGAGATCTAGCCTGGCAACCATGAGGTCCTAAGTTTGATTCCTGGTACCAAAATATATGTATATATTTACCATAAATGCCAAACATTTTAAGGTGATATACTTATAAGAAACTTTTGTGGATTATCACACAATATAATTGTAAGTCTCATTGATGCATACTAACTGTATTTTAATTTATAATTAAGAATAATAATCTCAAACAAAAGCAAAATATTTCAGCATTAATTTTAGTTGGTCTTTCAAGATAGAGTAAGTCTTTTAAAAATAATATATTTATGTGCATGTAAATATGTAAAAACATATAATAATCATTTCCTCATCATAAAATAATTATGTGAATTTGCACCCCAAGTGTAGGTCTTTCCTTTATGTGAGTATGATGTTGATGAATTGTCCAACTGGATACAGCCTAGGGCTACAATTAAAGCTTACTTTCCAGCCAACTTTTCTCTCGTGGTGTTAAAACAGTTATAGCAGATTCTACAGGTACGCTTCCTATCCATCCTTGATTCTCACCATTTGGGGCCCCCTCAGAAATTCCTACCACCCATTTCTCTCTCCTTGAGGGATTTTTATCATATATACCACCAATGTGCATCTCAGGCCAAATGAATCAAAGAACTGACATTCTGGGTACACCTTTAGCCCATGATTTGTGAGGCTATACAGAGGCTACACTAACTTCATTGGTGCTCACGTAACCATGTCTGAGGGTGTTATATGCCAGTGAAAGTGCGCCCCAGTTCTCTATAACAATCATCTGCTATTAATTCATTCTGGGACAATCTCACTTCTCCATTCTCCTACAAAACCTCTCTAAGATCCCCTTTTTGAAAAATTATTTGCAATAAATTCCTTTTTTCAAAGGCTATTTCTAAAAAGACTGCCTAAGAAACAGCATTTAAAATCTATTCAGGTGATAAAACAATGCTTTCTAATTTCTTAATATGAACCCCACAGACCCTTTGTTGATGTAACTTAGGGCACTATTTCACTGGTGACGCCCAAAGACTTTCATGGATTTACTTATAACTCCTTGCACTAATTTTCTTGGCATGTGAAAAGAGTCAACACATTACTTTTTTGCAAATTGTTTTTATGGGGTTCTGTTTGTTCTTGGCAAACAATTATACTTTTTGGGACCAGGAATACACTTAATTTATAAAGTACTATGGTGAATAAAACATAAATCAGTATGGGCCTTCTTTTTCTGAATTTTTAAATCTTTTTGTGCATGGAAGATAAACCAAATAAGCACGGTGTCAATTTGAGTGTAGACAGTTCACAAGTCACAAGTAGAATAAGACATTTCCAGACAAATATTTTAAGGTCATGTTAAGGACACAGTGTCAAGATTAAGTAAAAGTTTACAGCAGTACCTTGGTTTGTGAATGTGATTCTTTCCACAATTATGGCCACAACCAAGTTGGATGAGCACCAAATCAAATTTAATGGTTAGGGTCAATGCTGATCTTATGGGGAGATTTGATTTGGTTCTGATCCAGTTCAGTCTGCACCAGAATCGTAGAGAGGATTGAGCCATGAACTGAGGTACCATTGTGTTCCTTTTATGAGCTTCATTTTAAACATCTCACGGGCAATCAAGCAGATGGTCTCTTTATCCCTATTGCATGAATGTATACCTAGGCAGCAAAAACAACCATATTTCCTAAGACTCTATTGCCAGCTGAATCTCTTTTCCTTTATTTTCTTCATAAAGCATAAAAGTCAGAAATACTTGTGATTTGAGCTAAGAACCTCTTTTAAACAGACATAACCCTTTAACTGCAAGTCATTGGAGTTTTCTTACAATCAAGAATGGTGGATGTTTTACAGTGAAGGAATACATGCTTTTTTGATGTGTTTTTTCAAAAATGTTTTTTTTTTGTTCATTCATAGTTATTCTTTCATTTGTAGAGAATGTATACTTGATAATAGCAAGAATAATACAAAAAAAAAGGTAAAGGCAGATCTCCCCAAAAAGTATTTTATTGCTGGGAACTTATTCTAGAATAACTATTCTACTTCATACCCTCTAAAATTCCAGCATATAACAAAAAGAAAACACTTAAACAGAATAAAGTCATCCTAGTATTAAGCCACAGTAGCCCTTTGGCAGTTTTTCTCAGTCTTCTTTAGTCATTCAATATATGCTTGATATGCTGGCTAGATCCACGTATTTTTTTCTTTATTTTATAAACTTATACTACATGACTGTAATTTCTATGCCATTGTTTTGTAAACAGATAAAATTCACAAAGTGATTTTCATCACACAAATGTTATTAATTTTATGACAAAATAATATTTGGCAAATATAATTTCTGATTCATAAGAACGTAGACCACCCAAGTTCATAACGTATCAATACAGTACCACCCCATGTGATTGGGACACAGGAAAGAAAATTCTACAGTTCTCTCATCCTGGTGGTACTCTCTGCCAAGGAACCTTTCCAAGCATAGACTCATGCTGGGAGATCTGCAATAAATCTTTGTTGGGATTAATTATTTCAAAATAATGACTCAATTTCAATCCTTCAAACCTTATTTGAGAACATGATAGAAGTCATAGTTATTAAACACAGAAGGTAAAAAAAAAAATCACCTGTATCTTTTAGTCTTTCATGAGCATTTATTAACTCTGCCCCTTCACCTTTCCTCTCAAATATAAAATGGAAGGCACCATAAACTTGCTGACCTTCAGAATGAAATTTAAGATTGGTTTCTTTAATGCGGCTTTTCTATATGATACGGTATTTCTCAAAGTATTGCAAAGAGTGTGTTCATAGAAGAATCACCTTGAAAAAGTTATCTGTTACAAAGTTAGATTATAGAATAAGGCTACATTCATGACATATTTTTAGCATATGATACGGCTCTGCAAAGTAGAAATATTTTTTAAAAAGTCTTCATTTCATGATGACATCCAAAATTGGGAATTAAGAAACCATGATCTTTTTTTAGACTTGTACATCAGCATACCTTGTTCTCTGCAGCATGTACAATGACTAGTGCAGAATGCAGAAGGGGAGATGAAAGGAGCACAGAAGACAGATAAGAGGGAGCAAGGGAGGAGAGATGGCAAAATGGAGGGTAAATAAGAGAACTTGGAAAGTGCTGCATTGTGCAGGTTCTTATAGGTAACGAAGACAATTTGAGGATTATCTACAATAAAGAAAGATTTATTCTGTCTCATGGTTTCGAGGTTTCAGTCCATAATTAGTTGGCCTATTTTTCTTGAGCCTATGATACAGGACATCACGACAAGGACATGTGATAGAGGAAGCTGCTAGCCTCATTGCAGCCAGAAGAAAAAGAGAAATGAAGAGGAAAGAGTGGGAGAACCATTAACCCCTGCCCTTCCAGAGCATGCTTACAATGACCTAAGACCTCCACTAGGCCCCAGCTCTTAAAGTTCTGTGCCACTTCTCAGTGGCACCAAGCTGGAGACTATACCTTTAACACATGAGCTTTCAGAGGTTGAGATCCAAATTCTTATATAGCAGGACACCTGCATAGTTTGTTCAAAATAGATGACACTAAGAACTAGGAGAGAAAGTGTAAACAAATTCAAGCTGAGTTATGTCCTATACTGTGAGCCCCTGTATGGCATTATCACATCATACTATATGTTATTCCATGTCTATCTGTAGTCTTACTGTAGCATGAATTTTTTCAGGTAAGCAATCAGGTCTTCTTTGTCTCTTAAGTTTCAAATGCTTCAAACTTATTATTTATTAAATATAGAGCAAACAATAGTATATAGAGCATTATATCAATTGATAGTACTATTCAGTCAATAAAAGCATTTAGAATTTTTTGAACAGTTTACAAAAGAACAAATGTAGAAAAAATGATAAATTTTGGATCTCAGGCCAATCTCAGAGCAGTAGCAAAATGGATATAGAAAAGTGCTGGTCTATGTGTCAGTAGAACTGAATTCTAATTCCCAAGCTTTAACCTTCTCCTATCTTTAATTCCCTTATCTGTTACAGAGATGTATCAATATTTCCTTGTCTTAATGACTTTTCTCTGGTGCTGAGACAAAACATCTAACACTCAAAAGTAAACAAGGAAAGGTTTATTTAGCTTGCAGTTCATTGGGTTTCAATCCATAATGAGCTGGCCCTAAGGCAAGACGGTATCACAGACAGACATCACAGAGGAGAAACAATTCATGGCAGGCAGAAGGTAGCAAAGCAAGCAAGAGATAAAACAAGACTCTTTCTGTCCCTTATATCCAGTATCCACTCTACAGGAATTAGGGTGATGCCAAACTCACTCAATCCTAGCACCTTGAATCCTAGCAATGCATTATGAATCAATCATATATTCTACATACAACCACCTCTGAAAACTTCCCTCCCAAAACTGCATGAGGCTTTGGGGAACATCTAACCATGAGCTGTAATGCTGCCCTCAAGAGAGATAGTAAAATTAAATATGATTATATGAGCCTGCTTTAACAACTGTAAAATGCAGCACACATTCCAAATATTACCATTTCACGCAAATAGTTATAGAGAATATCCTGAATTCCTTCCCATTTCTCAATTTCTTTAGTCAGGACAATGAGCACTTGGAAAGACGCTTGCTTAATTCACTTAGTGTCGCACTTTACTGCTGTGCAAGCTCCATGCCCCATGCTAGTCATAACAAAAATAACACTCATCGAACATTTACTCTGGCAAACTCCCTTACATACTTTACATCCATTAACTAGTCTAATCTTCAAGTAACTCTAGGAGAATGAGACACAGAGCACTTCAAGGACCTTTTCAGAAAAACCTGAATAGTAATTGACAGGTATGGCTTTTGAATTCAGGGTGACCTGGTTTCAGAGTCTACATGGTAAATGCTACCATTTCCTGCCTCTCAAAATAGAATACCAGTCACTAAGGAGGCCCAAGACAGGCCCTCTGAGGGACCCCACTTCCTGCAGGCAGCAACACCATCCCCTGAGGTATCTGCAAGAGTTCAGACAGTTTCTATCACAGGGCCATTCCACACCCAAACTAACTTATATCTGTGGTTAGAATTCCCACTGTAATTTAACCAGAGGCATTCTAAATTTTAAGGAGCAAAAGCAGATTAATTTTGCACTTTTAGTTTCCTATAAAGTCTAGCCATTATTATATTTTGTTAGCAGTGTACAAATGTGAGAGGAAATGAATGTGGTCTGGAATAAAGCAAATCCTGTGAGCTCTTATTGGCCTACTTACCACATCTGGGAGGAAGGCCCCATCTTGTTATAAACTGGGATAGCCATATGTAAATGCTGAACAGGCATTATCTCTGCCTTGGAACATGATTGAAATGTCTACCACTGTTCTTCAGAGTTATCCTTCAGGAAAAGTCATATACTGAATAAACTATTATTTGATTCAGTATTTATCAAGTTCCTCCTGTTAAATAAATTCTAGATGAAACTCATGTATGTAGAAGTCATTGTCTTAGGAAATGAGTGTGTAACAGTGAGCAACCCGGTGTTCTTTCCTTCTTAGTACATACAACACAGCAGCAAAAACGTACATTGTATCTGGATAAAATGCTTGGCAGGTGCAAGAAGAGCAAACACATGACAGGAAGATCCAGCAGTTGAGCCAGAGAAAGCATCAAGAGCAGGTAGTGTATATATTCATATTTCAATTTTCTAGTGGACTTAGATAACTAACCATACATGGTACTATACACAAGGGTGACAGACTTGCATTAAAGATGAGAAAGGAGAAAATAGTTAGAAATAAGAACTGCTATAGATCCCTGCTGGAATATCTAGCAGCCTGTGAGCATACATGAGATGATCAGGATGTGAACCATAGTTTGTTTACATGGGATGGAGTCACCAGAACTAACGTTGATCTGACCCAGTTCATTAAAATTATCTGATATTGTTAGTAACTTGACATATGACTCAGAGTGCCCTTATAATCAGATAAACTTAACAAATCTAGTAAGTAAAGGAAATCTGGTTGAAAGTTCTGGTCACAAAGATATACCAGATCATTTCCCAGAATTTTATATGAGTTACAAAAGAAGATAAGACTCTGGTTTCCTCTAAAACATAGACAAATCTGCACTAGGCAAAACATCATAAAGATTTTTAGGCTTGAAACTGAATACTTATATAGTCCAAGAACTCTTGATGCAAACATGTTTCTATCAAAAAAGTCAAATATAGATGTTATATTAAATTTTATAGTGGCTTTTAAATACCTTAAAATGTTAAAATCTCTAAATTGAGGAAAATTTTATACTTCTTTTACGGTCCTCTGAAAACCGTGGTTCCCAGACTATGCCTAACCATGTTGTGCAATTTGTAACCTGTCTTACAGTTTATACAAATGAGATAAATTTAAAATAAAAATCAGAGAGAAGCTTGTAACACAAATGATATTACAGAATAATATTTGTACCCTTTCTGAGGCTAACCGGCCAATCGGAAGCTATAACAGAAGCTGACTGACCCATTTCATTACCTTCATAGAGCATGCTTACGTCCAGCTATTTCTTTGCTCCCAATGCCGGCTTACTCTCTTATCCTCTTCATTACAGAAATAAGGGGATCTGGAGAGTTCATGACTGCATATTCCAAGAAGAATGCAAAGTAAATTAGTGGTGTAAATCAACAAATGGTTACCTCCATTGCCATACTTAGGATTTACCATTATGAAAGTGGGAGATTTGATGTTGGCTGAGGCAAATGAAGAATTCTTGATTATTGTTAAACTATGCATTTTATTTCACTATTGAAAAATATGCGAAATAGATACAAAAATACAAGTTGTGAAAAATTACTTAGCCAAAGAAGTGAATAGCAGAAAATAAGTTCTAGAAAGTAAATGATGTACTATCTCAATTCCAGAGCTCAGCTAGAGCCCACACTCAGAGCACTGATGAAATATTTGGTAAACAAATAGTTTCTAAGTAATGTGTAATATAGGAACAAAGTCCCTGATCAATCTTTAATTAATCAGGTAAATTAGGATGAAAAATAAACATGGAAATTTTATGTACTACAAAGTCTAAGAGAGCCCAGATTCTGACACTAAATAAAAAGTAAGTAAGAAAGTCTTATTTATCCATGCTTGTAAAAGAAAATAGAAATCCCTCCATGAGAAAGGAGTAACACATTCCTCTTTTCCAAAAAGCTTTTCCCATGTAAATCACCCAATTCCAAACAAATAGGTTATATGCTATTTTAGCATAATTTCTGAATATCCAAGCAGTTAAGACTTTCCATAACATGGTTTAAACTTTGGGCTCGCCTCTGCTAAACAAAGTCTTCATGTTGTCATTTGGTTACCTCCTGATACCTTAGCACCTCTAGAGTTTCCTTCTTCCACACATTAACCTATGCCACCACACTGCATGACCTGAATTCTCTACCAGTCAGTTGTTACAACCCTCCTGGTTACTTTTCAAGTCAAAGCTCAGATTAAATAACTTCCATAAATTTATCTTGTTATGCTACCTAGACTTGAGCTTTCTCCTCTTTCTGGTGTAAACATTTGGGATTCAGCAAAGATTACCTTATATTGCTGAGTATTTCAGGCATGAAGGGAAGGAAGCTATTCTATCCAGAATCAAACAACTGATTATCTACAAAAATATTACAAATTATCTAGGTTCTCTCATTATGCAGGTGAACGTAGAAGAAGCTTCTAAAAAGTTATGAGTAAAGCCATGCATGCTCAGTCTTCCAGCTTGAGCTCTCTGAACTTCTCAATATGATATAAGTTTAAGTTTAAATGTAAACATTAAATTTTTATTTTAAATGTTTATATTTACCAACACATTGTACATATATAACTGCACAATTCAGAAGTTGCATTGTATGTTGTCACAATTATATAAAAGATCCAAATGTTCTACTGAGCCTTGTTTAGCCTAATTTTAAAAATGTGATTTTACATAACAAGTGAAAGTAATACGAAAGGAGGGGTCAAAGAGTGAGGGAAGGGGACCTCTTGGGATTGAAATTTTGCTGTAAATATTCCACAATCAAGATAATCCACATGGAGAACTGGAAATTATTTGTTCTTTTAAAAGCCCTATCTTCCAATCCTCTTGAAAGCAAACAATTTGGACTTAACTGACAAGTTGCCAGAATACACTGGTTTGGTTCTTGTAAGGAAGGTTTTCATCTGTTGGACTGGAAGGCCCCACTATTTCTAGGAACAGTGTTTGGAACAAAACCTTTCCTTGTGATACATCTAAAATTAGTCATTCTTGTAAGATTAAGGGAAAATTTTGCTAAGGTTTTCCCATTCAAATGATGACTCTTTTGGCAGAGAAGAGTAAGATCCTGTGAGTGGGCTCAACTGTATGCCAACTCCTGGTGCCAGATCACGGGGTCAGTCTCTTCATAAAATTTACAGTGGAACACATCCCCAACAGCAAAATGGCTCACGCCTGAGAGACAGCCCCTCTCTTGAAGAACTTCCCTAGGTCACCTTCTCATTTTAACATGCCGTGGGCAGGGGGAGTGCAGGGGCTACCATTTCCACCTATAACCTAAAGTTCTTTCATTGGTTTGCATCACAAACACAAGATGGCCATGCTCAAAAACACTATGACCACCTCCTGGGTCTGTTTAAATCTTATCAAGACTGTGTAGAATACTCCATTTAGTTAATCAACCCATCATTATCTCCAAATTCATTTCTTTCATGTTAACAAAAACATTAGAGAATCCCTTGGTTCTATGAAAATTGCCCGTTCTACCCCAGGTGCTCTTCAAGCTAACTTCTATCTTCCGTAAGCTGCAATGTCGACAACAGTTTATGGGAAAAGTGCAGACAAAGCTTAGTAAAGAGTGTCTCACACACAAACTCTCCAGCTGCAACTGGCCGATTAAGTGACTGCTTCTGAAAGTGTGCTCAGTAGCCCCAGTCGCAATTTAAAAAAATAGAGAGACTGCAGAACTTTACTTACTTTTAGGGCACACTTGTTGCAACATTAACTAGAAATAGAATATTTTGAGGGACTACCATTTCTGAGCATACCTTTCAGACCAGACCAGAGCAATCTTATCCAAATTGTTGGTAAATATTTTATTTTTAGCTGCAGTGTTTTATTTAGAACAGTGAATGTCAGTCTATTATCATGAATATATTCTAATAAGATTCCAATCCTCTCAGGGTAGATGTGGCTGTTAAATTCACTGAATTTTAAGATTCTTTCCAACCTAAATACTATGACCCTGTCAAATGTACAACGCCCCTGTGAAATACTCTGTTTCACCTGTTTCATCAAGTGATAAGGGCTTTCAGGTAATGAAAACATGTATGTGAAAGGGAATTTTAATTCCCAAGTTTTCGAATCTAACCATTGATTAGAAATTCAAAGGTTTTGTTGGACAGTTGAACAAAACTGTTTGCAGTCTTGCTGTTTGAATTCCCACTTTACATGTTCCATTTTTATATCTTGAACAACTATTTGTAAAACGACAATATGTAAACATCAACTAGTGATTTCTTACTGTTTTTTTTCTCTGAATGAATGTATTATTTCTACCTTAAAAAAAAGAAATTCAAAGTTTGGAACATGATTTCTTCATAAATATTTAATTTTCACTGGTTACAATGACACAGTAATGTTAATTAGAAAATACAAGGAAAATGTGATATGATGAAGTTATGTGATATTCCTTCTGTTATTTTTCTGTCTAATACAATCTGAAAAGTGTACTTGACTTGAAATGGACATGCCTCACCTACGTAAGTCCACTTCCCATATTTGCAAATCCTCCCCTTACGATTTCCTTTCTGCCTAAAACCAGGTTAGGATCCTCCTTGTGAAGAAAAATTTTCACAGAGCTTTCCAGTCCTTACACTAAGAAATCATCTTCCAGTTTTTATATATATAAATAGATTATTAATTGTTTTCAGATTTTTCTTATTTCTACAATTGCTTAAACATGGATTTTGCTGTCTGCACATCTTTAAGTCGTCATCTTTTATGCTACACAAACAATATGGTTTTCTTTACCTACTCTAGCTGCCAGCAAATGTAATAACGATACAAAAGGGCTGCAGAGAAAGAATTTCCATCATAATCCAGTTTCAGCAAGACACAATTCACATAATCCTTGGAGTAAGACTAAAACTTAATGGTGTAGCAGTTCCAAATTCCTCTACAGAAAGAACTTAGAGAAAAGTTTTTGGAGGCTAACTGATTTGTCTTGAAGCTAGTATCTCAGAGCAAGCACACTTGATTTTGCATAGGTTACTTAATTATTAATTTATGAGGAGGGACTTGGAGCAGCCTGCTCGTGGAGATTTATGTTGGGCTTAAGCCCCATCTCACCCAAGTGCTATAGCTCTGCAATGCCACTGCTAATGGTCTCAGAAGCACAACTACTCAAGTCTGTGTTTATTTAACAAATGAGAGTCAGATCAAGTCTATTGCCCACCCACTTTGTTCTGCAATTTCATATTTCCTTGTGAAATAACTTGGAGGTTCAAGCTGGATTCTGCCATGGCTCTGGTGCCAGACAATAATACTTCCTGCTCAGACCTCTTACTGAGAGCAGAACAGACTTGCTTTGCTGAACCAGTAACACATGATGAAGTGAGTCTGTATTTTGCTTTGATAGACAATACTTCTTTATTAACCTGTCTCTCTGGTGTCATCTTTTAGAATTTCATTTCGTTCTAATACAATTCATCTAATGATTTTAGTCCTAGGAAAATACACAGTGTATAATAAGTTTTTGAGATTGTTTTCCCCTGAACATTTAAAAAGCTTAGACTTCTGTTGATTTCTACAAACACTTCATAGGCCTAGTTTTCTCTGTAAATATATTTTTATTTGGACTCAATTGCACTAGGATCTGCTTCTATGTAATGGAAAGGAGTTAGTCTGCTGTGGACTGCAACTTGTTTTGATAGCTGGTAACTTTGAACTAAGGGGACATTCATGTTATCAAAACAGCAACCGGCTTTTCTTGGAAATAGAATCTGAAATGGTCCCCCACACACCCGCCTTCTTTCTGCCTGAGGTCGTATCCCTTGACTACAGGCACTGTCTGTTTTACTAAAGCATTTTCCTTTTCATTTCTCCTAGGCCAAGTATAGAAAAATGAGAGTCTTGGGCAGAGTTCTCAAAAGGAAACAGTCCAGGGCACTGAAAGGCCACAAGCTCAACTAGGGTAGTGTGATTTGGAAATAACCCTAAGTCCTAAGATTAACATGAAAATACCTGAATTTCAATCCTGTACAATTTTTGAAGCTCTTTGTTTTCAGATAGGGTGGAGAAAAAGGTTTAGCACATAAATGTTCAACTTGAACCATATGGAAGAACATTAAGTTCTTTTAATTTTACTAGGGAAAAAATGTCTGCAAAAGTATTCTAACTGAGTGAGTTACAACAAACATAAAAGCCCAATTAGATAATTTTTCCTATGAAACTTTTGGCATGTGGCTATACTGGATTTTTTTGTAAAGTTGTCTAAGCTAGAATCAAAATTAGGACAGTCACTCAAGGTAGTCACTTAAACTCTGATGCAAAAGTAGTCATGCTGACACTGACATCTTCCCCTAAAAGGGAACAAAGGAGATTAGTTGCTGTGCCATCTTTAGCAGTCAAGTGTTAATAATGATGCTGTCTCATACTAAAGAACACAGTGAGACGTCACCTCCGGGATACATATTCACAAACCGATTATCTTGTCCTGACTATCCTAACCATTAAAAGAGGGTGATTTGTGAGAATATTGTAAAACAAGACATCCTGACAGGATGTATTTATCTCCTATTCCTCCTGATGTTCTTTAAACATTGCTTTGAAGAAATTAAAAAAAAATGAAGTCAAAAAGATAACACATATAGGAGACATCAGTGGATGCCAAATGCCAACCAAGTTTTGAAAGATAAAGAGTAGCTGAGTGAGACGGCTAAAAGCCTAAATTCAATTGTCTTCATTTTGGTATAGCCATGAATATAAACTTGATATACCCTGCAAAAATCCTAAGAGGCCCATAGGCATCACCTTTGGTAAAGGGAGGTTGGAGTGAGGTTCAAGATTGAGAATAGGAGGGATGAAAGAGAGATTGTGCTGGTCTCAGATGGATAATTACCACCCTCTCCACACCTCCCAGGGGATCAGAATTTTATTCTCAGTAGATAGTGCCTGGAAAGTCTCCATCTATCCTTGGCACTCAGGAGCCTTCCATGAGGCAACTATTGTATGTCCCTGGGTCACCTCAAAATACATTGGCCCCAACGGAGTCACCAAGCATTGATCACATGCCAGTGCTCTCATTGCCAAGAAATAAAGAAAAAAAAATGTTTGTCTTCATAAGGTTTTCTTAGTGGGAAAGGAAACTATTTTTTTCCTCCTTCAGTACTGGAGATTGTATCTAAGTCCTGCGGGCTGTTTTTGGGGGGTGTATGGAGGGTTTGAGGACAGGGATTCACTAAATTTCTCAGATTGGGCTCAAACTTGATACTCCTGCCTCAGCCTCCAGGAGCCCTGGGATTACAGGCATGCACTACCTTGCCTAGATTGCCTGTCTCTTAAACATCATAATGGATAGGCTACTCTTTTCTAAATGTTTCCATTGAAGAAATCCCACCACCCTCAGACCAATTTAAGAGCACTGTAAGACTTATTTATTTTATTTTTTTCCTGTAGCATTAAGGATTGATTCCACTGAGCAATGCACCCAGCTTTATTTTTTATTTTGAGAGCCTCATCAGTTCACTAAATTGCTGGGCTTGAACTTCCTGTTATTATAGGAGTGTGATACCTTCAGTGCTTAAAACTCTGCTTCCTACTAAGTCCCACACAATAATAATTCCTCCAAAAACAAAAATTTGTCACAAAATTATCTTTCTCTCAAAAACAAAGCTACCACCTGCTTAATACAAATATTCCATTTTTCAACAAAACTTTCTTCTTCTCTCACATTCAGACAATCAATTGCTCCAAATTCACGGTTGACAGTTAGTCCAGTAGTGACAGCTGAAGTTTCTTATCCTGTTGGAAATACATATATTTGTATTCCTAAGGAAGCTTAACTCTTGGTTACCTGGAATGTGCAAGGTGGTCAGTCTTCCCTCAGCTTTTACTATGGCATGACGGTATGAAAAGGAATCCCCAAAATCTCTTGACTTCCATCCATGCTTTCCTAAGATTCCATAGGACAAAAGAAATTTATTCACACTTGATATATAAGACCAATCAGTTTTTCCAAGGATGTAAAAAAAAAAGCAACATGGAAGACAATGGCAGAATGTAGCTAAATTAGCAGAAATTTCACCATAGAGCATGAGTCATAATAACATTTATTATCCAATTGCCCTGATACCCACTTCATTAAGGATAGCATCTGCTGCATGTGAAGAATTATTATCAGCTCAGAACCAGTGTCAAATAGACTGTCAAAATATGGAATATTGCCGATGCCTCAATGCATCATTTATGGCACATGACTTCCATGTTTCCCTGAGGAAGACTAGGATAAGCATTCTCAATACAGGCTGTGGTGGAACTAAAGTATCTTTCCTGAAGTATCTAAGAATTCTTGGCCTGTGAACTGATTTAGATATGGGAATTTCTCTCTCAAGACCAGGCAGAGTTTTACACATTCCAAAGGTAAATTAGCCCCAACCTGAATACTCTTCCACTGTCACCAGTAATCCCCAAAGGGTAGTCATTCTGGTTATCTAGCATGGTAGCCTCACCTACTTTTCCTCTGATCAGGATATACCCTTACTTGGCTTCTGCTTACCTTAGCTCTTTCCATCCCATTGATACCAAAGAGATTATTTCAGCTGTAGAATGTTCTTCCAATATCAGAAATATTGTAGGACTTTTCAGAGAACTGGGCATTCCTCTCACCAACATATTCATCAGTGCTTGGTTATGTGACTATTTTCTGAACCTTCCTAGAAAGCATGGTTAGGACAGGTGAGTAAATCACAAATAATTGACTCATTTCACCAATTCTATCATTCGTAAGCTTTGGATTCTTTCTTATACACTATACCAAGTAATTTTTAGCATCTCAACTTTATTTAGCACAGGCCACACTTTAATTCATATCATTTTAGTATAAGACAATATCCGATTGAACATACCATTAAGTTCGACCTGACTTAGTGTTCTTTCTTTGTGGCACCTCAGGAAATCTTCCCACATATCTCTTTCAACCTGTTATTAAAAGAATTTTGCAGTTCCTCCAAATGGTTTGAGTTAAATATTCTCTTCTCAGGATGAAGTTAGAATTTGGCTTTCATTTCTATCCCATCCTTCAAATAAAGTATTAAATTTAAAGACATGGGAATCAAAGTAAGTCTTCAGAATTGACTTTCCTTGCAAGGAGATGCTACACACACACACACACACACACACACACACACACACACAAAGTGACTTTACATTGTGTCATGATAAAACAACTTTGTCAGATATGGAAGCTGGGAATAGCGATAGCTGACAAGGAAAGCCAAAAAAAGTCAGCTTGTGATCTCAACACTTAGGAGGCTGAAGCAGAAAGATTGACAGGTATTTGAGGACAGCCAGGGCTACATAGTGAGTTCAAAGCAACATAGTGAGACCCTGTCTTAAAAAAAAAGAAAAAGAAAAATTTAGGATTTAATGTAATGAAGGTCTTTGTATATTCTGATATCACCTAGGATATACTATGCATATTCTCTTATCCCTTCTTAATCAAAACCCACTTTCATGCAGAAGACCTGGCATTTTTACAGTCTTGCACAATAAAAGAGTCTCTCCTAACAAGAAGAGACCTAGGATAGCAAAGACAATCCTGGGCAACAAAAACAAGGCAAGAAGCATCACAATCCTTGTCATAGTTTGTGTCTAGATAGCCCCACAAAGCCTCATGCAGTCATGGGGGCAGGCTCCAAGAGTTTGTGATTGATTTCATGCTCCAATCCTGGGATTATGGATGTGAGTGCTACCCTTTCCCAGGAGTAGGTAGTCTGCATACATTATAAGGGAAGGCAAGAGGCTTGTTTTCTTGGTCCCCTCCCCTTTTGCCCTTCTTTGCTCCTCCCTTTTGCTCTTCCTCCTTCTTCTGTTGTCCAGCCGCCATGAGCTATTGCCCCTCTGCCACACCACCTGCCTTGGAGCCAGCTGATTATGGACAGAAACCTCCAAAAACTGTGAGCTAAATAAACCTTTCCTCCTTTCATGTTGAGCATTGAGTATTTTTTCTCAGCAATGAGAGAAAAATGACTAACACTATCCCTGACTTGAAATTGTACTTCTAAGCTACTGTGATAAAATCAGCATGATACTGGCCAAAAAAACCCGTATTTGAGAACCAGTGAAATAAATTGGAAGATGCAGACAACTGCAAACATATTCATCCACCTTATCTTGGACAAAAGGAGCAAATATGTTCACTGGAAAATAGAGAGCCTCTTTAACAAATGGTGATGGAAAAATTGGCTTTCCACATACTGCAAACTAAAACTGGACACATATTTACCACTATGCACTAAACTAAAGTCAAAGTAGATCAAAAATCTAAACATTAAAACAAAAACACAAATATACTGGAAGACAAAGTAAGTAGAAATCTTGAAGACTTAGAGTTAAGCAGTTCACAAACAAAAACTACACTGGTTGGAAAGTACTACGAAGAATCAAAAACTGGGATCTCATCTTATTAAAAAGCTTTTGTATATCAAAAAGAAATTACCAATAGAGAGAAAAGGCAATCCATGAAGCAGGAAAACTTTTAACCAATTGTCCCTCCCGGCAACTGAGATAAATACACACTTCTCAGATGAAGAAATACAAATGGCAAATAAGCATATAAAAATGTTCAACATCATTGGTCATTTGAGAGATGCAAATCAAAACAACACTGAGATTCCATCTCACTCCAGAAAAGTGGCTATCATCAAGAAATCAACCAATAACAAATGGTGGTGGGACTGTGAGGAAAAAAGGAGCCCTTATCCACTGTTAAAGACTGGTACAAACACTGTGGAAAACAGTGTGAAGATCCCTCAAAAAACTAGAATTAGAGGTCCCATTCTAACCAGCTAGTCCTCTTCTGGGTATCTTCCCAGCAAAATTAAAAACATCATAGTACAGCAATATATTCATACCCATGTTATAGCAAAATGATTTGTAATAGCTAATTCTTGGAAACGACTCAAAGACTACCAACTGAGGAATGGATAAAAGGTATGTGGTATATTTATACAATGGAGTACTACTCAGCCATAAAGAAGGATAGATTTGAGACTTTTATAGGTAAAAAGATACAACTTTATTCATGAGTTAAATAAGTGAGACTAGCATGTGTAAACATCATATTATATCCCTGGTGTGAGAAACTGAAAGAGTAAATAAGGTCTAAAGTGGACCATATATATTGTAATATTGGAAGAAATTTTTCAAAAGGAAAAAGGAGCTGGGATGGGTGAACAAGGAAAGGACAATAAGGAAAAGGGAAAAAAGCAAATTAGTAATATTATTAGTGTTTCTTGGCTCATTAAAAAAGAAAGTTTGTGTTCATATTCATTGGGTCAATTTTATGCCCATATCTTATTTTCTGATCAACTGTATTAAAGATAATAACATGTAATGTACTAGATATTGTTATTCTCCTATTATTTTGTTATGAAATTTTGTTTTACCTTTTTATCATAAAATAAAAATATTCTCTCCTAATAGAAATGGTGCTTGACAATGGCTAGCAAAAATAACACATTTAAAAAATCCTAATTCAAGTAACGTTTAAAAATTGATAGCAAATAATAAACATTTGATATTTAAATATCCACTGAATTTTAAATATTTAAAAATCTAAAATACTCTCATATTAGAAATTTACAAGGTATTTTTAATACTTCTTAAATTTTCATTCAAAAAGATTGTAAATTCATTGTTCTTCGGCAATGGCTATTATTTCTATCCTTTAAGCAGCTGTGTCTTATTGTCTTATCTAACATGTTTGAAAAAAGTAAAACTTGAGTAGTAGAGGGGAAAGTCCATGTAGTAGACCATGTACAAAATCATAGTCACTGGTCACTTATTACATTATTTTTATACATTTCCTCTAGTGTAGACTATTAGCTCAACCTATTAAACAAAAGTCTCATTTCTATAGCAAACACATGGTAGGCAATCAATGTGTATTTGCTGAATTTGAATAATTAATAACTTCCTTGAAATTTTGTGAGTCAGAACATATCCATAGTAAAGATACAGTCATAATTTAGATACAACTATAGCTCTGAGAAGAGCTCAAATAGAAATTCATTATTTTTCATCAAAGATTACACAGAAAATACAATCAAGTAGCTCAGAAATGATAACATTTTCCCATCAGGAAATTGAACTCTAAGTATAAATTGCCTAAAGTAGCCCATCAATATCAAACTAAAATCTATTAAAACTGAAACTTCATCCTTGATTTTGTCAAATAGAATAGCGAATCAAATTTTCTATGAATTACATTTTCTTTCAATCTAAAAAGGAAAAAGATTGAAATCATTTGATATCTTTAATATTGTTATTAAATTAATTTCATCATTTCTTATTTTTTTTAACATAGCTAGCAGAAAAATGAAAAATCACATATATGTGATTTTATGTTATATTCTACTAGACAGTATTACTTTAGAACACAGAACAGTGTTTCCCACATAATAGTTGATCTACAAAATTGACTTCTGCAAATAAAGGAAAATTTGGCTGGAAATTTATTATCTGTTAGGTATATACACCTTCATTGTCTGTAGCAGCATTCTGTTCTGATGAACAAGTTTTCTTATTTTAGATATGTATCCCTTTCTATTTGTGTAATGTGTACACAGTACAACATATGTTCATAATTAACCACTATACCACCATTTTTCTATATACATATAATAATCTAACATATAGGCTCTCAAGTCATATGGATACTATTTGCCACTTAGGTCTCTGAAAACTGTTTTACTTTTTCAGTGTATTTCATTCTTTTACCTATAAAATGAATAGAATAACTTTTTCCTCATCACAGAGCTGTTAGAAAACTAAATGAGATCACTTTTAGCACAGTGGCAGAAAAGGATAAGCCCTTATCAAATTTTAGATTCCTTATAATCATCCAAAGACAATGGATTTTATATACTTTTCACATTATGAATTATTGCAAAAACAAAAACACAATATTACACAAACTAAAAATCATACAATATTTTACAACATAGAAATCATTTCTGTTTAATTTTATCTTTATGTCATCCCCATGAGGTGATTACAATAGGAAATAATGCTATTTTAATTTTTCCAAGAGTAGAGTAAAATGCAGGAATATTAAGCTATCCACCACTTGTCCACTTGTAATTTTTGAATGTGTCGGCTACCCTCAGGGTAAAATTGAGTTTCCACCTATGATCTTGCACTCATATGGGATTAAACACTGAAGTCAACTATCAGCTGTGTCTGTTGCTGGTTATTACTTCCAGGTGTAGACAACTGCCTTCTCCAAGACTGTAACTCTTGCAAGGGGTTTCCAGTTACAAAAGACTAGATGATACAAAGGCCTGGCCCATTTACCTCCATTCGGTTCATCTCTGAAGGGTTTTCCTAGCTTCTCAGCATTCCAGAGGATTGGTGACGTTCTCAGAGCACCTATGCTGCAGGTAAATTTCTCTTTATTTCTCTTCTTTCTTTCAAAAGTATTACCCTCTGCATCTTGTACACTGACTTGCTGCCTGCGAATCTGCTTCTAGGCAGCTATACCTAAGACAAGTTCTTTGATGGTTATCTTGATGGTCAGCTTGATTGGCTTGAGGGACACCTAGGAAGTGAGTAAAGAGCACGCCAAGGTGTCCTCTGAGTATGTCACGTGCACATGACCTTGGAGACTATATCTGGCCTTTTACCACTTCTTTTCCAATAGATACAAATCTACCTAAATGCAGGGATCGTGAGTCATCTATCCTTAAATTTCCTGCCATGGATACTATATTATGAACTTTAAATATGTAACTATTCAAACAAAAAGTTGATTTTTCTGTGTACAAAGTAAATAAATGTTCAAACAGTTGCAGGATAAAGCCTTAAAGAAAAAGAATTAAACTCTTCTAACATATTCAGAATTTATCAAACTAATTGTTTGGGGAACAGAAAAAGAAGTTCTTAAATCATATCACTTAGCTCTAAATGAAACATTTATTGAGTAATCAAAATAACCTTCCAATGCTTATTAACAGTTTCACAATCATTCCAAAGGAACTGGCAAGAAAGAAAAATAGAGAAGAATCACACAATTTACAGCATAATGAAAATCATGTTTTCCTCCTTTATTTACTCCGTGGTTTCTTACAACTTAAAATGTCTGATTTCTCATAATACTGAAAATTAAGAGTGGATTCTTCCCATTTAGTGGCCTTTTTCTTCATTAAACCCTTTTATAGTGAGACATCTCGTGCACAGACTCTGTCAAACATTTTCAGAGTAAAATTTACACATCTATCTATGGTAGAGGCTGTAGAACGTCAAAAAGAAAAAATAAACAACCAAGATAAAAAATAAGAATTTCAAGGAAAAAAATCACATTTTAATTTGATACAAAGTAGAAATAAAACCAACTGACAACATATAAGGATATGTCTTTTGTCTTCCAGTGGATTGTTTTTTTATGATGTAAAGAGACAGTTTCATTCGAGTAGTCATTTTACAAAGCAGATTCTCAAAATATGTAATTCATTGTGCTACAGAATGTTGTCCTAACTTATTTATAATAAACCAAAGAAAAGAAATCAATAACCATAAAACAAAACAGTATGCATTTCCTAGCCCTTCCTTAGTCCTTCTTGAATGTTCTCTGTGTAGTTCAACTATTGTCATCATAGTATTTAGAAAATATTTATTTTCGGGCCCATTTTTCCATTAAATGATCATTTTTTTGAAGACAGAAATTTTCCAGCATGCTTAAATGCCTAATTTGCACTCATACCTCTCAAACTAATCAGTTAAGAAATAAACTCATGCCTTGTATTGTAACTATAATTGTAATAAATCTGGACCATGAAGATTCATCTTGTTGATAAATTTTAGACTTTTTAACTTCGCTAAAGAAGAGCACTCCTAAGCTACATATTAATTTATCACTATTAAAATATTACCTTGTTACATTATACAATTTTTCAACATAAGGCCAAGAAGTACAAGTACGTAAGGACTAGTCATGAGGACTATTCACATGAATAAGGCAAACTAAACATCTTAATGTTTATTCTAAGTACCGTAAACAGCAACTGGCTTTTATGAAGGGTCCTCATTCTCAAATGAAGCAAATAGTTTAACAATTTCAGTGAAATATAATTTATACACAAAGCCTGAACCTATTTAATATGCACAGTTTGTTGAGTCTGAACACATCTAAACAGCAATAACACCACCACCATGAGCAAGGTAAATGATATATCCAACACCCCTAAAAGTTTAACTGTACCACGTTTTTATTTTTGTGGTAAGCACATTTAACATGCTATATCCTATCAACAGATATTGGAGCATCTAATACCGTATTATCAACTATAGGCATTGTATTGTGCATAGATCTGTCAAACTTGTTCATCTAGCATGACTGAAACTTTATGCCTGCTGAACAAAATCCCTCCATTTCCCCATCCCACCTCCACAACTGTATTCCTTGCTCCTGAAGGCTTGATTTTAATAGATAATTCATATAAATGGAATCATGCAGTATTTGTCTTTCTGCAATTGGTTTGTTTCATCAATAATTGTCACAAGTGGCAGGATTTATTTCTTTTTAAGGTTGAAAATACATACACTCATTCATACACAAAAATAAGATGAGTAGATTGTATTCTCATATATATATATATATATATATATATATATATATATATATCACATTTTCTTTATCCATTCATC